>NW_024070186.1:141705664-142035216 GCF_014754425.2 Oryx dammah
ACCTACTATTACTTTTCAAAAAAAAAAAAAAAGACTCTACTTTTTAAAGCAAATACCATATATAGTCTTTGTGTGGTTGTTGTTGGTGTTTTTTAATAATTCTTGTGGCTTTTTTTTCTTTTTTCCTTCCTCTTTTCTTTAATATTGTATTTTTGAAAATCCAACCTCTACTTTAGATTTTTAATCTTTGCTTTTTGGTTTTTGTTGTCAATTTTGTACATTTAAAAACCCAAACTTCACTACCCAATTTTACCTGAGAGCGAGATTACTGGCTTGACCACTCTCTCCTCCTTTGGACTCTCCTTTTTCTCCACCAGGTGGCCTCTGTCTCTCCCCCCCCCCCTTCTCTTCTCTATCCAACTCTGTGAATCTCTGTGTGTTCCAGACGGTGGAAAACATCTAAGGAACTGGTTACTGGCTGGATTTGTCTCTCTGCTTTTCATTTCCCTCTTTTATCCTCCTGGCCACCTCTGTCTACTTCCTTCCTCTCCTCTTCCCTGTATAACTCCATGAACACCTCTGAACGGTCCAGACTGTGGAGCCCACATAAGGAAGTGATTACTGGCTAGCTTGCTCTCTCCTCTTTTGATCCCACCTCATCTCATTCCAGTCACCTCTAACTACCCCCTCCCTCTTCTCTTCTCTATGTAACTCAGTGAACCTCTCTGGGTGTCCCTCAATGTGGAGAAATTTTTCATCTTTAACCTAGATGCTTTATCATCAGTGCTATATAGAGGGAGAAGTCTAGAGGCTACTGTAAAAATAAAACTGAAAACCAGAAGCAGGAGGCTTAAGTCCAAAGCCTGAGAACATCAGCGAACTCCTGAATTCAGGGAACATTAATCAATAGGAGCTCATCAAACGCCTCCATACCTACACTGAAACCAAGCTCCACCCAAGGGCCAACAAGTTCCAGAGCAAGACATACCACGCAAATTCTCCAGCAACACAGGAACACACCCCTCAGCTTTAATATACAGGCAGTTCAAAGTTACTCTAAAACCATTGACATCTCACAACACAATACTGGTCACTCCATTGCACTCCAGAGAGAAGAAACCCAGCTCCACCCACCAGAACTCCAACACAAGCCTCCCTAACCAGGAAACCTTGACAAGCCACTGATACAACCCCACCCACAGTGAGGAAGCTCCATAATAAAAAGAACTCCACAAATTCCCAAAATATAGAAAGCCCACCCCCAACGCAGCAATATAACCAAAATGAAGAGACAGAGGAATACCCAGCAGGTAAAGGAACAGGAGAAATGCCCACCAAGCCAAACAAAAGAGGAAGAGATAGGGAATCTACCTGAGAAAGAATTCTGAATATTGATAGTGAAAATGATCCAAAATCTTGAAATCTAAATGGAATCACAGATAAATAGCCTGGAGACAAGGATTGAGAAGATGCAAGAAAGGTTTAACAAGGACCTAGAAGAAATAAAAAGAGTCAATATATAATGAATAACTCAATAAATGAGATCAGAAACACTCTGGAGGCAACAAATAGTAGAATAATGGAGGCAGAAGATAGGATTAGTGAAATAGAAGATAGAATGGTAGAAATAAATGAATCAGAGAGGAAAAAAGAAAAACGAATTAAAAGAAATGAGGGCAATCTCAGAGACCTCCAGGACAATATGAAACGCTCCATTATTCGAATCATAGGAGTCCCAGAAGAAGACAAAAAGAAAGACCATGAGAAAAACCTTGAGGAGATAATAGTTGAAAACTTCCCTAAAATGGGGAAGGAAATAATCACCCAAGTCCAAGAAACCCAGAGTTCCAAATAGGATAAACCCAAGGAGAAACACCCCAAGACACATCTTAATCAAATTAACAAAGATCAAATACAAAGAACAAATATTAAAAGCAGCAAGGGAAAAACAACAAATAACACACAAGGGGATCCCCACAAGGATAACTGCAGATCTTTCAATAGAAACTCTTCAGGCCAGGAGGGAATGGCAAGACATACTTAAAGTGATGGAAAAAAAAAAAATAACCTACAGCCCAGATTACTGTACCCAGCAAGGATCTCATTCAAATATGAAGGAGAAATGAAAAGCTTTACAGACAAGCAAAAGCTGAGAGAATTCAGCACCACCAAACCAGCTCTCCAACAAATGCTAAAGGATATTCTCTAGACAGGAAACACAAATAGGGTGTATAAACCCAAACCCCAAACAGTAAAGTAAATGGTAATGGGATCATGCTTATCAATAATTACCTTAAACGTAAATGGGTTGAATGCCCCAACCAAAAGGCAAAGACTGGCCGATTGGATACAAAAACAAGAACCCTCTATATGCTGCTTACAAGAGACCCACCTCAAAACAAGGGACACATACAGACTGAAAGTGAAGGGCTGGAAAAAGATATTCCATGCAAATAGAGACCAAAAGAAAGCAGGAGTGGCAATACTCATATCCGATAAAATAGACTTTAAAACAAAGGCTGTGAAAAGAGACAAAGAAGGCCACTACATAATGATCAAAGGATCAATCCAAGAAGAAGATATAACAATTATAAATACATATGTACCCAACATAGGAGCACCACAATATGTAAGACAAATGCTAACAAGTATGAAAGGGGAAATTAACAATAACACAATAATAGTGGGAGACTTTAATACCCCACTCACACCTATGGACAGATCAACTAAACAGAAAATTAACAAAGAAACGCAAACATTAAATGATACCACAGACCAGTTAGACCTAATTGATATCTATAGGACATTTCACCCCAAAACAATGAATTTCACCTTTTTCTCAAGTGCTCACAGAACCTTCTCCAGGATAGATCACATCCTGGGCCATAAATGTAACCTTGATAAATTCAAAAAAATTGAAATCATTCCAAGCATCTTTTCTGACCATAATGCATTAAGATTAGATCTCAATTACAGGAGAAAAGCTATTAAAAATTCAAACATATGGAGACTGAAAAGCACGCTTCTGAATAACCAACAAATCACAGAGGAAATCAAAAAAGAAATCAAAATATGCATAGAAACTAATGAAAATGAAAACACAACAACCCAAAACCTGTGGGACACTATAAAAGCAGTGCTTAGAGGAAAGTTCATAGCAATACAGGCATACCTCAAGAAACAAGAAAAAAGTCAAATAAATAATCTAACTGTACACTTAAAGTGACTAGAAAAGGAAGAAATGGAGAACCCCAGAGTTAGTAGAAGGAAAGAAATCTTAAAAATTAGAGCAGAAATAAATGCAAAAGAAACAAAAGAGACCATAGCAAAAATCAACAAAGCCAACAGCTGGTTCTTTGAAAGGATAAATAAAATTGACAAACCATTAGCCAGACTCATCAAGAAACAGAGAAAAATCAAATCAATAAAATTAGAAATGAGAATGGAGAGATCACAACAGACAAC
Source organism: Oryx dammah (assembly GCF_014754425.2). Classification (NCBI taxonomy): domain Eukaryota; kingdom Metazoa; phylum Chordata; class Mammalia; order Artiodactyla; family Bovidae; genus Oryx; species Oryx dammah. Next base: position 141,709,070 of record NW_024070186.1, read on the forward strand.
ACAGAAATACAAAGGATCATAAGAGACTACTATCAGCAATTATATGCCAATAAAATGGACAACATGGTAGAAATGGACAAATTCTTAGAAAAGTACCACTTTCCAAAACTGAACCAGGAAGAAATAGAAAATCTTAACAGACCCATCACAAGCACGGAAATTGAAACTGTAATCAGAAATCTTCCAGCAAACAAAAGCCCAGGTCCAGACGGCTTCACAGCTGAATTCTACCAAAAATTTAGAGAAGAGCTAACACCTATCCTACTCAAACTCTTCCAGAAAATTGCAGAGGAAGATAAACTTCCAAACTCATTCTACGAGGCCACCATCACCCTAATACCAAAACCTGACAAAGATGCCACAAAAAAAGAAAACTACAGGCCAATATCACTGATGAACATAGATGCAAAAATCCTCAACAAAATTCTAGCAATCAGAATCCAACAACACATTAAAAAGATCATACACCATGACCAAGTGGGCTTTATCCCAGGGATGCAAGGATTCTTCAATATCCACAAGTCAATCAATGTAATTCACCACATTAACAAATTGAAAAATAAAAACCATATGATTATCTCAATAGATGCAGAGAAGGCCTTTGACAAAATTCAACATCCATTTATGATAAAACTCTCCAGAAAGCAGGAATAGAAGGAACATACCTCAACATAATAAAAGCTATATATGACAAACCCACAGCAAACATTATCCTCAATGGTGAAAAATTGAAAGCATTTCCCCTAAAGTCAGGAACAAGACAAGGGTGCCCACTTTTGCCGCTACTATTCAACATAGTTCTGGAAGTTTTAGCCACAGCAATCAGAGCAGAAAAAGAAATAAAAGGAATCCAAATTGGAAAAGAAGTAAAACTCTCACTCTTTGCAGATGACATGATCCTCTATGTAGAAAATCCTAAAGACTCTACCAGAAAATTACTAGAGCTAATGAATGAATATAGTAAAGTTGCAGGATATAAAATCAACACACAGAAATCCCTTGCATTCTTATACACTAATAATGAGAAAGTAGAAAAAGAAATTAAATAAACAATTCCATTCACCATTGCAACGAAAAGAATAAAATACTTAGGAATATATCTACCTAAAGAAATTAAAGACCTATATATATAAAACTATAAAACACTGATGAAAGAAATCAAAGAGGACACTAATAGATGGAGAAATATATCATGTTCATGGATTGGAAGAATCAATATAGTGAAAATGAGTATACGAGCCAAAGCAATCTACAGATTCAATGCAATCCCTATCAAGCTACCAGCGATATTTTTCACAGAACTAGAACAAATAATTTCACAATTTGTATGGAAATACAAAAAACCTCGAATAGCCAAAGCAATCTTGAGAAAGAAGAATGGAACTGGAGGAATCAACTTGCCTGAATTCAGGCTCTACTACAAAGCCACAGTCATCAAGACAGTATGGTACTGGCACAAAGACAGAAATATAGATCAATGGGACAAAATAGAAAGCCCAGAGATAAATCCACACACATATGGACACCTTATCTTTGACAAAGGAGGCAAGAATATACAATGGAGTAAAGACAATCTCTTTAACAAGTGGTGCTGGGAAAACTGGTCAACCATTTGTAAAAGAATGAAACTAGATCACTTTCTAACACCACACACAAAAATAAACTCAAAATGGATTAAAGATCTAAATGTAAGACCAGAAACTATAAAACTCCTAGAGGAGAACATAGGCAAAACACTCTCTGACATAAATCACAGCAGGATCCTCTATGATCCACCCCCCAGAATTATGGAAATAAAAGCAAAAATAAACCAATGGGATCTAATTAAAATTAAAAGCTTCTGAACAACAAAGGAAACTATAAGCAAGGTGAAAATACAGCCTTCTGAATGGGAGAAAATAATAGCAAATGAAACAACTGACAAACATCTAATCTCAAAAATATACAAGCAACTTATGCAGCTCAATTCTAGAAAAACATATGACCCAATCAAAAAATGGGCCAAAGAACTAAATAGACATTTCTCCAAAGAAGACATACAGATGGCTAACAAACACATGAAAAGGTGCTCAACATCACTCATTATTAGAGAAATGCAAATCAAAACCACAATGAGGTACCACTTCACACCAGTCAGAATCGCTGTGATCCAAAAGTCAACAAGCAATAAATGCTGGAGAGGATGTGGAGAAAAGGGAACAATCTTACACTGTTGGTGGGAATGCAAACTAGTACAGCCACTATGGAGAACAGTGTGGAGATTCCTTAAAAAATTGCAAATAGAACTGCCTTATGACCCAGCAATCCCACTGTTGGGCATACACACCAAGGAAACCAGAATTGAAAGAGACACATGTACCCCAATGTTCATCGCAGCACTGTTTATAATATCCAGGACATGGAAACAACCTAGATGTCCATTAGTAGATGAATGGATAAGAAAGCTGTGGTACATATACACAATGGAGTATTACTTAGCCATTAAAAAGAATACATTTGAATCAGTTCTAATGAGATGGATGAAACTGGAGCCGATTTTGCAGAGTGAAGTGAGCCAGAAAGCAAAACACCAATACAGGATACTAACACATATATATAGAATTTAGAAAGATGGCAATGATGACCCTGTATGCAAGACAGCAAAAGAGACACAGATGTGTAGAGCAGACTTTTGGATCCTGAGGGAGAGGGAGAGGTTGGGATGATTTGGGAGAATGGCATTGAAACATGTACACTATCATGTAAGAAACGAATCACCAGTCTATGTCTGATGCAGGATATAGGATGCTTGGGGCTGGTGCACAGGGATGACCCAGAGAGATGTTATGGGGAGGGAGGTGGGAGGCGGATTCATATTTGGGAATGCATGTACACCCGTGGTGGATCCATGTCAATGTATGGCAAAACCAATACAGTACTGTAAAGTAAAATAAAGTAAAAATAAAAATTAAAAAAAAATTCTATAAAAGGGTTTGAACAATGTGGTTGTTAATAGAGAATGTGTTGACAACATTTCCAAATATTTTCTGCTTTCAGGTTTTTTTGCTTGTTTGTTTCTTAACTAGTAATACATTTACACTATAAAAATTATCATGAAAGTATGCAACAAATTTGTTTGAGAAGGGACAATTTCCTTGTCAAAGGGTAAGATTTGGCCTTTGGATCTGGTTAGTCAGAATTTGAAACCAGGACAAAAATCAGAACTCAAATATGAGTTCAGGTAAATGGGTTGATAAATCATAAAAATATGTTGTATTTTATCTTTGATTCATCATACTTTCCCAGTTTAAAAAAATGTTTGAAAAGAAAGAGGAAAGTGTGATATAATAGTAAATATTATAAAGAGTAGGGACTGCTGTAGGGTGGCCCAGTACTTAAGAATCTGCTTTGCAATGCAGTGGATGTGAGTTTGATCCCTGGTTGGAAAACTAAGATCCCACAGGCCATGGGGAAATAAAACCAACATGCCAAAACTAAAGAATTCATGTGCCCCACGGAAGAACCTGAATGTCACAACTAAGATCCGATGTAGCCAAATAAATATTTTTAAATTTTAGAGAGTAAATAGACACAGAACACTGAGTAGGATATCTGAGAAGAAAGGAAGTCGAGATTACTGGCCATGAGTTAAAAGTGATATCGATTAATTATGGGGGTGTGCTCCCCTCCAGTCACTTTAAGTTGCTCATCTGTAGGCATAGAGCAGATAGATAGTGATAATTAAGGTTGAGATTTATTTCCAGATTAGTAAAATGTAGAAAAAAAGGGAGAGGTAATGAGGAAAATAAAAAATGTGATGAGGGTGAAAAATAGTCAGTGGGTTGAAGGACTGAATGAGGTTCAGGTGGAAAACGGTTATTGTGAGAACAACAGGAATAAAGAGTGGAATTGGAAAGATAAGAGAAGGAGGCTGAAGAATGGAATGATTGAAGCTGATATTAAAGAAGGGGTCTGGCTGTTGGAAATAACAGGATAAAGACATTTACCACAAAATAAGTGGCTGAAGGGCAAAAATCACTGGAAGTGACACAATTAAACAACTTCTGAGCTTCCGGAAACTGAATGGATCTTTAACATTGAAACCCTTAATACTTCTAGCAAAAATTCCTTTGGGGAGACAATGTGGCAGGTGCCATATCTTCATACAGAAACCATCTGGGCAACAAAGTCAGGATCACTGGATTGGGTTATTTTGCCTAGCATTTTAACAGGTGAACTAGGATTTTTATAATTTTGGTATTAGAAAAAAAGATGATAGAAGCTATGATATACATTAGACTAAGACAAAACATTCCATCAGAGAGACATTAGAGGAGAATATAAATGGGAAATTCCTGTAAATGGTAATTTTATTAACTAATAATTCAATTCTTTTTTCTTTCTGTATACCACTTTACAGTTTCTACAACATTTTACCCTGATTTCTTTTGACCTTTTCAATAATTCTGTGAAAAATATGAAGACTGTGTTGCTCATATTGGTGGGGGGAATGCGATGTTGATAAGTTAAAAGTCTAGATCAAAAGCTTATGACTTCTAAATAAGTGGAAAGTGCAAAAGTTTTCTGAGGAAATACATTGCTCTTTGCTCTGAGGCATTGTGCCTATTTCATTTCTTAGTGTTTGTTTATATTTTATAGCAATTTGACCTTAAGTTATGTAGAGATTGCTTCAGTCATGTGTGACTCTGTGCGACCCTATGGACTATAGCCCACCAGGCTTCTCTGTCCCTGAGCTTCTTCAAGGCAAGAACACTGGAATGGGTTGCCATGCCCTTCTCCAGGGGATCTTCCCGACCCAGGGATCAAACCCGTTGTGTCTCCTGTGTCTTCTGCCTTGCAGGGTGATTCTTTAACCACTGAACCACTTGGGAAGCCACGATGTAGAGATAGGTGTGCTTAAGTAAAGCATACTGTGGTGTTACAAACATGTGTCCCATTCCAACACAAATAAACAGTTCTGCTTGAAGATCCCATGATGAAGCAGAATACATTTTGGAAGAGAGACAGACAGCTAGATATGTGCTCATTCGCTCAGTTGTGTCTGACTCTTTGTGACCCTATGGACTGTAGCCAGCCAGGCTATATAATATATATGAAAAATACATCTAGAATCTAGAGTAAAGGAGATAAAAATATGAGTCAATGAAGATAATTTATTTTGAAATTGTATACATAATTTTAAAAGTTCAGATGCTTTTTAATGTTATAGAAGCTTTACTACCACCCTATGTGGTACTGCATATGATAAAGACCTATGATACAGAGTTGGACATGACTGACCAACTGAACTGAACTGATAACATAGAGAGTTATGCAGCACATTAGTATTTAAATATTGAAAACATTTTATCTTTTTGCAGGAAAATAGTTTTCAACTTCATCCTCTTCCAATAAGCTTCAATTTTCCTGCTTTAAGCCATATGCTTCCAAATAACTTGGGTACTTTCTGTGATGCTGTTGACTTATTGAATGTATCAAGGCTTCAGATTCCTTATCTGTAAAATAGATATAACAGTGCATATCCCCTGTGTTATGATGGAGAATAAAGTAAGGGATGGATATAATGCTCTGACCACTCACTATGTCTTTGTCTTTGTAAGAACTTCATAATAGCTTCCTGCATGGCTCAGTGGGGAAGGCATCTGCCCACAATGTGGGAGGCTTGGGTTCAATCCCTGCATTGGGAAGCTCTCCCGGAGAAGGAAATGACAACCCATTCCAGTATTCTTGCCTGGAGAATCTCATGGACAGAGGAGCCTGGCAGACTACAGTCCATGGAATTGCAAAAGTAAAACATGACTTAGTGCTATCTTTCTTTTTCTTTCATATATAGTAGCTGTTATCATAGTAATATTTTGAGAGAAAGAAAAGGTGGCTTTAATCAGAATGCTGACAGTCTGGGGAGATGCTGGGCTCAGCATCCCCCAAAACTGCTTTTGAAGATTCTAACTGGCCATCAAAGTTTTAAAGCAAAACAAAGGAATAATCTCAGTTAATCACTGAGATGGAGATCAGAGCTATTTCCATTCCCCACTGCAGGCAGGCTTGTGTCAGGCTTGTTGACTCCTCAAGATCTTCTAGATGTTATCTTGCTCACACATTTGGTCCTACAGTTTGGTTGGGAGATTATTGAAGGGGAAGCTATAAACAGATCTGGTTATCTGTTAATAACTTTATTTCTACTTCTTCTATCTTTGGAGGGAACAGACAAGTTAGGCAAGATTTGTATGATAAAAAAGATTTGAAAGGTTTGCTTGGGCCAGAAATGACTACAACATGGGGATGCCTGGTTTAAAAGTTATGATATAGTTTTGGAATTCCTTCTGAGGGGAGTTTTCCACAAGAAGCTGTTTACAATCCCCATTTGTTAGAACACCTCTCTATTTCTATGGGATTAGGGGTGAAGATAAAACGTCTATAACTTCTCCATACTGACATAGAATTCTGTACTCTCAGAGTGGAAGATGTCAGCATGGATCTATAGAATCTTTTTGCTGACAATTTTAGTTGCTAATTAACATTTAAGGGTAAAGCAAGCTACAATTATTTTGATGCTCATTAATATTATTATGAACAATAATGATAATTCCATTCTCTTCAGGTCAGTTCTGGGAGCTGTAGCAGCAATAATTCAGTACTGCTCAAGCTGAAGCAGTTCATGTCATGGTTGCAGTCTAGTCATTATGCGGTTAGCTTTTTCCCTCTGGTGGAAGTTATATTATCTGTAAAACAACTCGGGAATGTGCATCACACACCAAGTCTGTGACTCTTTTGTTCTATTGATTAAGTGTTTGATTTCATACTTGTGTGTGTGTGTGTGGGGGGGTGCCTTCAGGGTTCTGCTCAGTTCTGCTTAATTCAATTTTTATAATTTATTCTTGCCTTCAAATTGCAAAATGAATATTTTGATATATTAACTGATTTTTAAATTTTTTGAAGCCCAAGCCCAAGCATAACCTATTTCTCAGCAATTTACAATTACTTCCATGCCTTTTGATCAAGTAATTTGAAATCATACTCTAAGGTTTGTTTTTCTTTTTTAATATACTTGTTCTAGTCTCACATATATAGGTTTATTTTCCCTCTTTATGTTAAAAATACATATTTCTACTGAAATTAACTTCAAATTTGATCTGGATTTTCCTTTCCCTCAGGTGCAATTGAGTAAAGACAAAAGTAAGTCCCAAAATAAAATCTCTTGTTGCTGTGCATAGCCCAAATAATAAAGAAAATTTTAAAATACAGGGAAAATAAAAAGGACCAAATAAGATGGTGAAAATAAACTCTAGTATATTGAAAGTTATAATTAATATAAACTTGAATAAGCTATTTAACAAATGGAATACTAAACATTATCCATTTTTTGATGTAGTTACTATTTTAATTTAGGATTTTCTTGCTGGAGAGGAGAAGGGTTTGTATTATGAATGAGAAGTAAAAGCATGGCTGTTTGGATAACTACAGAATTAAGGGAGCAAAAGCAAACAAAAAAAGCCACTACCCTTTGTTCTTTCAGATTTTAAGAGGAAAAAATTGATTTGTAAAATTTTGAGTATATCATTAGCCATAAAAGTCTTCCCTGATAGTCGGTAAAGAATCTGCCTGCAATGCAGGAGACCCTGGTTCAATTCCTAGGTTGACATAATCCCCTGGGGAAGGGAAAGGCTACCCACTCCAGTATTCTGGCATGGAGAATTCTATGGACTGTATAATCCATGGGGTCACAAAAGGGTTGGATACGACTTTCAGTTTCACTTTAGCCATAATAAAGATAACATTTCTTATAATCCTAAACAGGTAAGTGTACTCATAAGAGAAAATTATCTCCAATGAGATGGAGGTTCAGAATAAATAAATAAATAGTGCAAGATAAGGGTTATTTAATTAAAGCAATGAGATTTGACCCCCTCATGAAAGAGTTACAGAGAGAGGCTCTAAATGAAGACAATGATTCCTTATTTTCTACAATTTCCTTAGGCTTCTCTGTCCCTATAAGCAAAGGATAACATATTTCCATTCACTATATGAAAACTATGATCATTTAAAAATTATTTTTGATTCATTGAACAGTGCACCTATCAGAGGGCTTCACTGGTATCTCAGAAGGTAAAGAATCTGCCTGTAATGCAGGATACCTGGGTGTGATCCCTGTGTTGGGAAGAGCCCCTGGAGAAGGGAATGTCTTTCAGTATTCTTGCCTGAGAGAGTCCATGGACAGAGGCTACAGGTCCATGTGGTCACAAAGAGTTGAACATGACCAACCAAATGACTGACATTTGGTACCTCTCAGGGTTTCTGTAAGAACCAGTCAAACCAGGAGAGTTGCTCTTGAGAAATCTGTATGCAGGTCAGGAAGCAACAATTAGAACTGGACATGGAACAACAGACTCATTCCAAATAGGTAAAGGAGTGTGTCAAGGTTTTATATTGTCACCCTGCTTATTTAACTTATATGCAGAATACATCATTAGAAACGCTGGACTGGAAGAAGCACAAGCTGGAATCAAGATTTCTGGGAGAAATATCAATAACCTCAGATATGCAGATGACACCACCCTTATGGCAGAAAGTGAAGAGGAACTAAAAAGCCTCTTGATGAAAGTGCAAGAGGAGAGTGAAAAAGTTGGCCTAAAGCTCAACATTCAGAAAACGAAGATCATGGCATCCGGTCCCTTCACTCCATGGGAAATAGATGGGGAAACAGTGGAAACAGTGTCAGACTTTATTTTTGGGAGCTCCAAAATCACTGCAGATGGTGACTGCAACCATGAAATTAAAAGACACTTACTCCTTGGAAGAAAAGTTATGACCAACCTAGATAGTATATTCAAAAGCAGAGACATTACTTTGCCGACTAAGGTCCATCTAGTCAAGGCTATGGTTTTTCCAGAAGTCATGTATGGGTGTGAGTTGGACTGTGAAGAAGGCTGAGGGCCAAAGAATTGATGCTTTTGAACTCTGGTGTTGGAGAAGACTCTTGAGAGTCCCTTGGACTGCAAGGAGATCCAACCAGTCCATTCTGAAGGAGATCAACCCTGGGATTTCTTTGGAAGGAATGATACTAAAAGTGAAATTCCAGTACTTTGGCCACCTCATGCAAAGAGTTGACTCATTGGAAAAGACTTTGATGCTGGGATGGATTGGGGGCAGGAGGAAAAGGGGACGACCGAGGATGAGATGGCTGGATGGCATCACTGACTCGATGGCCGCGAGTCTGAGTGAACTCCTGGAGTTGTTGACAGACAGGGAGGCCTGGCGTGCTGCGATTCATGGGGTCACAAAGTGTCGGACACGACTGAGTGACTGAACTGAACTGTGTTTATTTACTCAGATGCAGATGAAACCTAAGCAACTGTACAGTGACCTGGACTTAGTAGCAGTTGAACAATCACAAGTCCTGAAAATAACCCAATAGAAGAGAATCTCACAATAGAGGCTCCCTTGAGAGAAGCAGTGACATTCAATTAAGATATACAGCCAGTTAGAAGCAACCTCAGAGGGAGGGAAGTAGGGGTCTGAATACCCTGGAGCTCTCTCTACCTCCTGTCAGAGGACTGTATTCACTGAGCCCAACTGGAACCCTAGGGCACAAAGGAGCCCATTGATGTCCTTAATACAGGTCAGCCACACTGGGCAGGTGACAAGGCAGAGAAAACTGGCACGTGAATCAAACGTAACAAAGGGAAGATATACTACACAGCAAGTAAAACATCCACATGGTAAGGAATTCAAATGGAAGACGTCTGTATTCTGTTCCCATGTCTGCTGTTCTAGTTCACTGCTCTGGTCGTAGCCACTACCTGCTGTGTTTTTTATTCTGACATGTAAATACTAAGGCAATAAACTACCTATATAGAATTTTAAGATATAAAAGTTGACTTTTCTAATGAAAATGAGTCTAGATCAAGAGCACAGAATTGTATACATATTACAAAAATACATATATTCACTGGTTGGGCTGAAAAGGTTTCTAAAGTATTTGAATTGATAAATATAAATATGAACAAATTACCTAGCAAAGCTTGATTATGACTTGTATTCATCATGCAATTTGATGGGATGAACCTTGTCTATTTTTTAACTTAATTTTTCAATTCTACATTATCTTCTTATCCTATTGTATGTTTCTCTACCATCATACCATATTATGCCAAACTTGAAACACTTTTTCCTCTTATGGTTTGTAATTTAAATGTTGCATTTGCACTCTCTTACTGGTTACCTGTAATGTACATATTTAAGTAAATATTTTATAATCAATGCATTTAGCCTTTGACTATGGAAAAAAACAAAGGGAAAAAACAAAACAGCAAATTTTAAAGAGGAAAATGTGCATTTTTTCATACTGCTTTACTGTTTATGTCTATAAATTAATTTCTGATGCTTTAAGGATAAACATCAGTCATGATTATTGCTTTTGCACATAATAAATTATCAATATGCTTTGGGCTTCTTTTGTGGGTGTCCACCTTTTTTGACTTCTCACTCTTCCTCTCATATAGGTTCACATTTGAAACAATCAGTCCTTTAGTATACTATAAGGTGATAATATGTGTATATGAGCATTCTTCATAGTTATACATTTGAAAAATAACTTTATTTTGCCCTCAATTATGGATGATAGTACCCCTAGATGGAGAATGCTTGGCTGGCAGTTATGTATTTGTCATAAATTTAAAGAATTTTCTCCACTCACTTCTGGCATATATTGATATTGTAAAGCTTGTTGTCAATCTAATTATTATTTCTTTCATGGAACTTGTTTCTTTTATTCACTATCAATATTTTTTATTTTTTAAAATAAAAGTTTTTATTGTTTTTGATTTCAAGTTTTTATTGTCAGAAATTTTTATTGCTGATGGTCTTCAATCTTATTGAAAGGGCCGTGGTATGTTTTTATTTGTATATATCATTCATGGTTTTCAACATAAACTCTCAAGCTGAGATTTCATCGCATTTAAAATCAGAGGATGTTCTATCTTACTTTTATGTTTGCCTGCTTTTTTAATAGTTTAACCTCTGAAAAGCCTATTTGATGTGTGTTGTTCTTTCTACATCTTACATATCTTTATGTATTTGTGTTTTGGTCAGGTTCCCTAATTGTGTTGCTACCTGGGTAGATTCATCAGAATTGTTTTTTCTTTGTTTTTTGATTGAACTATAGTTGATTTACAATGTTGTGCTGGCTTAAGAACTGTTCTTTGATACATTAATTAGTTTTTAAATTATATGTGGCCAATAGTTTAGTCTACTCATTCATTTTTTTAAAATGTAATGACCCTATTTTCTCAAGATTTCTAATAACATAATTTAACAAACATATTTTATGTACTTTTTACCTTTTAATGATCATTTTTATTGATGCTCTTCCAATTTTTATCTGTAACAGTATCTAAAATATTTGTGTTAAAGTAATTTTTAGTTTCCTCTATTATTTTCATTTTATCTAGTATAAATTTTTCTTCCAATTGATTCAGTTCCCTTTCTCAGCATTAATTTGAAGTTCCAAATTATAGTTTGCAAGTTCATACTGAGTGGGAATTGCATTTATATTTGTTTTTCTCTTTTTTTGTGTGTGTACTCACTGCTTTTAAAATGTGATTTTGTGTACCACAATTACCTTTCTCCCAATCAGAATCAGAACAGTCTTATATAATTGCTCCAGGGTTCCCACCCCATGGTGATAACCATACAAAATTTATCAGACATGGTTGGCTGCATCTCTGTATCTGCTTCATTCTTTCTCTTTTCAGTTCAGTTCAGTTCAGTTCAGTTCAGTCACTCAGTTGTGTCCCACTCTTTGTGACCCCACGGACTTCAGCACACCAGGCCTCCCTGTTCATCACCAACTCTCAGGGTTTACTCAAACTCATGTCCATTGAGTCGGTGATGGCACCCAACTATCTCATCCTCTGTCGTCCTTTTCTCCTCCCTCCTTCAATCTTTCACATCATCAGGGTCTCCCTCCTTTAGTGCTGACTTTATCTATCATAACCCCAGCAAGAAGTTTTGTCTCAGCTTCTTTTCCATTTCCATTCAGAGTTAGATGTCAATCTAATATCTTTATTTCAAAGAGTTACCCAGTCCTACATTGTGGGGAAGACTTTTAATTCCTATTATCCCTTAAGAGACTTTGTTTCCTTCTTCTGCTGCTTGTTTCCTGGCTCAGAAACTAAGTAGGCCTGCACATTTTAATCTGCTCACTGCTTTATGTTTATCTTCTAAACATTAAAGATGTTTAAAAGATATCTTTTTCGAACTTAGATTGGTCTTTTAAATGTTCTTTATTATAATTTTTCTAATATCACTGAGTAATTAAAATGGGAAAGAAGGGCTGCAGAAATCAAATTGTAATCCTTCATTTATTGCTTATTGATTACTTATTTCTAAGTGAAATATTATTAAACATCTTCATCTATACATATATGTGAAATTAAATATAATATTCTACTCATTGAGAGAAAATGTTTTGTAAGTGAAGATGCAAAATATTCTGTTTTCTTTTATACATAGATGAAGCAATTACCCTTGGGAACTTTGCTACTTAATCTTGTAGTTGGGATGATATATGAGACATAACTTCTGTAATGAACAAGGTGTTAATTATGGAGATTTACAGATTAAATGGGAGAGAATGTATTGCTTTTGGCAATGTAACGACTATAATAGATATTTAGGGTGATGCACTACATATTTTACTTGTGCCAAGTATTTTTCCAGAGAGCTGAAGAAATCACAGATAGATAAAACCTATTGGGTCATCTGGATCATCACCTTGACGTGCAGGTTATTCTTTGCAGTATATTTTTCCAGATTTAAATGGCATAATATATAATTCTTCCTAAGTAACTCCATAGCTGAAATAAAACGTTTCAAAATATTTATAATGTTTTGTCAAGTAATGGTAAGAAATATGCAGATTTTACTTTCCTTTCTTAAAGTTGGACAGATTAGCACTATAGCTGTGGCTCTCAGCATACAGTCCATCATTTATAACTTCTAAATCTGCAGGTTTGCAGTTCTATTGCTTCCATATTTCTATCATCCTTAATAAAACATCTACACTAAGAGGTTAAACAACTTCAACACCCACATTTTCTAATCAAATTATACCACAATAATCCATAAGAGGATGATTATAAGAAAGTGTTTGCTGCGATTCTGAGTTTTGTTTTGTTTTCCATGAAACTATGCAGAACATCTCCAAGTTTGACAATGCCATCCCTTCAAATATGTACCTGCAATTGTCACTCTTTAAGAGTCTCGTCTTATGAAACATATTCATTACCCCACAACTTCATAAATTTCATGGCTTTAGGTTATCTGTTAACATTTAGAGCTTCGTTACCTGTCTGATTCCTAACAATAATGATTGTGATTTCTCTCTTTTTTCCCTGAGAAGTCTGGCTAGAGTTTTATTGACTGTAATTATTTTCTCATATAACTAGTTTTGTTTTATAGATATGTCTCCATTGTTTATGTGTTCTCTATTTTATTGATTTATTTTATACCCATTTAAATCACATCCTACTAATTCCAGACACATGTTTTTATTTTCATCCTATCAAAAATACTTTCCAATAGCAATTTTAGTTCCTTTGACTTGGGTTATTTAGAGGTATTCTCCCATATATTCTGGGTATTTTTCATAAATCTTTACATTGTTCGCTTTAAACTTTATTCCACTGTGGTCAGAAAAAATACTTCATATATTTACAACTCTATTCAACTTATTGAGATGACTTATGGTCAAACTTGGTGAATGTTTAATGTGTACTTCAAAACTGTGTAGGATGCTTGGGGCTGGTGCATGGGGATGATCCAGAGAGATGATATGGGATGGGAGGTGGGAGGGGGGTTCAAGATTGGGAACTCATGTACACTCATGGCGGATTCATGTCAATGTATGGCAAAACCAATACAGTATTGTGAAGTAAAATAAAGTAAAAATAAAAATTAAAAAAAAAGAATAAAACAAAAAAATAATAATAATTTGAATAATCATATTCAAGTTTAATGAGTGAGGAAGATATTGGAATAAAAGTGTTTTATTTTCAGAAATATATCAACTTTATAAAATATATGAATGAAGAAAAAAATAAAACAATATGGAAAAGCACATGTAAATAAAAGACTTGATAAGGACATGAAGTATGTACATTGAGGCTGTCTGCCAAATGCATAGGTAGGATTGAGGATATTTAAAGAGGAACACGTTCCTTGACTTAGATTGTCTCCTTTTAATTTTAAATGTTGTCCCGTTCTCTCCATTTTCCTTGCCATGTCTCCTTTCCTCCTGTCTGTTCGTGTTGGAGAATCCCAAGTTCTGCACCATGGCCCTCCCCTCTTCTCTAGCTGTGTTCCACCCCTAAGTGAGGGATTCTTAACCTAGAGTCCACAGGCCTGGTCTCTGTGATCTTGAAAGGGAAACATTTCTTTATTTTTATGAACCTCTAGATAAACTTTGCATTTCCTGAAATTGTAAACATAGACAACCAAACCATGGTAATATCAGCTAGATCTGTGAGTTTATATGTGAGTAAAAAATTGCAGATATTTCCATCTCATTATAACTGTTACAGATATCTTGAAATATTTATGCATATGATTTCTTTGAAGTGACTGTGATTATTTTGCTCACTGTTAGATCTCATTATTTAATGTATCAATAAAATTATTAGTTTACTACTGTGTAAAAGAAAAAAAAAAACGGTGTAGGTGCCAGCTGTTGATTGGAATGTTTGATATTTCTCAGTTAGGTCAGGTTGGTTGGTAATGTTATTCAGGTCCTTTATATCTTCATTGATTTTGTCCATTTGTTCTCAGTTGGAAGAAGGATATTAAAATTTCTAAATATATTTGTGCATACTTCTAATTCTCCTTGAACTGCATTGGCTTTCAAGTGCTTTGAGGGTCAGTTCTTAGGTGCATAAATAATTAGGATTATTATTTCTTTCTGGTGATTGAGACTTCTGTTATTTTGAGATGGCCTTCTTCACATCTGGTAATATTCTTCAGTGTGAATTCAGTGTTGTTTGATACTAATCTAGTAATTCCACCTTCCTTTTGAAGAGTGTTTGTGTGGTTTATCATTTTAATCCCATTGTCTGGATGTAATTTTATAGTTGTATTTTTTCTCATCAGCAGCATATATTAGAGTTTGTTTTTAATCCAATCTGAAAATCTATGCCTTTTAATTGAAACATTTGATAATTAGTTAAATGTAATATGCTATTGCTACACTAAGATTTATATCTTACATCACACCACTTACATTCTTATATTTACTTATTTTCCTTATATACCTTTTTCTTTTCCTCTGCCTTTCTCTTGATTAATTTTATATATACATTTTATCACCTCAATGGTTTAGTTTTATTTCTTTTTTTGTTATTTTAGCTATTGCTTTAACTTATTACAGTCTAGCTTCAAGAGATATTATACCAAATAACATAGTTTATAAGAACCATAAAATAGAATACTTTATCTTTGCCTTCCTAAACTTTATAAAAATGTTACCATGCACTTTTGTATGTGTACATTTCTATATTACATGTGTGTTTATGTATTCATATGTATGTGTGTATGTTACATATCCCACAATACATTATTATTATAAGCAACCAATTATCTTTTGAAAGTGAAAGTGAATGTTGCTCAGTTGTGTCCAGCTCTTTGTGACACCATAGACTGTATAGTCCATAGAATTCTCCAGACCAGAATACTGGAGTAGATGGCCTTTCCCTTCTCCAGGGTATCTTCCTAACTCAGGTATCAAATGCAGGCCTCCTGCACTGCAGGAGGATTCTTTACCAGCTGAGCCACTAGGGAAGACCAATTTTAAAGAGATTTAAATAAAAAGAAATGAATTCCATATATCAATCCACATGCTTACCTTTTCCAGGGTTCTATATTCTTCAGATGTAAGTCTGTATTTCCATCTGGTATCAACTTTGTTCTGCCCGACACATTTTTTTAAGATTTCTTGTAATTTGTGTACTGACCAGTTCAGTTCAGTTCAGTTGCCCAGTCTTGTCCGACTCTTTGCAACCCCATAAATTGCAGCACGCCAGCCCTCCCTGTCCATCACCAACTCCCAGAGTTCACTCAAACTCATGTCCATTGAGTCAGTGATGCCATCCAGCCATCTCATCTTCTGTTGTCCCCTTCTTCTCCTGCCCCCAATCCCTCCCAGCATCAGAGTCTTTTCCAATGAGTCAGCTCTTCGTGTGAGGTGGCCAAAGTACTGGAGTTTCAGCTTTAGCATCATTCCTTCCAAAGAAATCCCAGGGTTGATCTCCTTCAGAATGGACTGGTTGGATCTTCTTGCAGTCCAAGGGACTCTCAAGAGTCTTCTCCAGCATCACAGTTCAAAAGCATCAATTCTTCAGCACTCAGCTTTCTTCACAGTCCAACTCTCACATCCATACATGACTTCTGGAAAAACCATAGCCTTGATTAGATGGACCTTTGTTGGCAAAGTAATATCTCTGTTTTTGAATATGCTATCTAGGTTGTTCATAACTTTCCTTCCAAGGAGTAAGCGTCTTTTAATTTCATGGCTACAATCATCATCTACAGTGATTTTGGAGCCCCCCAAAATAAAGTCTGCCACTGTTTCCACTGTTCCCCATGTAAAAGCTTTTCTGTACTAGAAACAAAACAAAACAAAACTTTTTTATTAGATTACTTAAAATTTATTTTAGAATAAATTTATCACCCAATTTATTCTAAAATATCTTTTGAAAGCATATTATAAAAACAAAGTGACTTATGGGTGTAAATGTGCAGACTGCTAGCCTTAGAATCAGGAAATAAGCCAAGAAAGGAGAAAATGAAGACTCTTCAGGGCAATAGGAATGCAAAGGGGAACCTGGGATGTGAGAATTTACTGACTCCTTGAAATCAAGGTCTAAGATGAGTTCCTTATTCCGAACAGAGATTGGGAAAATGTAGCAGTGGATTTTCTGGCTACTGTTATGCTTTGGATAAAACTGACATTTAATGAGGTGGAAAGAAGCAGGTACAGCCATATATCTCACAAGGTTGAATATGTTATACATCTGGACCTTCAACTTTATGTATCTTAGACATGCCCATTTAATATGATATATTTCTTAATTTCTATTTTAATTTCCCATGTCTTTAGATATCTATGCAGGATTTTGTGCAGTTTTAGCTGTGTCTTCCAGGTCATTAATTTTCAATTCAGTTTCATTTAATGAGCACTTTAACCAACCAAAATTTTAATATAGATTGTATAAATATATGTCAATATATAAATACATACACATGAATATATATGTAGATATATTTTCTATTTTCACAGAAATTCTAGTTTTAAACTGATTTAACTTATTTACAATGAATTTTGTATTATTCTTCAATTGCTCTTTCTGCTTAGTTCAATAAAATAGTCACTGCTGCTGCTGCTAAGTCACATAGTGTCCGACTCTATGCGACCCCATAGACGGCAGCCCACCAGGCTCCCCCCGTCCCTGGGATTCTCCAGGCAAGAACACTGGAGTGGGTTGCCATTTCCTTCTCCAATGCGTGAGGTGAAAAGTGAAAGTGAAGTCGCTCAGTCGTGACCGACTCTTAGCGACCCCATGGACTGCAGCCCACCAGGCTCCTCCGTCCATGGGATTTTCCAGGCAAGAGTACTGGAGTGGGGTGCCATTGCCTTCTCTGAAAATAGGCACAGCTTTATAATAATATTAAATCTAGTTTACTTTGTTGTACAAGCTAAACTTTGAATAAGGATATAATCTATTTTTCTTATAGATAATTTAAGATGTGTGATGCATTGTGAATTTTGGTCCATAAATTTCATATTTTATTGATTCACATTATAATTTTTGAATACCTCTTTAACTTGAAATTGCTTCTCATATGACATACGGAATAAATATATCTCTCAAAAATATATGCATGAGCAGTTTTTATTTCTTGAGAGGTAAAATTAGACACTACTCAGCCTCAAAATCTGAATTGAGGAAAATAAGATTGTATAGTACAAAATGAATGCAATGTACTTTTAAAGATAGAAAATGGTTCCCAGACCTGCATATAATTAGATGTGACCTAGTTGGGTACACTAACATTGAGTAACAGAAAGTAAAACTAAATAAATAATATGCTTGATTATGTAGCCTTTGAAGACAGAGACAAAAGAAACATAAGAGAATATCATTATTCATTTTGGTAAATTGTATAACTTTTCACGAAATAGTCCTATCGTCAGCCCTTTGGAAGGGATGCACTTTTCCACTAATAGGTGTTGAATTTGGCCATGCAAATTGCTTTGACCAATGGTATGTAAATGAGATAACACAGTCCACACCTAAGTAAATTATTTGAATAGTTTGCATGGTTTGCCATTGTCTCTTGAGCCTCTCCCCTCTATCATAGGAAGAAAACAGTCCATGTGTCACTGCCCCAATATCCTAAGTGTCGGACTGAGAAACAAGAGGATCAGAGTCAAACTCAACCCACATCTGGATCAGAAGCACCACAGCCAACCTACAGTTATGTGTGTGAAAGATAAATGATGGCAGTTGTAAGCAACTGAACACTGGATCATGATGCTACATTTACATAGCAAAATCAGATTAATACTTATTCAAACATTTCCCAGAAGACTTGAAGCAAGACACTTCAGTTATTCCAGTTTCATTAGCTAAAGTCTGCTTAATGCAGAGAAGGATATATCCCACTCTCCTAATTCATTTTCTTTCACTATTAATTTGTTTCTTCTTCTTTTTTTTGGACAGCAGCAAGCTACCAAATGTGATCTGATTGCCAAATAGCATGTATAAAAAGAATGACCTGGTTAATGATATAAACATACATACTTAAACTTACAAAGCTTTTCTTAAAAGCTTACTTAAAAGTCATTTTAAGTAAATAAAATGACTCTGTTGCTTTCTTATATAGTCTCACATACTTGAAAAGTTTAGTTTTCCCTGAGATGTGCATCTCCTCGTAGTGTGCTGAAATTACCCTTTAAATCACTATGTGCCAGGTAAAAATATATTTCAAATTACTACAACATATATATTCTGTTAACATTATCAGTGGTAAGTCATGTTAGTACCATGAATACTTGAAATTATGTAATGAAAATGGCAGTTTTCATTTATGGTCTTCCTCCCTCAAACTCATAACTCCAGTCTAACTTTATGAAAAATATCAGACAAAGCAAAATTGATGGACAGTCTACAGAATACAACATAAGTCTCCTCAAAACTGCCAAGGTCATCAAAAGCAAGGAAGAGAAATAGGAGGACTCTAAAAACATATGACCACTAAATATAATGTGGTATCCTGTGTGGGTTTCTGGATCAGAAAAAAGACATGAGGTAAAACATGACAATAAAATATGAACTTTAGTTAATAAAATGTATTCATATTGGTTTGTCAGTTATGACTAATGTACCTTATTAAAGTGTCAACAGTGAGATAGATAGAGTGAAGGATATAGGGGAACTCCATACTCTCTTTGAAACTTTTCTGTGAATACACTATTTTAAAATGAAACATTATTAAACATTGAAGAAGTATTATTTGTATAAGATGTACTATGTTTTTATTGCTAAAAAATCGGACATTTTTCACTTGGTACCAATTAATATTTAAAAAAGAAAAATAGGGAAAGAGCCTAGGAATAACAATAAGAATGTGATATTTGTCTAAGCTCGAGTTCCTTTCTAAGATTAGATAGATCATTTTGAAAGCAGATAAGTCTGTCTCAGTTTCTCTATTTATAAGAACTTGTATACATACTTTTAGAACACAAAAGGATATATATCAATTATTCAAAAGGGGAGCATCTGAGAATTGCTCCCAATTAGCAATCATGTTTTATTTGAAAGTGTATTATACAATTCACACACATGCAATTTTTCATTATAGTTAATTTACGTTTTTACAGATACATTAACCTAAGGTTTAATCCCAGCTAGGGGATTCAGAAAAATGAATAAGACAGAGTACTATAATTTAACAATCTTTGCAAACATAATAGGCTGTTTATAATATGTCAGAGAGAAAAATCAATTATGAAAAAAATTATTATAATGTACTTGGAAAATATTGAAGCCCTATAATACATGATTAAAAAGGATTTTCTTATAAGCTATAATATTCAGGATAATTTAAATAAATTTAGAACTAAGGTAGGACTTGTTATTTATTACTATAGAATATAATACCAATATTTTAAGATTCTACAGAAGTAATTGGAAGAAAGAAATAATATGGTAAATTAGGTACTTACAGGTTATTGATTGCTATATGTAAATAGTCAACTTGCAATTTTATGCCATATATTTCTCACAGAAAATGTATGAAAAGCAGATAATTATATTCTAGATTATTTTCTCAGATACATAGTGGATTTAATTTGAAATCAGACTTCACTGGTGGCACAGTGGAGAAGAATCCACTTGCCAATGCAGGAGACACAGGTTCAATCAGAGGTACAGAAAGATTACACATGCCTCAGAGCAACAAACCTTAACCCCCTGTTTCATAACTACTGAGCCTGCATGCCTAGAGCTTGTGTACAGCAACAAGAGACGCCTCCACAATGAGAAGCCTGCACACCGTAATGAAGCGTAACTTCTGCTCCCCACACCAGAGAAAGCCTATGCACAGCAACAAAGACCCAGCACAGCCACAAAAATTAATTAGAAAAAAAAAAGATGATCAGGTATATTTAAATAATAATAATTTGAAGTTACAATACAAAATAAAAATCCAACAAATAACATCTTTCTTAATCATGGCACATAAAAATAAATAAAATTGCAAACTATTTTAAACCTAAAAGTTGCAGAATTATGATAAAAAATTTATAAAATTGACTTTTTAGTTGGCTGAAGTTGTCAGTAACTTGAAATTCATGATGATTGTGGATCTATTAAATATTAATAACTTATGCCCAACTAAATCTTGTCTCTCCTCTTAGCATTCAATCAAGGATCACATCTGCCTTTCTTTGCTATATTATTTATAAAAGGATTAGCACAATTCTATAAAGAAAAATGTACATCTTCCACAATTATGCTATTCTACAGCAAATCTAACATCATATTTTGGTTTTGTATTTTCTCTTTCTCTATGTCTCTTTTATAACATTATAAGTATTTAGAAAACAAACAAATTTTGAATAGCTATATCAGCTATTATTTTAACACAGTAACTAATTCTGCACTGGACCACTCCACTATGCAGTTTTACACAAAGATTTTATAGCTAATCTTATATTACATTGCTGAGGTTGATATAAATATTATGTTCTATAAATTGCTACCAAATTACTGAGGGCTGATTTAAAATAAGGAGGCAAACTACATGCTTTGTAGTTTTGTCTTTCGTTTTCTTATCATATAACAAATGCACTGCATGTGCGTGCATACCAAGTCACTTCATTTATGTCTGACTTTGCCACTCTATGTCTTCCAGGCTCCTCTGTCTATGGGATTCTCTAGGCAAGAATCCTGGAGTGGGTTGTCCTGGACTCCTCCAGGGGATTTTCCCAAAAATAAATAATAATTTATTAATATCCTATTTGTATTTCAGGCTATGAATGCTGAATGCACCAAAGAAATCATTGTAATTTAATATTATTTTCTTTGAGCTTTTAAATGGACTTGAAGTGATAATATGAGAAAAAAGTATACAATTTTTAATTTCATAATCTCTCAGGTGATTAAAACAAACTCTTGAAGGCATTTCAACATCAGAGACTGTAGAGGTTATTTGAAAATTATATTGCATCCTTTACAGCTGGCATCTCCTATAACCAATCCCACTTGCCTGGTAAATACATTAAACCAATCAGCTGCTCAAAATAATTTGGAAGTTTATATTCTCCTCCCTTAATCCACCATTAGAGAAAAAACAATTGAAATATCTTAAGTCCATGTAAACTCTTACTAGATTGCTGTCACTATGTACTCTATGAGGTTAATGTGAGTCACTCTTATTTCTGACTCTTTGAGATACCTTGGACTGTAGCTTGCCAGGCTCCCTTGTCCCTGGAATTTTTCAGGCAAGAATATGGAGTGGGTAGCCATTCCCTTCTTCAGGGGATCATCCCATCTCTGGGATCAAACCTGGGTCTCTTACATTGAAGGCAGATTCTTTACAGTCTGAGCCACCAGGGAAGCCTGTCCTCTTTCATGTTAATACCAAGAAAACTGTATCCAGCAAAGCCTGGTAATGGTTTGTTTACACTTCCTTCCCCTTATTTCTTCCTACCTTCTCAAAGCTATTCCTTCTCCCAAATTTACTGACTGGAATTTTGTAGCTATTTTCCGAGTAGTCCTTCTAAAATATTATGCCAGTTGTCTCCTTGAATATTTACAATAACTTTACAAATTCTGCATTAGAGGTAGGTAAGATTTAACATGCTGTTTCCAGCACTGATTTTTGTTACATGCTCTGTCATATTGCAGAGAAGGTTCTGAAGACAATATAGCATTGTTTTTTGTGTGTAACATGAACACTCAGATTACAGCACAATCATATTTCTTCAGGAGATGAATCGATCTGTCATAAGCCACCCGTCCTCTGATTTCAAAGAATAACAACCCCAAATGGAGATAATTTGATTATTAATCCATGTGAATTATTTGATAATATGGATAAGTTATTTGGCTGAATGAATAAGCTTTAAATTTGTGTCTCTTTGTGCTATCCAAAAGTTAAAAAAAAATGTATAAGAGCAATTTTGAAAACATAAAACCAACCTTGTTTCTTACAATTCTAAAGTTTTTCCACCGCTAAAGTAAGGAAACTTTACCACGAGTTCTACGAGACTCCAACAGGAAAGCAGGCAGAATGTAAGGTAGCCTATCAGGCTCTTCCTTCCATGGGATTTTCCAGAAAAGAGTGCTGGAGTGGATTGTCATTTCCTTCTCCAGGGGAACTTCCCAACCCAGGAATGTCTCTTATACACTTTTTTTTTTTTTTTTTTTAACTTTTGGATAGCACAAAGAGGCACAAATTTAAAGCTTATTCATTCAGCCAAATAACTTATTCATATTAGCAATGAAAACTGGAGAACTTAAATCTTATTTAAAGAAAGTGTAGATACCCCAGGAAACTGTCTGGTTGTGAGGTGGAAATGAAACTTAAGTGCTGTTATGACTCTCATTACTTTTTAAAGAAGTTTTACGCCAGAATATTGAGTTAGTGTCCCTAGAAATTCAACTTTTAGAGGTTAATTCTCAACTTTTAAAAATGAGCCAAACAACATTTGAAAAAAAAAACTCTGACCCACAGGTCCTCAGTTTTTTTTAGCAATAGAGTTCTATGCACTCATCTTTCTAATATCTTTTTAGAATAATTTTTACTCAAATCAATAAAATATTCAGGGACATCACAAGAATTCACAGGTGAAATTAACTATTGTGGTTATTGTAGGAATAATTAAAATTTTTCCTATAGAATTAATATGCAGTCTTTGAAAAGTTCAACTTAGTCCTTCACATTTTCTCCTCACAAATGGGTGTGTTTTCATGTTACAAATACTGTGAATTAAGTAATAAAGAATATTTCATTCTTGTGATAGTAGCAGGGAAACCACATCCATTCAATTCAAATGAATATATGCATATGATGTCATGAATTTTTGGTTGACTTGAATTTATTGCATCACAAAATTCTAATAGAAATTGAGATATACTCCAAGCAAACCCCTTATATGATATTCTATTTTATGATATTCCTACCTACAATACATACATCCATTAATATATGTGCAATGTGTGAAATGCTGCATTGCCCAAAAAGTTCATTCCTTTTTTCCCACAACATCTTATGGAAATAACCCAAATGAACTTTTTGGGCAGCCCAATAAAACTATGAAATATAGGCATTATCTGTTCTTGTTTATAAGAAAGTGTCTGGCAGATGGTAAATGCTCAATGAATACTTTTTGAATGAATTAATTAATCCATTCAGTGGTGAATTGGATGCCTAATATAGTGTTAAAAAACTATACTAAGTACTTTACATGAAGCAGTTATTTGATAAAAAGACATTCAAATTTTCTATGTATGTCTTAATTCTCATCTTACAAATGATGAAATTGAGACCAAAACATGTTGTAAAATTTGTTGATGATCACACATTTAGGATAATAATGTACTTCTCAAAACCCTGTGCAATTTCCATTATCTCATTATTTAAAAAATATTTAAAATCACATGCATTATATGATTATGGAAGTGATTTATAGGTTATTAAATCTGCTCTTAAACATAAAGCAAAAAGTATGCCTCAGAACAATATTTCTTAAAGAGCAATTACATTAACTATAATAATGAAGACATAATCAGTAGTGTGGATGTTAAGATTCATGATAGTAATAAGATGTTATGCAAATAGGAAATAAATTATTACTATATATATACTTAATAACAACCTTTGTATTTTTAATATAACTTTTAACATATAAAAATAAAGAATAGCTAGATATATTATGCTATGATCACATTCCCTATGATCACATTCCCTATAATCACAGTGGCTATTATGTTTATATAATTACTTTTTACAAACAAAAGAGTTAATATAATTATATTATTTTAGTTTCCATGGTGCCAGTATAATCATTAGCTCTAAATTCTAATTAAGATTATGAAGATCTTATTATATATGATCTTGATACAGATATTAATGTCTTGTAATAGATTCCAACATGCTAGAGAAATTACATGGAGTGAGAAATGCTGTTAAAAATAGTAGGTCAATTTCAAGTCCCCCATCTTTAAAATTTATTGCACTGCATAGAGAGACCCTGAAGCTATATAGAACTGAAAGTTTTTCGGTTATAGAAAACCTGATGGTGTCCCAGACATTATTCCTACTTTTCTCTTTTTAGTGGTGCTATAGATCTTCAGAAATCTTCAACATGAGGGTGGGGGAAGGTTTCAATAAACAGTTATTTTAATTTTATTTTATAATACTAAATATAAAGCTGAATATATATGGAATACCTACTAGGGATTGTAACTATTGCAGCAAATAGAACTTATATCACAATACTTAATTATGACATCATTATCATAAAATTCAGGGCTTCCCAGGTGGTGATAGTAGTAAAGAGTTCACATGCAGTTCAGGAGACACAGCAGAGGCCAGTTGGATCCCTGTGTCGGGAAGATCCCCTGGAGGAGGAAATTGCAACTCACTCCGGTATTCTTGCCTGGAGAATTCCATAGATAGAGAAGCCTGGTGAGTTACAGTCCATGAGGTCTCAAATAATTGGACACAACTGAGCATACACACGCACACACACACACACACATCTTAAAATTCACTTTTAAGTTACATTTTTACTACAAGTATTTGAAAATTCAACAATAAACTTTGGGTATATTTTGTAATGTAAGGAAATGTGATTTTTTTTTGTTTTCTTTTTTTGGAAATGTGATTTTTTTCAACTTTATATTGTATCTGTCACTAGATATTTATTTTGATTTTTAAATCCTCAATTTGAAAATATGCCTACTTGTATACACAAGAGGAAAATTATTAACTTTAAAAATAAAACTGATTTATGAAAATATTTTAATGCTTATAGTATATGATATCCAATTATTCTAGAAACAATAACAAACTAACAAAACAGGGGTTACCACTGATAATTTTGAAAAGTAATCAAAAACTGTATAAGATACAAACTCAAATGTCAAACTATCAAGATTTATGTTTAAATATGTTGTCTACTGGCTGTTTGGATTTTTTGAGTAAATTAACCCTTTTGTGATTTAATCACCTCATCTTTAAAATGCAAAAGAAAAATTCAAAAGGATCTTTTAAGGATGAAAGAAGACAATGGAGTTAAACTCCATACAAAGCACTTAGAATTATGTCTGCTATAAAGCAATCATTTGATAACTGACCCAGAGTGGTGCGATGGGAGTGTGATGGGAGGGAAAGTCCAAAAGGGATGGAATATATGTCTGATTCACTTCATTGTATAGCAGAAACTAACACAACACTGTAAAGCAATTATATTCCAATAGAAACACAAAACAACTCATTTGTAAGTAATCTTTAAGACCTTCAACAAATTCCATTAGTTTCTTTAAGGTTTAGTACTTTGAAATGAGATCTGGAGTAAATTATTCACTATCTACTCATTTTATATATATATTGTTGATCCTAATAAAATTAGCATTTCATTCCATGGAAGTATCTATTCTTCTCCATTTTATCATTAAGTTTGAGAAAGAGTTGTCAGTTTTTGTTTGTCTCTGGACCAATACTTTTGGAGCCTCTGCCTTGGGCCAGGAAACTTTCAAAGTGGTGCTTTGCATATGTTAGTTCACTTAATCCTCAAAAAACCTCTCCTAAGTATTGTGTACAGTTTACCAATGAAGGAAGCAGTTGATAACTCACCAAATATATACAATTAGTTGGAGGTAAAATTTAGGATTCTAAACTGGGTTTTATGACTTGGAAGGTCTTCCCAAGTGGTGATAAGGGTAAATAATCTGCCTGCCAATGCAACAAACATAAGAGATATCAGTGGGCCATAAGGAAGCACTACTGTGATCAAAGCTAGTGGAGGTGATAGAATTCCAGCTGAGCTAAAAAAATCATACTGGTAAAGTGCTACACTCAATAGGCCAGTAAATTTGGAAAACTCAGCAGAGGCCACAGGACTGGAAAAGGTAGGTTTTCATTCCAATCCTAAAGAAGGGCAACGTCAAAAGAATATTCAAACTACCCCACAATTGAACTTATTTCACATGCTCACAAGGTAATGCTCAAAATCTTTCAAGTTAGTCTTCAGCATGAGTTGAGAACATGAACTGAGAACTTCCAGATGTACAAGGTAGATTTAGAAAAGGCAGAGGAACAAGAAATCAAATTGCCAGCATCTGTTGAACCATAGAAAAAGCAAGGGAGCTCCAGAAAAACATCCACTTCTGCTTCACTGACTATGCTAAAGTCTTTGTCTGTGTAAATTACAACAACTGTGGAATTCTTCAAGAGATGGGAATACCAGACACCTGACCTGCCTTTATGCAGGACAAGAAGCAACAGTTAGAACTGGACCTGGGAGAATGGACTGGTTCAAAATTGGGAAAGGAGTATGTCAAGACTGTATATTGTCATCTTGTGTATTTAACTTATTTGAAGAGTACCACATGTGAAATGCCAGGTGGGATGCAGCACAAGCTGGAATTAAGATTGCCAGAAGAAATATCTCAAATATCTCAAAAATACCTCAAATATGCCAATGACAACACCCTAATGGCAGAAAGTGAAGATAAACTAAAAAGCCTCTTGATGAAGATGAAAGAAGAGAGTGAAAAAGCTGGCTTAAAATTAAACATTCAAAAATTGAGATCATGGCATCTGATCCCTTCATTTCATGGCAAATATATGGGGACAATATGGAACCCATGACAGACATTATTTTCGTGAACTCCAAAAATCACAAAATTAAAAGATATTTAGATCCTGATGTTGGGAAAGATTGAGGGCAGGAGGAGAAGGGGACTACAGAGGATGAGGTGGTTGGATGGCATCACTGACTCAATGGACATGAGTTTGGGTGAACTCTGGGAGTTGGTGATGGACAGGGAGGGCTGGCATGCTGCAGTACATGGAGTCACAAAGAGTCGGACACAGCTGAGTGATTGAACTGAACTCCTTGGAAGAAAATCAATGACAAACCTAGACTACTTATTAAAAGCAGAGATGTCACATTTCTGACATATAATCATATAGTCAAACTTATGGCTTTTCTAGTAATCATGTACAGATATAAGAGTTGGACCATAAAAAAAGGCTGAGCACCAAAGAAAGGATGCTTTTGAACTGTGGGGCTGGAGAAGACTCTTGACAGTCCCTTGGACTGTAAGGAGATCAAATCAGTCAATCCTAAAGGGAATCAACTTTGAATATTCATTGGAAGGACTGATGATGAAGCTGAAACTCCAATGCTCTGACAGCCTGATATGAAGAGCTGACTCATTAGAAAAGACCCTGATGCTGGGAAAGATTGAAGGTAGGAGGAGAAGGGGATTACAGGGGATGAGATGGCTAGATGATATCACTGATTCAATGGACATTAGTTTTAGCAAACTAGAAAATAGTGAAAGATGGGGGAGCCTAGCATGCTGCAGTCCATGGGATTGCAAACAGTTGGAAAGGATTGAGCTTGTGAACAACAATGATGGCTTGAACGCACATGCTTTTTCTCATCTCCTTAGATTTAGTCTGATTGAGCTTCCAAGGTTCAAGACAAAAGATGTCTCTGTTACTCAAAAGGTGATAGAGATTAAGAGAGACAGCAAAGTTCAATAATTTAGGATACTTTTATGCACTGAGTATCACCGACTCAATGCACATGAGTTTGGGTAAACTTCGGGAGTTGATGATGGACAGGGAGGCCTGGCATGCTGAGGTCCATGGGGTCACAAAGAGTCGGACACGACTGAGTGACTGAACTGAAATGAACTGATCTGTGCCTCTCCTCCAGAAGTTCATAGGTTAAAGTCCTAACCACAATTATGATGGTATTTGCCGTGGACTTTTGGGAGGGTGTTAGGTTTGATGAAGTCCATAGGATGCAGCCCCCATGATGGGATTTGTATACTTACAGGAACAGGAAAGGACTTTTCTGGTGGTTCAGATGTAAAGAATCTGCCTACAATGTGGGAGACCGAGGTTTGATACCTGGGTTGGAAAGATACCCTGGATAAAGGTATGGCAACTCACTCCAGTATTCTTGCCTGTAGAATTTCATGGACAGAGGATCATGGTGGGCTACAATCCAAGGGGTAGTGACTGAGCAATTAACACTTTCACTTTCAGGAATAGGAAGATACTACAGCTTTTTTCTCTGTGAAGTCACAGTAAGAAGTTGGAGAATTGAAAGTCATGAATAAGGTTCTCACCAGGAGCCAAATTTGCTGGAAGCTAGATCTTGAACTTTACTGTGAAACATAAATACCTGATGCTTAAGCCACCCACTATATGGTATTTTGTTTTAAGAAACAGAGCTAAGATAGAAACTGATTAAAGATTTTGATTTATTAAATTCCATCCCTATCCTTCAAAATCCTTTCCCTTTTATTACATTTTCAATGATTCTCTTGCCCTAGTTCTCACAGCAAAGTAACCTCTCCTTTGTCCTTGTTTCTATTTCATAAAGATTCCTAGCACATAAAAGGTATTTAGTAAATATTGGTATCTTGTTTATTTTTTGACTCTTGTTCTGGCAACTTGCAATTGCTTCCATCATTTTGTCCTCACAATATTCTATGTCCAACTCAGGTGATTTTCCTGTCCTCACTGCTATGATTTTAATTCTGTTGGGAATTGTGATTTTTAACACAGTCATTTTTTTAATAGTGTGAACTCCAATGTCAAGCAACTTCAAATTGGTAAGTGTGGGAGTTGAATGTTCTCCTCAAGGCAGGCTGACACCACTATCATTCATATTTTCCTGTAGTCTCCCTAGGAAACTTTCAGTTGTTCCTGGAGTCAGTTGACCTCTAAGTGTACTATTGCTGAGTATTGTTTTTCTAAGTTAAAAAAAAAATCTACTCTTTATTAAATGAATTTTATAGTGACTAGAATAAATGCAAACAGAAAGTTGAATGCTATTTTTTGTAATAGTTTGCACGATTCCTAATCTTCCTATTTTTTCACGTATATGTTCATAATGGGCTTCCCAGATTGCACTAGTGGTGAAAAATACACCTGCCAATGCAGTAGATGTAAGAGATATGTGTTCGATCTCTGGGTGAGGAAGATCTCCTGGAGTAGGAAATGGTAACCCATTCCAGTATTCTTACCTGGAAAATTCAATGGACAGAAGAGCCTGGTCAACTACAGTTCATAGGATATCAAAGAGTCAGACATGACTAAGCGACTAAGCACACACATATTCATAACATAATCTTAATTGTTGACTGCCATTGAGATCCCAAAGCACAGATATAATAAAAAGTTTTAAAAGTAATAAAGCTTGTTGAGAACATTGTATTGTTCTTTCTAAACTCACTGCTACATTGAACTAGCTGTTCAGATGGTAGGGCCAAAGAGATTAATGGCAAGTTCTGGAAAGATTTAAGCAGCTGTCTTGCTGTTTCAGATAACAAAAAGTATACAAAACATTTTGATTTTAAGATCTTATAATCACAAAAAATCACAGTTAATTATTGTTTAGCACATCTTACAGAATATTGATAATAAAGTTAGGTAACAAAAATATTGTATCCTAGCCACTAAACTATTCTTTAGCTTGTGTAATAATAGAATTTTGGATTAAATGCTGATTTTATCAATGTAACATTAAATGTTTTAGGACCATATCTGCTGATTGTAGAGTGCTAAATCATAATTAGTTTTGTTTTAAAATATATACTTTGCCTTTAACATTTAGGGTCAAAAATTATCTAATCAATCAATTTTTTAATAAATACATCCTGGAATTTACATGGGAAAGTAAGTTGGCAGTTTTACTTGAAACATCTATCAAATTAAGAAGAAAATGGCTTAATAGGTTTGTGTATATCTGTGTGAGTGTGTAAAATATTCAGATCAGTGAATTATGCTTAAGAATTTCAAAAGTATGATAAAGTAACAGTATGTAATCATTTTATAATCCCTTACTTTGGATTTTTCCCTCAACATTAACAAGCCAACTTAAACTTAGTGCTAGGTTATAACTTTTTCTTATTCATCAAGTTATTAGTAAATATGTCATTTCATAATTAAACAGACCAGTGTTGTATATGGCTTCATTTATTTCAAACAATATCAATAAAACACTTTTTAAAGGAAAAAATCCCTTTGAGATGTAAAACAGGACAAATTAACTTATTTGGGTGAATTCATCCCTTACCACAATTCAATCAATTGAATTCATTTATCTTAAAAAAGAAACACACTAGTAAACAGTAAACCTCTTATTTTACCTTGAAAAAGTTACAAATACCAAGATTCTGGGCTACAAATAAATGTCTGGTTTACTGAAAAAGCAAAACAGAAATCATCTTTACCAAAAATTTATTGCCATTTTCATTGTAATGTTTGGGAGGTTTTTCAAAAGTTTTATTTTTAAATAGGAGAAATGCTTATCCCTGCTGGGGTTAAGCCTTGCAATGGAATGTTATGCAGAGAAAATCTTTTGGCCTTTTAGTTTCAGAAATAGGTTCCATATTACTGAGAAATGCATCTGTAAAGAACTAAAAGTAAATTGAGCTAAAATAAATTCTTCTCATTGTCTAAGTCAAACAAGTTAGAGGAATACTCAATTTCCGTTGGAAACAGTTACAACTGGTGATTGTCATGATGTAATGTGTCATTTGCAATTATAGTCAGTTTTTCCATTAGGTTTTCAGATTTAATTTCAGAAAATGGATTTGTATTTAAAGCTCAGAGCACCTGGCCTATGACTAAGCCCTGATTCAGAATAAACAACTGGACTGTTTGATGAGAGGAACCTGCTTCCGGATTTAAATGGCATTTTGTAACTATGGGTGCTGTTAAATGGCTTAGCTGGTTTGATACGCTGACAATGCTTCCATGTAAATAGAAATCCTCTTTTTAGCTACAAATATCTTCCTCTACTGTGTGTGTGTGTTCCAAGTTTTTCCAAAATTTCATCAAAATAGAAATTTACTGAGTACTTCAGAATAGTTTTAGGAACTTTGTATCTAGGATCCATAGTTCTAAACTGATTCAATTATACCTTTTTAGGAACTTCAGGTGCAAAGAAATGAATCAAAAAGTCAAAGGGGAAATATCTTTAGGAGGCCATAAAAGCAACAGTGGAATATATATATATATATATATTGAAATGATTGTTATTAAAGAGATACATGATTTATCAACAACTTACATTTACATTTTTAACATATATCATTTCAGATCTCTAAAAAAATGTATACCTGTGTTCACATTGATTTTTGATTAAAGGGATAACACAATAATGTTTCTAAAATATTTTCTTAGCTGTAATCCAATTCATTACATACATCAACAGCACAAGGTTGATACAGACCTTTTCATTACTGTATCATTTATGGCTGTGTAGACTTACACACACACAGTTTTCCAAATGTCCTTCTTCAGAGCTCTCTTTATTCATTGCCCTTACTATTCAGTGTGCTTAGAGAGTTCATAGGATCATCATCATTCCTGGGAAGCTTGTAATTTTGGGTCCTATCAGAGAGGTATTGAATTAGAATCTGACTTTTT
Organism: Oryx dammah; assembly: GCF_014754425.2. Taxonomy (NCBI): domain Eukaryota; kingdom Metazoa; phylum Chordata; class Mammalia; order Artiodactyla; family Bovidae; genus Oryx; species Oryx dammah. The sequence goes on from NW_024070186.1 coordinate 141,741,314, forward strand.
AATATAATACCAAAATAAGTCATATTGACATTAGAGTTGGAATAGCAGTGCTATAGACTACCTTCATGTTGTAGCAGAGGCAATCGTCCTATGGTCTGAAGATAAATATTGATCTCTGATATTGAACCAAGTTCCTATGAACCATGCCAGTAACCTGATTCACAATCCAGAAATATCTATATATATTGTGGGCATATAAATGAGTCACATTTCTATACTGTGGAGAAATATATCAGAAGTTGTGAAAGTCCCTCAGTCTGGGCTTCCCTGGTGGCTCAGATAGTAAAGAATCTATCTGTCTACAATGCAGGAGACCTGGGTTTGATCCCTGGGTCAGGAAGATACCCTGGAGAAGGGAGTGGCAACCCACTCTAGCATGCCTAGAGTTTTCCATGGACAGAGGAGTCTGGCAGGCTATATATTTTTGCATGTATCAGGAGGCATATAACTAATTATTATATGTTTATTAATAATTAATTAATAATTAATAATTATGTATTTTGAACTCTACAATCCAGAAGAGACTTTAAAATGTTATCTAATTACTTGAATAATGGGGATACCAAGTTAAATGCTCCCCAAAAGACAAAAAATTAAATTCTACTGGGGTCCAAAAAGTTAAAAAAATTCCAACCAACTGAAAAATAAAAACCATTATGGAGAAAGCTTCATTTAAACTTGAAGAAGAATAAAATGTTAACACATATAGCTAGGAACTTGTTTCCTAGAGACAAGGTTATATTATATTAGTTCAGCTGTACAAGAGTGGGATATTTTGGTGAATAAGCAGTCAGTCAGGCTTCCTGGTAGCTCAGCAGTAAAGAATCTACCTGCCAAGCAGGAGATGTGGGTTTGATCTCTAGGTCAGGAAGATATTCTGAAGAGGGAAATAGCAACCTACTCCAATATTCTTGCCTAGGAAATTTCGTGGACAGAGGAGCCTAGTAGGCTACAGTCCATGGAATCATGAAAGAGTTGGACACATCGTAGAGACTAAAAACTACAACAAAATTAGTCAGTCACTGTGACTTGAAATATATTAAATGATACGAGGTTAAACATTGAAACAGGCAAAGTGAATTGGGCTGATGTTAAGAGACTAGAAATTTATCTTGAGATGTTTTTACTTTATATCATATTGTGGTGCTTGAATGACTTTCTTTAAGGGACCAGTGTGAGTGTAAAACGTGTGATGTTTAAGTTTATGTAGCACCCTGTGCCCAGGTTAAAGATCTTTTTGGTGTGTTCATAATGGTGTTTCTGGAGGATAAGATTAGCATTTGAATTGGTGGACTAGGTAATGTAGATTGCCTTCCCCAGTGAGGGTGGGCATTGTCCAGGCTGTTGAGGTCCTGAACAGAACAAAACAGGGAAGAGAAAGGAACTTGCCCCTTTTGTATCTTGCCTACCTGTTTGGGCTGCAACATTGATCTCTCTCCTGCCCTTGGACTAGAATTTACACCATCTGTTCCCTTGGTTCCCAAGTCTTCAGATTCTAAGAGACTCACACCTGTGGCTTTCTTGGAGCTATATAGTTTGCAGATGTGTGTGTGTGTGTGTGTGTGTATACATGAAGTGTGTGTGTGTATATATATATATATATATGAAGAGAAAAAGGTGAGAAAACAGTTTGTCCTTGAAAAATCCAGAATATAAATGAGGACGATGGCAGTAAGAATAGATAAAAGGCTTATTTGAAGAAATTTTGGAGAGGTGATATATAGGACTGAGAGCTAGTTGTATAAGGGAAGTGAAGGGGAATACATAATAAAAAGTTCACTATAGAGTTTTAATCCTTGAAGTAAAATGGTCAAGCTATTAATAGAATTAAGAAATCAACCTATTTGCAGGACAGGAATAGAGGTACAGATGTAAAGAACAGATTTATGGACTCATCAGCGGAAGGAAACAGTGGGAACAATTCCGACAGTAGTATTGACATATATACATTGCCATGTGTAAAATAAATAATTAGCTGATAGTTGGATATAACAAACAGAGCTCAGCCTGGTGCTCTGTAATGACATGGGAAGGTCGAAGGTGGGAGGGAGGCTCAAAAGGGAGGGGATATACGCATACTTATAGCTGGTTCACGCTGTATAGAAGAAATCAACACAATACTGTAAAGCAATTATCCTCCAATTAAAAATAAAAATCTTAAAAATAGTAAAGAAAAAAAAAAGAAATGAGGAAAAACATCAGACTCAGTTTTGGACACATTGAAACGAATTAGTTAACACTGGGTCTTGTGTGTCTGTGCACCAAAGATAGCAGATGAGGGGAGAGAGATTTGATGTGCATATTTGAGAGTTATTGGTACCAAAAAAAATAGTTGAAACTGTGGAACCATATGAAATTCTGGTGGGCCTGAAGGGGAGAGGTTGTAATATGTTTTATACTCCTTTGCCCTTTTCTGGATTATACTGTTAACAGCATCCCAGATAAAAATATGCTTGATTGTGACTTTTATTTCATTTACCTATATAATTCTTTAATTTTTGAACTGTTAAGCAAGTTGCTAAAAGCAGGCTTCTCTTGCTCTGATAAATGGGGCAAAACAGCTAGGTTCTCCCAATAGCCATTCCCTCCTATTTCCTAAGTGCGGAACTTAACTGTGGCTTTAAGCTTTTCCCTCGTCTTCCTAAAAAATTCTCCAACTTCCTTTGCAGCTCTTATTGTCAGGTAATGAACTTTTTATCAATAAAATAAAGGCAGAAGTTACTGGGAACCCATTGAACCTTATTTGTGTTTTACCTTGTTGTGCCCCAAGATGTCAGCTTAATGGCTAGAGGTCTGGCAGCCCTCTCGCAAGTGTAAAAAGGGAATCATAACAAAAGCAAGGAAACAAATGATGTCAGAATAGACATGTGTGCTTTGAAAACATGTTGGAGCCACAGCATCAGTCCTAGATTTTCAAGTTCTTACAAAGGAAAAAAAAAAAGATAATTTGTTTAAACCATTATTTTGGAGTTCATTGCTTCTCTTACCCAAATGCAAGTTTTTAATTCATAAAATTAATTCAATATGTTTTTAATAGAATCTTAGTTAAACTGAATTTACACATTTAATATCATCTTGGGCAATGTGTACCTTTTAACGGAAAGAAGTCTTAGTATACAACCTAAATCTCATTATCAATGTGGCTTAACAAAGTGTGTTAATCTAGGAATAGATTTTAATGAAAGGTGTGGCTTTGAGATGACAGGCTTATATATCACTTTAAAATTATTTCACCTTTCTGTTCCAATTGCCTTTTGTTGAGAGGAGCAAGCATGAATTCATGTTAGCAAGCACAGCATCAATCATAGGTACCAGCTAAGAAAGCATTATATCTGAAAGTTCCTTGATTCCATATTCCTATCATGCTGGCCTAGTGCAGTGTGAAATGCACACTGATCTATTAAGGGATGATAAAAAGCAATGTGATTAACTAGTGTTTTATATCCTTTGAGATCAAAAGCATAAAGAAAACACTGACATATGGGAAATCTAGTGAGACTAAGAAATATTATATTAGAAGTAGAAAGCCTTATTATTTTATCTTATGTAATTCATCATTGTTGCCTTCATCAGTTATCTTCCCCTCTCCCAGAACAATAAATGATCATGTCTTTAAAAAAAAAAAGTCCAAGTTGGGCTTGTATTGCATGCTGTTAGGGTAAATGCAATTTTTCCTCCTAACAAATATCTAAAATTACTCGTTACACTTTGAATATGAAGAAATTACAGAAATATTTCAACTGGACACAGGAATTCTACTCACACTGCAATCATATTTGTCTTATCTATCCAAAAACCCAAGCAAAACAAAGTGGACAGCTGGTTTATTAATACTTCACAGGATCTAGGTGAATAAAAGATGGAATTTTTAGAAAATATTTGAAGAAATGTTTAAAAACGAGTAGTGGAAACTTGTGGTTGCTTGACCAATAAATATTTACGTCTTTTCTGACTGAGTCCAATTTTTGTTTTCAGTCCTCACCGTGTCAATAAATAAACACCCATCTCCAGGTCCAGGTTTCTACTTGATCAGGTTGAACCAGCCATTCAGACCTCATTCTTATTTTTAGTCATGGATTTGGGCATTGGCTTGTGAAGCAATTCTAGGCAATTAGATTTAAAAAGGCTTGTTTCCCAGGATCCTCTAGAATAGGTTTTCTATCATCTTAAAAGGAAAACATTTTCCCTTCACATTCACTGGCCTTTTTCATTTCTGGGTGTGTTGGCTGGAACGGCTGTAGGTTTCCTTTGGCCTCGTAAAGGGTTAGCCTGTGAACAAGCCAACATGCTAAGGGTGGCAGCACAGATTTTTAAAGGTCCATTGGTCCTTAATGAAACTTCTTAGCAGCTAAATTTGTAATCCTGGAGTCTTTTATCTCCAGTCTCTTGTTTTACAGCAGGAAAATGTATTTCTTATGTTTTAAACCAGACAAGCAGGATTTTCTGCTTCTTGTAGCCAAGAGTATGCTGATAAAAGCACGTGAGCAAATAAGTACCAATTGATACTTATCCTGGGCAAACCTAGCATGCCTAGTAGGATTATAAATTTACTGTTTATGATTTTCTAATTTTTAATGTATACAAATGTATTTTTCACTTTCTATGAACATAGTTCAGTTCAGTTCAGTCACTCAGTCATTTCTGACCCTTTGTGACCCCATGAACCACAGCATGCCAGGGCTCCCTGTCCATCACCAACTCTTGGAGTTTACCCAAACTCATGTCCATTGAGTCAGTGATGCCATCTAATTATCTCATCTTCTGTCGCCCCCTTCTCCTCCTGCCTTCAATCTTTCAACATCAGGGTCTTTTCAAATGAGTCAACTCTATGCATCAGAGGACCAAAATATTGGAGTTTCAGCTTCAGCATCAGACCTTCCAATGAATATCCAGGACTGATTTCCTTTAGGATGGACTAGTTGGATCTCCTTGCAGTCCAAGGGACTCTCAAGAGTTTTCTCCATAACCGCAGTTCAAAAACATCAGTTCTTCAGTGCTCAGCTTTCTTTATAGTCCAACTCTCACATCCATACTTGACTATTGGAAAAACCATAGCCTTCACTACATGGATCTTTGTTGACAAATAATGTCTCTGCTTTCAATATGCTTTCTAGGTTGATCATGACTTTCCTTCCAAGGAGTAAGAGTCTTTTAATTTCATGGCTGCAATCACATGGTTGCAGATGGTGATATGCAGTGATTTTGGAGCACCACCCACCCCCCAAATAAAGTCAGCCATTTTTCCACTGTTTCCCTATCTATTTGCCATGAAGTGTTGGGACCAGATGCCATGATATTAGTTTTTTGAATGTTGAGCTTTAAGCCAACTTTTTCACTCTCCTCTTTTACTTTCATCAAGAGGCTCTTTAGTTCTTCTTCACTTTCTGCCATAAGGGTGGTGTCATCTGCATATCTGAGGTTATTGATATTTCTCCCAGCAATCTTGATTCCAGCTTGTGCTTATTCTAGCCCACTGTTAGTCAAGATGTACTCTGCATAAAGTTAAATAAGCAGGGTGATGATATATAGCCTTGACATAATCCTTTTCCTATTTGGAACCAGTCTGTTGTTCCATGTCCAGTTCTAACTGTTGCTTCCTGATTTATATACAGGTTTCTCAAGAGGCAGGTCAGGTGGTCTGGTATTCACATCTCTTTCAGAATTTTCCACAATTTTTAAAGGAGATATAAAAAATGTTCTGGAGTATAAATATGCATTGGATGATCGCTAACAAACATATGAAAAGATGCTCAACATCACTCATTATCAGAGAAATGCAAATCAAAACCACAATGAGGTACCATTTCACACCAGTCAGAATGGCTGCAATCCAAAGTCTACAAGCAATCAATGCTGGAGAGAGTGTGGAGAAAAGGGAACCCTCTTACACTGTTGATGAGAATGCAAACTAGTACAGCCACTATGGAGAGCAATGTGGAGATTCCTTAAAAAATTGCAAATAGAACTGCCTTATGACCCAGCAATCCCACTGCTGGGCATACACACTGAGGAAACCAGAATTGAAAGAGACACGTGTACCCCAATGTTCATCGCAGCACTGTTTATAATAGCCAGGACATGGAAGCAACCTAGAATATGTCCATCAGCAGACGAATGGATAAGAAAGCAGTGGTACATATACAAAATGGTGTATTACTCAGCCGTTAAAAAGAATACATTTGAATCAGTTCTAATGAGGTGGGTGAAACTGGAGCCTATTATACAGAGTGAAGTAAGCCAGAAAGAAAAACACCAATACAGTATGCTGCTGCTGCTGCGAAGTAGCTTCAGTCGTGTCTGAATCTGTGTGATCCCATAGACGGCAGCCCACCAGGCTCTGCTGTCCCTGGGATTCTCCAGGCAAGAACACTGGAGTGGGTTGCCATTTCCTTCTCCAACCAATACAGTATACTAACGCATATATATGGAATTTAGAAAGATGATAACGATAACCCTGTATGCGAGACAGCAAAAGAGACACAGATGTATAGAAGAGTCTTTTGAACTCTGTGGGAGAGGGGGAGGGTGGGATGATTTGGGAGAATGACATTGAAACATGTCTAATATCATTTAAGAAATGAATTGCCAGTCCAGGTTTGATGCAGGATAAAGGATACTTGGGGCTGGTACACTGGGATGACCCAGAAGGATGGTATGGGGAAGGAGGTGGGAGGGGGTTTAGGATGGGGAACACGTGTACACCCATGGTGGATTCATGTTGATGTATGGCAAAACCAATACAATATTGTAAAATAATTAGCCTCCAATTAAAATAAATAAATTTAAATTAAAAAAAAGAAAGTTAATGATCAAGATTTTTAAATTCAAGGAATTTCAATTGTTCTTAGTTGTTTGAGACACAATGGTAGATGCACTGTAAAATACTGAGTCTTAAAAAACTGGGCATCTTTGCAACTTCTTCATTAAAAAAAGAAGTTCATAGCTGAATATTGTCATGAAGATTATTTCCAAAATGTTAAAAACTTATTTTAAAACTAAGTAAGTCTTCAAAAATTAGTTCCCTCCAGTCCCAAAGATATGTCTCATGCATTAAAACTCTATCATAACCACTATAAGCAGTACAGTTTCTAAGAATTGATTAAATTTAATTTTAACTGACTTAATCAAGTTAGCATACTCTCTTTAAAAATTCCAAACAGAATATGTACTATCTTTGTAATAGATAAATGACACTCAACATTTTAAGATAGTATTTAGATTGTTAGAAATGAGATCAATGATACATTTCCCAAAGGATGTACAAGTCTATTATATAATCATGAAAGAATCAATTTAAGGATTGTTAATTTATGGAGGAAGTAGTAATCTTTGTGTTGTTGCCTCTTCTCTCTGCCAAAACTAATTGCAGAAAGAAATCCACAATGTTGTGTGTTTTTTGTTTGTTTTGTTTTGTTTTCTGTTTTTTAATGAAAATGCTTGTCAGATTCAGCAATGGCCATAGACATGTGCTTTCTCCTTGGGAGTCAGGACTTGCACCTGAGGTTCACCATCTACCTGCTGTCAGGTGGACCGACAAGAGTTGGGTACAGAAAGTAACTCACTGCTCTTGGTGTAAACAGGAGAATTTATGTGTATTCCTCAGAGATACAACTGTAGAGAGAATCTGAACAACTGCCGTCATAGTGTTTCTACATTTTATTATTAATATATAGATGTGAGAGCAATTTTCTGCAGGTAAAATAGTACACTTTCAAGGCTTCTTCCCTGGCGTAGATAAAACTGTTCTTATGGGACATGATTGAAGCAGCCACCTTTTTGTTCAATCACCAGCACACGATATAAGTTTATCTTGAAACATTTTATCAGGATTATTTGTGTACAATATGTACTTAACAACCCATAGCAATAAGTAATAATTGCAAAAGGGCATTTTATCATAAACATAAATATAAATGTGTTCAGCCTATTTCAGGGTACATTAGTAATTTATTTAAGGCAAGCTTCATAAAGTTAGGAAACTAGCTCTTGTTCTGTTGTTCTGCAAGATGAGTTTTCCAATTATTAGCACTTTAAAATGGGATAGTATTGTAGGATTTTTAATGAAAATATGAAACTAAGAGATTTAATATATTTATAATTAGAGATACTTATTTTCTCATATACTAAGTGGAAATTATTCTTAATTTTTATAGTAAACTGGTACATGTTTTATGGGTAAACTTACAGAGATTAGTTACATTATGGCATATAATGCTACATAAAAGCATAAAAAAGAAAACATTCTTGATAAATGGATTGTTTTGTGAATGATCACAATTGACCTTATACTCTAGTTCTAATGTATGGGTTAATGATATTCAGAGATTTCTTTTATTGCTTCAACTCAGAGGCTAGTTTTATAAGGAAAAAAAAAAGCATTTTAGATAACTCCTGTTATTAAAAGACTAGAGATCTCTTCAAGAAAATTAAAGATACCAAAGGAACATTTCATGCAAAGATGGGCTTGATAAAGGACAGAAATGATATAGACCTAACAGAAGCAGAAGGTATTAAGAAGAGGTGGCACGAATACACAGAAGAACTGTACAAAAAAGATCTTCATGACCCAGATAATCATGATGATGTGATCACTCACCTAGAGCCAGACATCCTGGAATGTGAAGTCAAGTGGGCCTTAGAAAGCATCACTATGACCAAAGCCAGTGGAGGTGACAGAATTCCAGTTCAGCTATTTCAAATCCTGGAAGATGATGCTGTGAAAGGGCTCCACTCAATATACCAGCAAATTTGGAAAACTCAGCCATGGCCACAGGACAGGAAAAGGTCAGTTTTCATTCCAATCCCAAAGAAAGGCAATGCCAAGAATGCTCAAACTGCTGCACAATTGCACTCATCTCACACGCTAGTACAGTAATGCTTAAAATTCTCCAAGCCAGGCTTCAGCAGTATGTGAACTCTGAACTTCCAGATGTTCAAGCTAGTTTTAGAAAATGCAGAGGAACCAGAGATCAAATTGCCAACATCCGCTGGATCATGGAAAAAGCAAGAGAGTTCCAGAAAAACATCTACTTCTGCTTTATTGACTATGCCAAAGCCTTTGACTGTGTGGATAACAATAAACTGTGGAAAATTCTTCAAGAGATGGGAATACCAGACCACCTGACCTGCCTCTTGAGAAACCTATATGCAGGTCAGGAAGCAACAGTTAGAACTGGACATGGAACAACAGACTCGTTCCAAATAGGAAAAGGAGTACGTCTAGGCTGTATATTGTCACCCTGCTTACTTAACTTATATGCAGAGAAAAGCTGGGCTGGAAGAAGCACAAGCTGGAATCAAGATTGCCAGGAGAAATATCAATAACCTCAGATATGCAGATGACACCACATTTATGGCAGAAAGTGAAGAAGAACTAAAAAGAGCCTCTTGATGAAACTGAAAGAGGAGAGTGAAAAGGTTGGCTTAAAGCTCAACATTCAGAAAATTAAGATCATGGCAGCTGGTCCCATCACTTCATGGCAAACAGATGGGGAAACAGTGGAAACAGTGTCAGACTTTAATTTTCTGGGCTCCAAAATCACTGCAGATGGTAACTGCAGCCATGAAATTAAAAGACACTTACTCCTTAGAAGGAACGTTATGACTAACCTAGATAGCATATTCAAAAGCAGAGACTACTTTGCCAACAAAGGTCCATCTAGTGAAGGCTATGGGTTTTCCAGTAGTCATGTATGAATGTGAGAGTTGGACTGTGAAGAAAGCTGAGTGCTGAAGAATTGATGCTTTTGAACTGTGGTGTTGGAGAAGACTCTTGAGTATCCTTTGGACTGTAAGGATCCAAGCAGTATATTCTAAAGGTGATCAGTCCTGGGTGTTCATTGGAAGAACTGATGCTAAAGCTGAAACTCCAGTACTTTGGCCACCTCATGCAGAGTTGACTCATTGGAAGAAACTCTGATGCTGGGAGGGATTGGGGGCAGGAGGAGAAGGGGACGACAGCAGATGAGATGGCTGGATGGCATCACTGACTTGATGGACATGAGTTTGAGTGGACTCCAGGAGTCAATGATGGACACGGAGGCCTGGCATGCTGCGATTCATGGGGTCGCAAAGAGTTGGACATGACTGAGGGACTGAACTGGAACTGGAACTGTTATTTAAAACAAGTTTTATTGCTATTGATGAGTAAATTGAGATTAAATCATAATTTTTACACATTAAAAGTTCAATATAAGATGTATATAACAGTCAGTCTCAGTACACAGATCACCTTATAAATCAACATAGACTATTTTTACCAGTACCACTAACCATTGCTGAAGTTGTGAATTTAACATTGATTTACTTTTTTTTTTCTTGATTTGTTTCAAATGTGACAGCTACAAGCACTTGTGTTTCCAATTTATGAGGCAGTTGAATATAGTTGCCAGAAATTCAGAGCCAATGCATCAAGTTCTTGATACACCACAAACCATCCTTTCGTGCCTGTACTCTATACGACAACTTTCCAGTCCTCTCAATCTCCATTTTCTCCCCCAAAACCTGGACTTCTCTCTCTAGGTATCAAGGATATTGTCTCTTTCTCCATTAAACCTCTTTCATACTATAGGTGTTTAATGCTGATATGTCTGTTCTTTTTTTTTCCCCCTCAACTATAGTACATATTGATTGTACCACTCCTTTTGAGACAGAATCTATATTCTCACTGTTATTAATGACTCTGGGAGAAATAGAACTAAGCACCTGCTCTGAGTCAGATTTCAGATCATTTTCCATAGCTAGCTACTGCTTTAGTGAAAGTGAAAGTCACTCAGTCTTGTCAGACTCTTTGCAACCCCATGGATTATACAGTCCACGGAATTTTCCAGGCCAGAATACTGGAGTGGATAGCCTTTCCTTTCACTAGTGGACCTTCAAACCCACGGATTGAACCCAGGTCTCCCACATTGCAGGAGGATTCTTTACAAGCTGAGCCACAGGGTAAGCCTAGAATACTGGAGTGGGTAGCCTATCCTTTTTCCAGGAAATCTTCCCAACCCAGGAATTGAACTGGGCTCTCTGGCATTGAAGGCAGATTCTTAACCAACTGAGCTATGAGGGAAGCCCTTCCACTTTCACTTTCTTTGGCGGAAATGAAACAGTGGGCATGGTCAGCTTCTGACCTCCATCTTAAGTCTACTAGCCTTAGCAACTCCCGCACCTGAAATAAAAATAACCACACACACACACACATTTACCAGTGTTTCTACCTTCCCAAGTGTTGGGTTCATGGATGGTGAGCTCAAAGAAATTACACATTTTTATATGGCAGGTCATGTAGGAGCTGATGTTGGCTTGGCAGGTAATTATAGCTGGTTCTTTCTTTCTTAGACCTTTTTGTAGCTTCCTCAGATGTCTCATCTCCCAGGATTTCCACTAATAACCTCTGGATAAGAAAGATTTCATTTTCCCCAAGCCTGACTATTTACAGTCCCTCTTCTACCAATACAACACACTGATAGAGCCCCTCCCGCCAAACCATCTTCCTCTCTCTTTAAGCTTCTTGTTCCTTATTTATTTTTGCTATCACAATGGGGTAAGAGAGACAACGCTAGTTTTTCACACTTCTTGGCAAGTCCTATATAGGCTCATTCCTTAGACAATAAATTTTACTGAGTGTCTGATAACTCTGGGCACTGGGAATATATTTCAGGATTAAAAAAAAAAAAAAAACCTAAACTAAACTAAACTAAATCTCCCCTCTTTGAACTAGAAAGGACAAAAATAAAAACTAAATATATAGTGTGCAATGTGGTGATAAGTTCTGAGGAGGGAAAGTAAGCAGCAAAGAAGATATGAAGTATATTTGCATGAGTGGGTAGAGTTGAAATTTCAGATAGGGTTGTTCAGGGCAGGCCTCCATCCTGAGAGCATTACTTTTGACTACTTGTGACCCAACAAGGAGAGAGGATGGGTCTGAGGAATATGGGAGAAGATTTGCCAGACAGGATAATCATCAAGTTCAAAGTGAGGTAAGAACATCCTTGGATGTTCAAGGAACTTTGCAGGAGCCAGCATCAATGGAGTAGAATGTGATGGGTTAGGAAGGTGGAGAGAGGTAATGTGGTGAGGGGGGAGAGGAATCTATGCCACTAGTATAGGCTCCAAGAAAGACTCTTGGGTTTTTACCCTGAGCGAGACAAGAGGCCTCTGGAATATTTTGAGCAAAGGATGGAAAGGATTTTGTTTATTCTTTAATATGGTCACCTAGTTTCTGTGTTGGGACTACTGTGAAAAGGACAAAGGCCAGAAGAAGGAGAACAGTTATTAGACTCTTGTTGTTGAATGATAATGTAGCAACATGTGCCAGGATGGTGATGATGGGGTTGATGAGCAGTTGTCAACTTTGGGGTATGTTTTAAAGGTAAAATTCACCTGATTCACTGAAAACTTGATACGCGTGAGAAAGAAAAGGGTTAAGGATAAACCAAGATCTGTGGCTTCAGCAGTTAGAATATTGTGGTAAGCAGTAGTTGAGATGTTAGACTGTAGGAGCAGGCTTCCTGGGTAGGAGTCATAAGGAACCTGTAATGTTTGAAATTCAGTTTGTGTACTTATCTATAGGTATTAAGGAAGGTGTTAAATATATGAGTCTGGAAGTCAGGGAATAATTCAGCATCTCAAATGCTCTCTACCAAATATTATTAATACTTTTCTGTACCACAATCAAAACATAGAACAATGGTCATAAATGTACTAATACAACCTTGTTTCATGTGCATTTTCTCATTTGATCCTAAACTAAAAGAAATTCTTAGACTGATAGTATTTTTCCAATTTACCAGTTTAGGATAAGGAGACTCTAAAATTTTGGAGTTATTTATTCCTTTCAGGATACAGATGAAACTGAATGCCCTATGTCTTTTATTTATAGCATAAACGGTTAACATCAAAATAGTAGTTAGGGCAATCATGCCATTTCATGGGTCAAAAACACATTGGAAGAGCAAATTCATGTTTCAAATTCTCTCTTTATTAAGATATTTTTCTTTATCTGGATAACATGTGCCTCTATGTTTCTAAAAAAAGTAGAGATATTTTATTTTATATGTAGCAAAACATCAATTCAACAGTGGTTCCCAATTATTAAAGATGTTTTAATTTTTTAATTTATTTTCTTTCTTATAAATTATATTAAAAAAAATTTTTTTTACAGACAAGACAAGCATCTAAGAACATCTTCACTGCTCTATGTACTATATTAATAAACTTTTGATTCAACAATAAACTACCTTGGAAACTCAGTAGATTTCATTACATTCTTACTTATATAAAATGAGAGAAATCCTTAATCTGCAGCTATGTGTAAGACTGGGCCAAGGTTTTTGTGTCTTCTCTTTCTAGGACCTCAGATGAAGGAGCAGTTTCTACATTGAGCAAACTATTCTGATTGATGGCAGAAGCCTGACGGGGAAGTAGGGGGAACAGATTTGAACAACACTGGGGCATTTACAGCTCTAATTAGAATGTGACTTATGTCATGAACGTCCACATTCCATTGAGCAAATCAAGTTATTTGACCAAATCCAAAGTCAATGGGGCAGAGAAAATATTTCCGAATGAAGCATGCCAGGAATGGAGAGGAAATAAATAAATGTGAACCAATAACACATTTCAATTTCAAATATTTTTTTCTGTAAGCTAGTTTTTTCTTCCTTTCTAGAAATGAAATCATCCCCAAGAAGTCAAAATCAACAATACTGATCTCCCTCATTGCAAATGCACTTCAAGCTCATAATTACCTCTTAATCTAAAACTCAAATCAACATATTAAGACAAATTATATTTCAATATACATGTTCCATTTAGACTGAGTGAATTAGTGGAAATTTATTTTGTTTTTATTTTTCTGCAGTAGTTGCTATTATTATTTTGATGCTAATAACTTGTATTCACATCCCACCAGAAAACATCTTCCCTAGCTATGAAGATCTTTGGCACTTTATCTGCTCAGAAATATTGTCATGTATTCATCATTGTCAAGAGATTTTTCACAAACAGAAAGAACCGCAGAATCCAACAAAGGAAATAAACTATTGAATTCTAGAAAATGAAATAGCTCAAACAAGTCAGATATGACCTTTCCACTGAAGGAATCTCTTGATATTTTTATACAAAGGTGTACAATAGTTTCTTATCATTCTAAGAGAAAATTCTAAAAGCTTTCTATCTCTAAGATAAAGTAACAGCCGAGATCATACCAGGGGATGAAATCATGTTTTCAAAAAGGAGCACAATTACATATTTTTAGATCCTACTGGAAAGGGGAAAAGTCATTAAAACAAGAGACAGCCTGAATTATTTGGGTATGTGGAGTGGTGTTTTCTGGAATGTTTTGTTTTGCTCTATAATTTATGTATAGTTAAATACTGGTTGGGAGTAGGGTGGAGGTATAAAAGCTTCATCTGGTGATTAATTAGTATATACCAATTATATAATACTTCATCTCAGAGTTTCTTTAAAAAGTGTGCTATATACCCAAAATACTCAAGCAAAGTACATTTAACCAGTGGCCATTTTTTACTCCCAACTTCAGTAAAAACTGTTTTACGTGGGATCCAAGTTATATACTGGAGAAAGAAAAGGCAACCTACTCCAGTATTCTTGCCTGGAAAATCCCATGGGCACTGGAGCCTGGTGGGCTACAGTCCATGGGGTCCCAAAGAGTTGAACACGACTGAAGTGACTTAACACATACATATATATATACATATATATATTATACCTGAACTGGCATGCATGAAATAAATGTTTTGTGAAGCTATAATGTTACATACAGTTTATGTCATAAGACTATGATATTTCTGTTCATTAAAAATAAGTCTTGGCCATGACTTAATAAATTGATTTCATGAGCTGTCAGCTTGAAAAACACTGTTCTAAACCTAGTTTAATGCTATTTTATTTCACTGTTTGGTAATTTTAAAAAAAATAACTACAAAAACCTGTTTTAGAGAGTATACTAATGTAGTAAATAATATTTGATATGTCGGAAAGAAATGGAGAACAATTTCTGAAGTTGATACAACCAGAGATTATACTCAAATCACATGGGAGAAGCGGTTTTCTAATCCACAACTTTTGTTGCTGGGCAGAAACAGCTCAGTTTTTTGTCATAGATGCTAGACAAAAGCGCTCCTTCCACTGCCTCCCCTAGGGGGAGGGGCTGCCATTTCCTGGTGTCTCTAGTTCCCTGGTGGCTCAATCTGTACAGAATCTACCTGCAATGCAGGAGACCAGAGTTTGATCCCTGGGTCAGGAAAATCCCCTGGAGAAGGAAATATTCTTGCCTGAGAAACCCCATGGACAGAGGAGCCTGTCAGGCTATATCCATGGGGTTGTAAGAGTCAGACATGGCTTGGTGACTAAACCCACCTACTTACCTAGTTTAATGACTGCAAGGCTGGAGCTAAATTTCTGATTGTTAAGGCTCATGTGACATAGTTAAACACATCCTGATAGAAAACCTTGCTAGATAAACATATACCTTGCAGAGGGATAGACTCCCAATACATTCAGTTTCACCAACCTAAGAAGCACGTCTAAATATTCTGAACATGTCTAAATGGTATTTGTACTGTACAATACAGCCGACTTGCCCCATGCTTAATGATCTTCACGATATGAGATTTCCCTTTTGAGAAAGCTGCAACAACATAGTTTCAAAAATATAATACAACAGAATATAGTGATTTGGCTGATAGATTTAATCCTGTATACATTGTTACATATTTTCTATAGATGTTTTCCATAATTAATTCCATCTAGTGCTTTATTAAGGAGAAGGCAATGGCACCCCACTCCAGTACTCTTGCCTGAAAAATACCATGGATGGAGGAGCCTGGTGGGCTGCAGTCCATGGGGTCTCTAAGAGTCGGACACGACTGAGCGACTTCACTTTCACTTTTCACTTTCATGCATTGGAGAAGAAATGGCAACCCACTCCACTATTCTTGCCTGGAGAATCCCAGGCATGGGGGAGCCTGGCGGGCTGCCGTCTATGGGGTCACACAGAATCGGACACAACTGAAGCAACTTAGCAGCAGCAGCAGCAGTGCTTTATTAAGACAATGAAAGAAAGTCTAATTTAATGTGTGATAAATACATTTCCCTGGTGATATGCATTTTGTAATCTATATTATGTAATACATCTGACAAATCAGTGATAATTCAGTTTACCTTAGAAATGCATGACAAATGAAAACAATTATAGACTTGAAATTTGTGTTTACTTACTCCTTTTTCATTTTATAAATAACAACCTCTAGAAGATTCTGTTAAGATATTTATTTAGTGTCAATAGCTTAGTGAAAATTATTTTAGAAATAACATGATAGGGTTTATAAATAATCATAGAATAGCAAAATAAATTTCATATGGATTATTATAGAGCCTCATGTATCAATTTGGAATATGCAAATTAATATTTAAAATATCTTAAAACCTATTTAAAAGATGTTTAATTTATATCAAATAAAAACTTAAAGTAATCCATATTATACTGATGTTTAGATTCCCCCATATACTACATGGGCCTAGTCAAAGAAAGAGGCTTTTTTAACTCTAAGTTTTAAAAACAAAGAGGATTCAGTCTTTATTTTTTAATTGAAATAAATAAATAAATAACCCCTGATTTTCACTAATGTGAAATGGGAAGGATAACAGCTCCTTTACCTCTAACATTCCAGGATATAGAAAACATGCTGTTCTTCAAATACTTTCTGACTTAATAAATTACCATTGGAAATTAATTTTAATTCAAACTTCTACCAAATACCCTAAAAAGGATGCAGTCAAGGGGCAGGTGCCAGTTCATTTCACCTCTGGTCTATTATATGTGGAAATTGGTATGGTTTTTAAAGTAGAAGATTATCAAATAATCTCTGGTGAATGAAACCTAAGTATTATTTTTGAGAGTGAAAAGCAAATACTAATAAATGGGGATCCAGTCATTATTTCTTTGAGGTGCCTCAAGAGCAGACATATAAGATTTTTTTTTCCTGGCTTTCCAGAACTTATTCTACATCCACATGTAGGATTTTATGAGTCTGTAAGTTGTAAACATATTCACTCAATATTTATTTATTTATCTATTATGATCAGTTATTAACTCTATTTCCAGACTCTTTTTCCTCCCTAGAGAAGTTGTGGGGGAAGACCCCATGCTTCTAATCATGACTTGGGCTTTATTTTGATCACCCCCCATCCAGAAGCTTTCCAAGAGCCCTCCCAGGGTCACCTCATTAAAACAGAGATGCCCCTATTGCTCTAACACTTAGGAATTTACTAGGTTTTAAGAGCCTTATGTAGGGGACTGGGAATAAAGATCAAATATAAATGTTTCTTATTATAAATTGCCGTAGCACAATATATATTTATTGTCTGATTTTTGCTTCTTTCTTATAAAATGTACCATACAACATGTGCTGTCTAGCATGCCTTCTTTTTTTGAAAATATTAACTCATATATTTTCACCCATTTTTCTATATCTGCCACCCCAGCAACCAACAATCTATTCCTGTATCTATTAACTTGGATTTTTTTTTAACTCAGCATATAAAAGAGGTCATGTGAAATTAGTCTTATTGTCTCTCACTAATTTATCTTAGCATACTGCCCTCAAGGTCCATCCTTTTACATAGGGCAAGATTTAATTATTCTTTTATGGCTGAAAAATATTTAATGATAAACATATTATATATATATATATATATATGGGGAGAGAGAGAGAGAGAGAAACCCAAGTAAGACAGTAGGTGTTGCAAGAGAGCATCAGAGGGCAGACACACTGAAACCATACTCACAAAAACTATTCAATCTGATCACATAGACCACAGCCTTGTCTAACTCAATGAAACTAAGCCATGCCATGTGGGACCACCCAAGATGGGAGAGTCATGGTGGAAAGGTCTGACAGAATGTGGTCCACTGGAGAAGGGAATGGCAAACCACTTGAGTATTCTTGCCTTGAGAACCCCATGAACAGTATGAAATGGCAAAATGATAGGATACTGAAAGAGGAACTCCCCAGGTCGGTAGGTGCCCAATATGCTACTGGAGATCAGTGGAGAAATAACTCCAGAAAAAATGAAGGGATGGAGCCAAAGCAAAAACAATGCCCAGCTGTGGATGTGACTGGTGATAGAAGCAAGGTCTGATGCTGTAAAGAGCAATATTGCATATTAACCTGGAATATTAGGTCTATGAATCAAGGCAAATTGGAAGTGGACAAACAGGAGACGGCAAGAGTGAATGTCGACATTCTAGGAATCAGAGAGCTAAATGGACTGGAATGGGTGAATTTAACTGACATGACATCTACTAATGTTGCCAGGAATCCCTTAGAAGAAGTGGAGTAGCTGTCATGGTCAACAAAAAAGTCCGAAATGCAGTACTTGGATGCAATCTCAGAAACGACAGAATGATCTCTGTTCATCTCCAAGGCAAACCATTCAATATCACAGCAATCCAAGCCTATACCCCAACCAGCAATGCTGAAGAAGCTGAATTTGAACAGATCTATGAAGACCTACAAGATCTTTTAGAACTAACACCCAAAAAAGATGTCCTTTTATTTATAGGGGACTAGAATGCAAAAGTAGGAAGTCAAGAAACACCTGGGTAAGGCAAATTTGGCATTGGATATGGAATGAAGCATGGCAAAGGCTAATAGAGCTTTGCCAAGAGAACACACTGGTCATAGTAAACACCCTCTTCCAACAACACAAGAGAAGACTCTACACATGGACATCACCAGACTGTCAACATCGAAATCAGATTAATTATATTCTTTTCAGCCAAAGATGGAGAAGCTCTATACAGTCAACAAAAACAAGACCAGGAGCTGACTGTGGCTCAGATCATGAACTCCTTATTACCAAATTCAGACTTAATTTGAAGAATGTAGGAAAAACCACTAGACCATTCAGGTTATGACCTAAATCAAATCCCTTATGATTATACAGTGGAAGTGAGAAATAGACTTAAGGGACTAGATCTGATAGATAGAGTGCCTGATGAACTATGGATGGAGGTTTGTGACATTGTACAGGAGAGAGGAATCAAGACCATTCCCATGGAAAAGAAATGCAAAAAAGCAAAATGGCTGTCTGGAGAGGCCTTACAAATAGCTGTGAAAAGAAAAGAAGCAAAAAGCAAAGGAGAAAAAGAAAGATATTCACGTCTGAATGCATATTTCCAAGGAATAGCAAGGAGATATAAGAAAGCCTTCCTCAGTGGTCAATGCAAAGAAATAGAAAGAATGTAAAGAACAGAATGGGAAAGACTAGAGATCTCTTCAAGAAAATTAGAGATACCAAGGGAATATTTCATGCAAAGATGGGCTTAATAAAGTACAGAAATGGTATGGACCTAATAGAAGCAGAAGATATTAAGAAGAGGTGGCAAGAATACACAGAACTGTATAAAACAGATCTTCACGACCCAGATAATCACGATTGGGTGATCACTCACCTAGAGCCAGACATCTTGGAATGTGAAGTCAAGTGGGCCTTAGAAATCATCACTACGAGCAAAGTTAGTGGAGGTGATGGAATTCTACTTGAGCTATTTCACATCCTGAAAGATGATGCTGTGAAAGTGCTGCACTCAATATGCCAGCAAATTTGGAAAACTCAGCAGTGGCCACAGGACTGGAAAATATCAATTTTCATTCCAATCCCAAAGAAAAGCAATGCTGAAGAATGCTCAATCTACTGCACAATTGTACTCATCTCACACGCTAGTAAAGTAATGCTCAAAATTCTCCAAGCCAGGCTTCAGCAATGAACTGTGAACTGTGAAATTCCAGATGTTCAAGCTGGTTTTAGAAAAGGCAGACGAACCAGAGATCAAATTTCCAACATCCGCTGGATCATGGAAAAAGCAAGAGAGTTCCAGAAAAACTTCTATTTCTGCTTTATTGACTATGCCAAAGCCTTTGACTCTGTGGATCACAATAAACTGTGGAAGATTCTTCAAGATAATGAGATGGAAATACCAGACCACCTGACCTGCCTCTTGAGAAACATGTATGCAGGTCAGGAAGCAATAGTTAGAACTGGACATGGAACAACAGACTGGTTCCAAATAGGAAAAGGAGTGTGTCAAGGCTGTATATTGTCACTCTGCTTATTTAACTTATACGCAGAGTACATCATGAGAGACGCTGGGCTGGAAGAAACACAAGCAGGAATCAAGACTGCTGGGGGAAATATCAATAACCTCACATATGCAGATGACACCACCCTTATGGCAGAAAGTGAAGAGGAACTAAAAAGTCTCTTGACGAAAGTGAAAGAGGAGAGTGAAAAAGTTGGCTTAAAGCTCAACATTCAGAAAATGAAGATCATGGCATCCGGTCCCATCAGTTCATGGGAAATAGATGGGGAAACAGTGGAAACAATGTCAGGCTTTAATTTTTTGGACTTCAAAATCACTGCAGATGGTGATTGCAGCCATGAAATTAAAAGACGCTTACTGCTTGGAAGGAAAGTTATGACCAACCTAGGTAGCATATTCAAAAGCAGAGACATTACTTTGCCCACAAAGGTCCATCTAGTCAAAGCTATAGTTTTTCCAGTAGTCATGTATATATGTGAGAGTTGGACTGTGAAGAAAGCTGAGCCCCGAAGAACTGATGCTTTGGAAATGTGGTTTTGGAGAAGACTATTGAGAGTCCCTTGGACTGCAAGGAGTTCCAACCAGTACATTCTAAAGAGATCAGTCCTGGGTGTTCTTTGGAAGGAATGATGCTAAAGCTGAAACTCCAATACTTTTGCCACCTCATTTGAAGAGTTGACTGATTGAAAAAGACTCTGATGCTGGGAGGGATTGAAGGCAGGAAGAAAAAGGGATGACAGAAGATGAGATGGCTGGATGGTATCACCGATTCAATGGGCATGAGTTTGAATGAACTCTGGGAGTTTGTGATGGATAGAGAGGCCTGGCGTACTTTAATTCATGGGGTCACAAAGAGTCGGACATGACTGTGCGACTGTACTGAACTGACTGATATACCACATAGATATGCTGCATATATATATATATATACATATATATAAAAAAGTATACTTATTTTACTTGTTACCTAAGGATAATTGCTCATTTTTTCTGTTAATTTTGAGAAATAACAAAGATAATGGTATCTTGCCTTTCCTCTTTCAGCCATAATTTATGGGCTTCATACTGAGCATTTTTCCATCAAAAATTTGAAAGTGTAATAATTCAGGTCCTAATTTTAATTTTACACAGACCCTAGAAACATCCATAAATGCTTTGAGCAAAATATATTGGGATCTATTTCCTTTCCTCCTGAAATTAATTGCCTTATAAGCATAGACTCAGTATTCCTTGAACTTAACCCAGCCATGGGTGTCCTAGTCCTAGCCTGCACTGGATCACCAGAGCTAATTATTCAATTTTGGGAATTTTACAAACCTTTTGATATTCATTGATGGCTTGGCCATAATATGATTACTGGCAAAATGAAAATTGGGAAATGCTACAAATGAGAGATTTTATTTCTTTTTTCAAACACCATAGTTCTACCAGCACATTACTGAAAACAGGTTTATAAGCATGGGACATTTTGACATATTTACCTGGTAGAGAAAACTCCAAGTGTTTGTTAATGGTTTGCAATCATTCATGCTTACATACCTGGGTATAGATATAGTTACTGTATCTGTTGGCCCTAAAGATTATTCTTGTGTTAGGAATACACCTTGAGGTTGAGATAATGAGGATCAAAATGAATAGTCTTGAAATTATATAAAAATATTACTAGATTTCTGCATGTATGATGGTGTGGCAATTACTGGAATTGGAGACTGAAAGATGGCTTGAGATAGGAGATGATTATGAGGAGGTAGTAGTCACAAACAAGTATGGCAGTATTTGAAAAGACTGAACACTGTCCTCTATCCTAATATTAATACTATATTGAAAATGAAGAATGCCTGTTCTTTTCTCATTTTGTCCCTACAGCAAGTACTCTACTCTCTACTTAGTAGATCTTTCCTCTCTTCAGAGAAAAATGACAAAGTTCAAGGTTTAGTAGGGTGTATAATAAATACAAATATATGTGTGTGGATGTCATAAATGTAACTCAGTAAAATTTTGTTCTGATTCCTCACACATATTTGATTTAAACAATATTTAATTTTAAAGAATTTGATATTCTTCAATATACTCTCTACTTTTAATATGCAAAATAAAATATCACAAAGAACTGTAGATTACATAGACATCCAAATTATATTAAGTATACTCTAAATGAGCTTCTTGATGAAGGTGAAAGTGGAGAGTAAAAAAGGTGGCTTAAAACTCAACATTCAAAAAACTAAGATTGAATCATCCAGTCCCATCATTTCATGGGGATAGGAAAAAATGGAAACATTGACAGACTTTATTTTCTGGGGCTCCAAAATCATTGCAGATGGTGACTGCAGTCATGAAATTAAAAGATACTTGCTCCTTGGAAGAAAAGCAATAAAAAACCTAGACAGCATATTAAAATAGGAGAGCAACAACACTTTGCAACAAAAATACCTTGCAACAAAGGTCCATCTAGTCAAAGCTATAGTTTTTCTAGTAGTCATGTACAGATGTGAGAATTGGAACATAAAGAAGGCTTAGCATAAAATAATTGATGCTTTCAAATTGTGGTGCTGTAGAAGACTATTTTTTTTTCATTTTTTATTTATTTATTTTTATTTTACTTTACAATACTGTATTGGTTTTGCCATACGTTGACATGAACCTGCCATGGGTGTACATGAGTTCCCAATCCTGAACCCCCCTCTCCCTGTATCATCTCTCTGGGTCATCCCAGTGCACCAGCCCCAAGCATCCTGTATCCTGTATCAAACCTAGACTGGCGATTCGTTTCTTACATGATAGTATACATGTAGAAGACTCTTGGAATTCCCTTGGAGTGCAAGGAGATCAAACCAGTCATTCTTAAAGGGAATCAACCCTGACTACTTATTGGAAGGACCGAAGCTGAAGCTCCAATACTTTGGCTACTTCATTAGAAGAGCTGACTCACTGGAAAAACCCCTGATACCAGGAAAGACTGAGGGTAGGAGGAGAAGGGGAGACAGAAGATGAGATGGTTGGGTGTCCATCACTCAATGGACATGAGTTTGAGCAAGCTCCAGGAGTTGGTGATGGATGGCAAAGCCTGGCGTGTTGCAGTCCATGGAGTCACAAAGAGTCAGACACGACTGAGTGATGGAACTGATTGACACTGGAGAGCAAACGTTTTGTTTCATCAGCACAGAACACTTTCTTAGAGGAGCAGAATATTAGAAACAGCTCAAACAGGATGTAATTTATTTACTAAGTTGTATATGTCTTATCATATAGGTTATATATAAAATAAACAGTTGAACTCCATGAAAGGAAGAAAGATAATACTCCTGGAACTTCAGATATCCTCTAACTGAGAAGGCATTTGGGAAAATTATCTTCTATCTATGGAAATACTTGATCTCTTTATACAAACTAATCAGTTAATTCCCCACCTAATAGCCAATTCACAGCAAATATATCCCTATAAATACATACTTATATCTTCCATGTAACATTAACTAACTTCTTAAGAACTTTAATGACCTGCCAGCTGTCTACTCTGTCACATTCATAAATGCTTCATTTTGGGATGTTATAGCCATCACAACATAGAAGTATTACTTTCAGCTTTCAAAATATTTGTTGGTTGTTTATTTGTGTACAAAGATTCTAAAAAATTCCTTCTCCCGGCAACAACAACAATAAAAAAGGGTTGCATTGAAGGGATCTAGTGATTCACAAAAAGTTTAAAATAGAAAACTTAAAACTGCTTTTAGGAAAGGTCCTCTGGTGTACAGAATTTGCTCTGTATTATGGGGGCAACAGAATCAGGATAATATCAATAGGAAGCACGGAACACAACGAAAATAAATCGACTGCAGCTGTTGTAACAATAACGGTGACAGGAGGAGGGCACCAAGACTCCTGGTGATGAAGACGATAGAATCCATCTTTAAAAACAGGAAAGCTTAGCTGTATTTTACTCATACTCTAACCTCAACAAACTATGTCTATTGAGTCTTTATTGTTAATTGATTGATATGACTCCTTTACAACATTGCTTCCTAACCTCTTGCATCATTCTCTTTTTCAGCTAGATTTTTAGATAATATGTATACACACGAATGCACAACCCAAACTAAAGTGAAAGTGTCAGTTGCTCAGTCATTCCAACTCTATATGGCGATATGGACTGTAGTCCAGCAGTCTCCTCTGTCCATGGCATTCTTCAGGCAAGATTACTGGAGTGGGTAGTCATTCTTTTTTCCAGGGTATCTTCCTGACCCAAGGATTGAATCCATGTCTTCTGCATTGCATTCTTTGCCATCTGAGCCACAAAGAAAGCCCCCACACAAACTGAGGCTTGCTGATTAAAACCTTAAGCTAATATTGACTTTGACATTATGGTTACATATAGATTTTGCTTATTAAAAATGCTAAGGAAACAAAATTCATGTGGGTAAAGTCAAAAATATAGAGAAATAGACATAGTTTATCTGGAAAATAATCTGAGTTTCAGTGCTGTCTCTTAAATATTCTTTTTAGACATTTTATGAGTATATTTAAAAAATAATTTTTACTTGAATTTGAAAGGCATAGTGTGAATTTGCTTTGCTACAGCAAGCTCTATGGCCTTAATTATATTTTACTTAAGCTATTATTAAGTTACTTTGTACTGCATGAATCTCCACCTTTGTAGCAGACAGAAATAAGTGGCTGAGGCTGGATTGAGAGAATGGGAATGGAAAGACTCTGATTTAACTTTTGCCACAGACAAGTCACATGTGAACACAGTACTTGAATGTTATTCATAGAAAAAGTAAATTGTTGAATCTGTAATTACCTGTATTTTTACAAAAGACTAATTGTCATCATATAGCTGAGAAAACTGAATATCTGTTATATGTAGGGAGAAATACAGAATCTTTGCATTTATCCTCATATTCTGGGGGCACATATATTTATAGAAAATAATTTTATATGTTTTGGTTTAACCTCTGGCTACATTTCTGGACATTCAGGTCTTAAGTTGGCATTTATCTTTCAGCCACAAAGTGATAAAAATGCATTGGAGTCAGAATGTTCCCAGTTCCTGGCCTTGAGAAAAGGTAATATCTGTTCATTTCCAGGTTTCAGTCTTCCCTGTGATGTTTTGTGATATCCTCTCTTTGTCTTGCCTACTGACTTAATTGGGCCAAAGTGAGGTAATCTTGGGTCTTTGTACAATGTTCTAAACATGTTCTTATTCTGAGGGACTTTTATCCCAATTTGATTCCACTCCCTCCTATTTATGGTAGCTCAGTTGTAAAATATCTGCTTGCAATACAGGAGACCAGGGTTTAATCCCGGGGATGGGAAGATGCCCTGGAGAAGCAAATGGCAACTCACTCCAATATTCCTGCCTGGTTACAGTGCATGAGGTTGCAAGGGTCTGACATGACTTAGCGACTAAACCCCCTCCTATTTATAACTTTAGGGAAGCTTCCAACCCCATCTTGAGTAATGGATTTGTAGAGTCAATGCTTCTATTGGCTACTCCAGTCTAATTCTCCACTGTGACATGGCTTCTGCTGGTATTCATTTTTTTTTAATTTAAATTTTTATTTTTACTTTATTTTACTTTACAATACTGTATTGGTTTTTATTCTGACTTTTTCCAGGGGCAGCTGTAAATGCCACCATTTCCACAGGAACTTGTTCTGGTCCCACATCCTTTGCTGTTACCACATCTCTGGGTTACTTAATATCCACAGGACTACTTCTGTTCTCATATCTTACACCACATTTGTGAATTTTGGTATAAGTTGTGGTGGAACTCTGGTTTGATTATTTCCTCTGCATTGGCTTTCTCTGGATACCATCTCTGTTCTCTGGTAGTATATAGTGAATTCTATGCCATATGTGGGTTATAGCTTCTTAGGTTAGTGTGTGATGTGAGTGTGTGTAAGAGAGAGAAAGAGAGAGAGAGCTCAATCACGTCAGTTGTGTTCGACTCTTTGACACCCCATGGACTGTAGCTTGCCAGGCTCTTTTGTCCATGGAATTTTCCAGGTAAGAATATTAAAGTGGATTTCCATTTCTTCTGCCAGGGGATCTTCTCAACCCAGGAATCAAACCCCTGTTTCTGTATCTCTTGCATTGGTAGGTGGATTCTTTTCTTTTTCTTTTTCTTTTTTGAGATTTTCATCAAGGAGGTTTATTGCAGTATTATTTCCAATGGGCAGGTGAATTCTTTACCAATGCGCCAGTTCACCAAATAGTCCTAAGTTCTTAGAACACTACCCAACATGGTGTTAAATGTAGGGAAAACAGGGAAAAGTAAGTAAGAGAATACCCCTGCCCTTAAGGAACTATTCATTTGTTGGGCAGAGGGAAGGGGATTGCAAATCAATGCTAGTGCTACTTAATAGTACTGATGATTTCATCACTGTTTTTACTCCAACCTGCTCCAACACTCTCCTTTGCTTCTGGGTAACCTACAGAGAATGATTGTGAACCCTGCAGAGACTTTTGGAATGTTTTGTAAGTTACTAAAAATAGGTCCTGTATTTTGATCTCTCCAGCAGATCATTAGTTTTTCATCTAGGACTGCTTCCCTATTGTAAATGCTTCAAAGTATTGACAGCATGCTCTTCTCTGCTGAAAAGTGGACATTATTAGGCTCTAAATGCTAAAACAGGCCTTGCTCTCTGTGCATCTATCAAGTTTCTTTTTGACATGCTCTCTTCACATAAAAAAAAAAATCAATCCATTCATCAGGGTTTTTTTTTTGTTTGCAAACATTAAAAGCCACAAGAAGAGGTGTTTTTAAATAATCAAAATGGAAATTAAAAACAGGTCCATAAAATTTCAAACTGCTGATTCTCTTTCTAGATATTGATTAAAGAATTATGCTTCTTACCTTGTGTTTACATGGGAGACACACTGTTTTTAAATATTTTGCTCATTTGTAGAATAAAAATAGGAATCCTAAGCTACAGCAAAGGACAGACTTTACATTTTAATTAATATCCAAAGCATAGAGCATCCTTAACTTTTTGAGAATAGTAATAGCATCAGATGAATTCTTCATTATCTCTAACTTACTCTCAAATAACAAACATGTATTCAAGTCAGGAAATTTTCTCAATTCTTGGCTCTGAGTTTATCTATTATACATTCCATACAAACATTGTTGCTCATGAATTTTTATGAAAGCAACTTAACAATATATTATAACTGAGTCTATATGAACTCAGTGAATTGGGGAATTGTCACACCAGATATAATGCGGATTGCATAATACTTCCAACTAAGAAACCTGCCTATTTCGGGTCAATAGTCTTTTGGCTTGAATTGCAAAGAATTTTCCAACACACTGTTTGGCGAGTATGGGTATGATCTTAATCAGTCTTATCATACCTGGTTTCAAAATGTCAATGCTTCTAAGTACTTAATAATTAAATATGGATGATAAAACATTCCTTGACATTAACATGGTATGCTGGACTGTAAAATTCACAATAAAGACACTAAAAATTAAGGTGACAGTCAATAGCCAGATGGCTTCTGTGATGTTCTGAAATATACATGAAAGATTTTATTAATTTTACCACCATCTGGGATATAGTTGAAAATTAGCATCTATGGGCAGTTAAATCCAGATGTAATCTAGATTTCACAATGTGTTCTTCTCCAACTTCTGCTATTTTTCTCTTTGGTAATAGTGCGTGGCATCATTTCAATTCTTTTCCATGTGCGTGCAGAAATAAGATACTTGCCTTCTGACAGGACAATATTATTAAAAGTACTCTAAATTGAAATGAGAAAACACTTTTGTATATATCCTTGGTGGTAATTGATTTTTATACAAATTTTAGCTCATTTTTTTAATGAAACCTATTGTTATATACTTTCAACAATTAACATTGATTTGATTTCATCTTCACTAGCACCTGAAATGTTTTATATACAATTTTTAAATTAAAAAAGCAAGGAATGATTTTCCAAAATAGGTGTACATCCAGAGAAGTGGACTAGACTAATCTTTTAAATGATGTTTTGCCCTTGGATAAACAGATCAGCTTTGCTTAAGTATAATACAGTTTATCCCCTGTGAATTTAAGGTAGTGTAGCTTCAAATGGCATTCGCTCTACCAGACTGGGGATTGGCACACTATGACCCCTGGGCCAAATCCAGCTCACATTTCTTTCAATTTCTCTTGCATTAAGTTGCTTTGTTTCAATACTTTTTAAAGTTACAAAAATAAATATTCAAATAAACACATAATTATTAAGGAGACTATGTGACATAAACTATGTAAGAGCAAAGATGTTTGCTATTTTTGCATATATTATGAACATTCTTTGCAACCTAAGATATTTATCTTTGGCACTAAGATATTTATCTTTTGGCACTAAGCAGAAGTGCCAAACTCAACAACTAGGTTGCAAGTTAATATAAAGACTTGGGTCTGTTATTTTCAACACTGACACTTGATTGCAATAATATTACAAATATAAGAACTATATCAATACACCTAAATCATCCTTCATTAAATATGGCAGAGTTCTTAGTTGAGAGTGAAAGTGAAAGGTGCTCAGTCGTGTTCGACTCCTTGTAACCCCTTAGACTATGCAGTCCCTGGAATTTTCCAGGCCAGAATACCGGAATGGGTAGTATTTTCTTTCTCCAGAGGATCTTCCCAACCCAGAGATTGAACCCAGGTCTCCCACATTGCAGGAGGATTCTTTACCAGCTGAGCCACAAGGGAAGCCCAGTTCTTGGTTGACTAGTGCTAAAAGACCAAAATCTAACTGGCTAATATATCAAAGCACTGGTAATACTTAGTGTAGATGGTTGGGAATATAAGTTAATGGTGAATATTAAGCTATTTTACTTAACTTACTTTTTTCTAACCCTAAAGGAAGTAGACATATTTCTTTCTGAATTAAATAATAAAAATTTGTAATGTCTTTGAATTTTATTTTTTAAATAAATTTATTTATTTTAATTGGAGGTTAATTACTTTACAATATCGTATTGGTTTTGCCATACATCAACATGTATCCACCACAGGTATACACGTGTTCCCTATCCTGAACCCCCCCCTCCTCCCTCCCCGTACCACCCCTCTGGGTCATCCCAGTGCTATTATCTCATTTAATATTCAGAAAGATCCTGGATTTCTCTGTCTTGTTTATAAGATTTACATAAAGCCATATGCTACATAGTAATAATCTGTTTTAATAAGTTTCCTGTCCCCAAAACCCATGCCTCTTCCTCTACATAGGGTCACCTCTCATCAGGAGAAAAACAGATTTAAAAATATAACAAAACATAAAGAAAATTCTAAAACCATTTTATCATAGGAAAGAAAAGAGTGTTCTTATGCATGTAAAAATGAGTAAAAAGCTTACCAGCCCCATATAAACAAGTAGATTGCAAGTTTAAATAGTTTAGTCCATTATCATTTTCTTTGAGTTAAATTATCAGTAAGTATAAATAGAAGTTAAAAAAATTGTCATGATATTTTATTAGCACTAGCTTATAAAATAGCTGTCTCTTTTTAAAATATACTAGTTTAGAATGTGTGTCTACTCCCAGGTGGAAGAGATAATAAACATTAGATGTTGTCATATCCCATGATAAAATCAATTGAAAGTATACAATAAAAAATTGCATAGCTCTTCTAATATCTTATAAAACCAAAATAATACAGACTAAAAATACTGGTGGTATGAAATTCACATTTTTACTTCAATCTTCATTTTATTTTTTGCTAATCACCTTAAATTTAGTAGAGCAGAAATGTATCAATTATTTCAAATTATAAATGCAATAAGTTTTAGTAAATGGTAAGAGGTTACATTTCCTCACTGATATTCATTAACTTAATATAAGGTAAAAGTTATGATATTTCTGAGTCATGTAGACATCCTTTTTACCACAACCATTAGTGTTGGCTTCTAAAACTATAGCTTTATTACTCTATTAAAATCTTTTATTCTGCCTTATATAATGTGGAGCACTCTAGCTTTCCCTGTGGCATAGAATCTTCCACACTTAGGTTTTTATAACCTCACTGAATAAAACACTCTCCAAGTTGCCAATTATTATAAATATAAAACTGTAGGTATCAATGGCAAATACACTTGATGAAGTAAATTGTCTTTTTAATATGCTATTACAGATATCATATTAATATTAATTGATGCAATATTAATATTAATTGACACAATTATGCATGAATTCCAAGCACATTTCCTGAAATTAAGGTAAATTTTGTCTCATGGACCAGCTCACAAGGAGATCAGATCACTAAAAATAGATTTTATCTGTGATCTGAGGGTATTCATCATGAATTTCATACTAAGGGAATTTATAATCATATTTCAATTTTGGATTAAGGAAAAAGGACATTAAGAGAAAATTAAGAGAAAATATCATATTTCACAAACAATCACATAGTATTTGCCATGTAATCAAATACTTCATATATACAACCTAAATTTTTTTTTCAAATTTTAAATTTGAAAGCCAAAGCAGAAAGTGCTAGTCAATTCCCAAGCAAGTTCAAGTGCATCTATTCCTTTCTGTGACTTATTTGATCCATAAAGACCTTCCTAGTTGAGCACAGCAGAAGCATTGCTTTGACTTTCCCATCTCAGTGGAGGTTAAATGATAGGATTCTATCATTGTAGTAATAGTAGAGAATCAACTCTGGTGGAGTTTTTGGTCAATTATTCAGTCTTTCTAAGGATAACAGTTCTGCTATTGCACATGACTTTGGCTTAATTTTCTTACTTCTAAATGGAAAGAGAAAATTATGACCTGAATAATTAAGTAATATCCCTAAAGGACTTATCTCCTTATAAAGCAGAATAAATGTGTTTAATTATAGTTCAGTCATGTCTAAACTATCATAACCTGCTTCTATTTTCTTTTTTTATTTAACTGCATCTTGCACAAAATTATGGCAAATAAACAAATACAGTGAGGATTCCAAATAGTCCTCATACACCAAATGATACATTATTTTGAAGAGATTGACAACTTAGAAATTCAAAAAAAATAAATATATGTTTAAAGTAACAATAAGTTTAATTATATTACAAGCATATTTTCTAAAGATTTCACTCAAGTTATAAGGGGAGTCTCCATTTCCTTAGCCTTCAATATTTTATCTCTTGAAGAGAATGGACATCCTTCTACCACTCACAGATGAGTCCACCTCACCAGCAGCAGCTCGTCCGAGAAGGCTGGTCGTTGCCATGTCATGACCCTTAGAATGTGAGCCCGAGTATTAGGAGTGTGTTTGAAGCTCAGTCCTGTCATTTGCCCACAAAAGAATCTCAGGAACAAGTAGTTCATTATCTGAGCTTCACTTTTCTCATTTGTAAAATAGGCTCGAAAATATCACACTCATAATATTGTTTTGAGAATCAATTAAATGACTCATGAAATATTTAGGGTAGCACTTGTTACAGAATGTGCACCTAATTCAAAAATATTGTCTATTATTATTATTATTATTTACTAGCTTGTTTTTATATATGACTACTACTATTACTAAGTCACTTCAGTCATTTCCGACTCTGTGTGACCCCATAGATGGCAGCCCACCAGGCTCCTCTGTCCCTGGGATTCTCCAGGCAAGAACACTGGAGTAGGTTGCCATTTCCTTCTCCAGTGCATGAAAGTGAAAAGTGAAAGTGAAGTCGCTCAGTTGTGTCCAACCCTCAGCGACCCCATGGACTGCAGCCTTCCAGGCTCCTCCATCCATGGGATTTTCCAGGCAAGAGTACTGGAGTATTCTTTCTATATACATCTGGATATATAAAAATTCAATCCAAATAGTGCTTATTTCTATGTCGAACTTTCCACCCACAAGCCTGAATCTCACTTCTGAGACTTTGTCCTTGGTATCACTTCTCTCTACTTCCCTTTCAATACTCGCAATGATATTACAGCATAACATGTTTAAGAGTCAAGTTAAATTCAGTATTTAAGCAACTCCACTTTGGATAAATATACATACCTCCAGTCACAGTATATTCTACAATACTATCATTTAGATCTTAAACATTAATACTATCACTGTCTGTTTTTCACTTCTTTTTTGTAATAAAT
Source organism: Oryx dammah (assembly GCF_014754425.2). Lineage (NCBI taxonomy): Eukaryota > Metazoa > Chordata > Mammalia > Artiodactyla > Bovidae > Oryx > Oryx dammah. The sequence goes on from NW_024070186.1 coordinate 141,773,503, forward strand.
CTAGTGTGCAGAATATTATTGGGCAAATAATAGATAATAAATATATATTAGATAAAAAAAATTACTTTTTTTTAATTCTAGAGCTACTAGACAACTAAAATTTCCCCTTTCTTGGTCCTGTACTGTCAATCAATACTGTACAGAGAAAATAATGTACATATAGTAACCTGGTGGATAACTTTTTATAAACATAAGATATTTACTCAGTCATGTCCAACTGTTTGTGACCCCATGGATTGTACCCTCCCAGGATCCTCTGTCCATGGAATTCTCCAGGCAAGAACACTGGAGTGGGTAGCCATTCCCTTCTCCAAGGGATCTTTCCAACCAAGGAATCGAAGCTGTGTCTTCTTCATTGCAAGCTGATTATTTACTGTTTGAGCCACCAAGGAAACCCTGGTGGATATGCCTTTAAAATCAAATATGCCAGTTAATTGACACAATATTTAAATTAAACTAAGTTGAGACTCTTCTATAGTCACAGTAGCATAAGCTGGGTTTAGTTCAGTTCAATAGCTCAGTCGTGTCCGACTCTGCGACCCCATGAACGGCAACATGCCAGACCTCCCTGTCCATCACCAACTCCCGGAGTTTACTCAAACTCACGTCCATCGAGTCGGTGATGCCATCCAGCCATCTCATCCTCTGTCGTCCCCTTCTCCTCCTGCCCCCAATCCCTCCCAGCATCAGGGTCTTTTCCAATGAGTCAACTCTTCGCATGAGGTGGCCAAAGTACTGGAGTTTCAGCTTTAGCATCATTCCTTCCAAAGAACACCCAGGACTGATCTCCTTCAGAATGAATTGGTTGGATCTCCTTGCAATCTAAGGAACTCTCAAGAGTCTTCTCCAACATCACAGTTCAAAAGCATCAATTCTTTGGCACTCAGCTTTCTTCACAGTCCAACTCTCACATCCATACATGACCACTGGAAAAACCATAGCCTTGACTAGATGGACCTTTGTTGGTAAAGTAATGTCTCTGCTTTTTAATATACTACCTAGGTTGGTCATAACTTTCCTTCCAAGGAGTAAGCGTAAGTACTGAAACTTTATTATAGTCTTAGCACAGTGTGCATATGTGTGCTAAGTTGCTTCAGTCATGTCCGACTCTTTGCAATTCTATGACTGTAGCCTGCCAGGCTCCTCTGTCTATGGGATTCTCCAGGCAAGAATACTGGAGTGGGTTGCCATGCCCTCCTTCTGGGATCTTCCAGATCCAGGGATCTAACATGCTTCTGTTACTTCTCCTGCATTGGCAGGCAGGTTCTTTACCACTAGTGTCACCTGGGAAATCCCTTAGCACCATGCTCCATATGCAATAGAAATTCAGTCAATTCAATTTCTTATCTTGTAACTTAGATAAATCTTCTTTCTAGGTGATGTTTAATCCTCCCAAATGTTCTTTGTCACAACTAAATTCTATCAAGCATGACAATTTTAAATAGCATCAACTGGCCTAAGGACCTCTTTGGGGTTGAATAAAATAAAATGCTAGATATATGTTTATTCCAGGACTTGGTAACATTAAAAAATATTTTCAAACAGTAAAATATGTGATGAAAGTCCCCATCAACTTTGGAAAATATATTTTAATAAGAGTAGTAAAAATTATACTATCTTAAAAATTATAATTCTGAGATGTTATCTTAAGGACATTTTAAGAAAGAAAAAATTACATGAACAAAGATGCCAATCACCATCGTATCAAAAATAGTGAAATGCTGGAAAAAAATAGCTTTATTTAAATGACTATTTGTAAACTGATAGAATATTATATGACATTTAAAATTATAACTGAGTAATATATCATATGAAATATGGTTAAGTACAACTTCAGGCAGAATAAAGCAAAGCACAAAATTATATGTTTTCTCTGATTAAAAGTACTCAGGTTTTGTTTTCAGGATATAAAATGTAAAATAATTTTTTTCAAATTTCAAACATTGCCAAATTTTCAGATGTCGATTTTCCCATTAGAAAGATAATTGGTCTGTTGAATCTGGTAACATGGATGGTTTGTAAAGAGGAATCTGACTCATTCTTCTATGTCCCATTGAGAGGTGTTAGATCCCTGGGTTGAGAAAGTTCCCTGTAGAAGTGAATAGCTATCCACTCCAGTATTCTTTCCTGGAGAATTCCATGGACAGAGGAGTCTGATAGGTTATAGTCCATTAGGTTTCAGTGACTCAGCTTCTTTTGCTAATAGAACAAACAATGAAAGTTTTTTTTACAAGCAATCAGTTGAAAATCAACTTGCCCAAAGGGTCCATATCTTTATATTTACTGGTAACAGATTTAAATTTTTTAGAGATTTGTTTATTCCCTTCCCCCAAGGAGTTTAAAATAATACACTGAGATGAAAAAAATTATATGTATATATACATATTTTTTTTCATGATGTGATTGCAATGCTGTTCATATTAAGAGGATGTAACTTGCACATTAACAAGCAAACTAGATATGACAAAACTGTCTTGGAAGCAATGAGTTCTCATAATCAAAGATGCTGGTTATCCATGGAGTACTTTTGGAAGAAGCTAGTCTCTTCTCTGAAAAGTATAAATTAAAATTATGACAGGCAAGCAAAAGTTCTTCATGAGTAAGAACACTTGGGTTTTGTAAATTTAATCATTCCATATTTTAAATAATAAGTAAGAGTTGACTCATTGGAAAAGACTCTGATGCTGGGAGGGATTAGGGGCAGGAGGAGAAGGGGACAACAGAGGATGAGATGGCTGGGTGGCATCACTGACTCGATGGACGTGAGTCTGAGTGAACTCTGGGAGTTGGTGATGGACAGGGAGGCCTGGCGTGCTGCAATTCATGGGGTCGCAAAGGGTCTGACATGACTGAGCGACTGAACTGAACTGAACTGATAGAGTTCATATAACTCTTAGGTGGCACCAGTGATAAAAGAATTCACCAGCTAATGCAAGAGATGCAGGAGATGTGGTTTGATCCCTGGGACCAGAAGATCCCCAGTGGAGGAAATGGTACCTCTACTCTAGTATTCTTGCCTGGAAAACTTCATGGGCAGAGGGGCCTGGTGTGTTATAGTCCAAAGGGTCACAAAGAGTTGGACATGAGTGAGCGGGCATTGCACACACACACAAACACACACAATAATAATGGATAATGGCTAACCTTTCTTAACCTCCTCTCCTTTTATTTTTGTTATTCACCAGCATGTAAGTACCTTTCTTTCAGATGTTATCATATTTCAACTTCACAAGATCTTATTAAAATCAGTAATATTTTATATTCTTTTTAATTAGGTGGAATCTGAGATTTAGAGAGAAAAAATAACTTGCATAATGTCACATAGTTTCAGAAAGCCAGGAGAACATTGTATGTTGAAGCATTTGTTACTATTTACAATATATCATCTTCATCAACATAGGCTGCCAGGCTAAATTCAACAGTACAGTAAAAATGTATTTAGATCAAAGAATATGAACTCATTGTAATAAAGGATATTTGTTTCAAAATTCTTAAGAAAAATATCAGAATCCAAATATGAGATCACTGGTATCTCATTTGTTTTATTTTAAACAAAGTGTTATCTATGAACATAATTATCTTTTAGATTGGTAAGTCTTGGGCCATGTATAAAACCTTTGCAGAAATGAATGAATAAATTTAGAATATAGAAATCTTTTTCATCATATTGATTTCATCTTTTCCTGCAGAATATCTAAATTGTAAAACTGAGAGAAGTCAAACAAATGCCAATTTCTCAGGCTAGCATAACTAAAAAGTATAGTAACTGTTATTTGAAACCATGGATGTTTATATCTGTGCTCTCCTTAGTGATGTAAAAGGAAGGATCTGTAAAGATATATAGAAGAAGCCATAGAAATTGTCAGTTGATTCTGACTTTAGAAAAGTTGCTGCATTCATCATCAGAAACTGCAAATTTGGGGAGCAAGTGACAAAATAATTCATTTTTAAGGTTAGATGACACTTGACACTGGAGAAGCCAATTTTCACTAAAGTATTGGAGGAACCTGGTAGGCTGCCGTCTATGGGGCTGCACAGAGTCGGACACGACTGAGGCAACTTAGCAGCAACATTAATAGCTTACTATGATCAAGGCTTTAATTAGACCAAGAGATACAGTTACTTGTTTCTAGTTTTTATGCAGCAAAAACCAGACTTGCACATAACAGAGCTATGGAGAAGGATATAGGGAACCTCATACATTTATGTATGAATTATAATGGAATCCATAAGAAAGATTACGTCTTCAAGATATAAAGGGAAAAAATGAACTCAAGAAGTTCCAATTCTGCGCACTGCCATGCTTTCTCTTCAAGGAAAGTATCTTGTGAAGTGCTAAGATTTGTTCAGATAAGCTCTAATATATTGCTTTTACTATCATAGTGTAAAAATCTTGTTAAGTCCTTAACACAAACAAAATCTAAATACTTTATAAATATATCATTTTGAACAGAATACTCTATCCAGAAGATTTAGAAATCTGTATACCATTGTTAGATTAGATGATTGAGAATGTCATTCTATGAAAATAAACTCACCATATTCTCTTGTGTGATTTACATGTCATTTATATTGTAATACACATGTTTAAAATTTGCTTTAAAAGAAGATATCTACTCATGAACCAAATGCAAGATCTTTTCCTTGTTTAGACATAACATCTGTAAATAGAGTATAGGTTCTTAAAACATTTTAAGCTCTAATTCCATGTGGGTAAACATGAAACATCAGGGATTCAACCTGGTGGGGTAGGAATAAAGAAAAGATTTAATTAAATGTTAACAGTTCTGAAGTCAAAAGCATACCAAGGGAGTTTGCTATATACTGTGCTTTTATATCCCCAAGATTATATTCATCAACCTTCTAAGAAAAAAATGAAGAAAGCAGAGGGAGCTTTTCCATTCTTGGTTCTTTTCCATTCTTGGGTCTTTGGGAAGCTTTTCCACTCTTGGTTCTTTGGGAAGCAGGAAGGGAAAATTTGAAAACAAGAATGTCATAAGAGTTGAAAACCACAGTCATGGAGCAGATAGAGAGTATAATATAGCAGGATTCATGTGTTAAGTAAGTTATTCAATCATGAGTCACATAGAAGTTTTCTTTTCACTGGGAAACTTAGTTTCATTTTAATCAAGTATTAAGGAATTTCTGACTTTTCATGTTATAAATGGAGAAGAACAAAGCAAAAGTGAAGAGACCTGTATTTTCAAAGAAATAGTTAACATTGCCCTTAATGGACAGTCAAGCCATGTGGCAGGTCTTAGTAGTACCCAAAATATTTATGCCCTTTTCTTTCTTGATGAAATCCACCAAACTGGAATTATCTGGGCATAAAAACCAACCTCAGGTATATGAAAATGGTGAGGACAAGACTACAGAAATCAAATTAAACAAGGTAAGGAATCAAAACAAAGAAGGAATTAGTGAATCAAAATGTAGGAAAATGGGAAGTGTTGAACAAAGTGTAATTAATCAAGTAAAGATAAAATGGACAAGAACAAATAAAATGTCTCTCTTAACAAATAGGTACATACAGATATTTTTGAAGAGAAAGTGATCATTATAAGCCTTTTTACATTTCTTGAAGGAAAAAATGAACTAAAGCATTTGGAATTGAATGTATATTAGAGAAGAAGCCGGGATTCTGCAGTTTTGTTATTTACTTGATCAATATCCATAACCAGAAAATTGAACATCACCTTAACCCTCAATTCACTTTAGTGCTTATAATCACCTATTGATTGTCAGCTAACCAAGTAATTAGGAAGCCCCACTTTTGTATCTATTAAGTAATCATAATCCTAGTGGCAACCTTCATTTATTTAAAATGAATAAAAGATGTGCCTAATAAACTGCAAATAGGCAGAGTATCATCAGTTTAAACATTCTGATTATCTCTTTCAGTTCAGTTCAGTTGCTCTGTCGTGTCTGACTCTTCGCGATTCCAAAAATCACAGCACGACAGGCCTCGCTGTCCATCACCAACTCCCGGAGATTACCCAAACTCATGTCCATAGAGTTGGTGATGCCATCTAGGCATCTCATTCTCGGTCATCCCGTACTCCTCCTGGCTTCAGTCACTCCTACCATCAGGGTCTTTTCCAATGAGTCAACTCATCGCATGAGGTGGCCAAACTATTGGAGTTTCTGCTTTAGTATCAGTCCTTCCAATGAACAACCAAGACTGATCTCCTTTAGGATGGACTGGTTGGATCTCCTTGCAGTCCAAGGGACTCTCAAGAGTCCTCTCCAACACCACAGTTCAAAAGCATCAATTCTTCGATGCTCTGCCTTCTTCACAGTCCAACTCTCACATCCATACATGACCACTGGAAAAACCATAGCCTTGACTAGACGGACTTTCATTGGCAAAGTAATACCTCTGGTTTTTAATATGCTATCTAGGTTGATATTAACTTTCCTTCCAAGGAATAAGTGTCTTTTAATTTCATGGCTGCAATTACCATCTGCAGTGATTTTGGAGCCCCCCAAAAATAAAGTCTGACACTGTTTCCACTGTTTCCCCATCTATTTCCCATGGAGTGATGGAACCAGATGCTGTGATCTTAGTTTTCTGAATGTTGAGCTTTAAGCCAACCTTTTCACTCTCCTCTTTCACTTTCATCAAGAGGCTTTCTAGCTCCTCCTCACTTTCTGCCATAAGGGTGGTGTCATCTGCATATCTGAGGTTATTGATATTTCTCCCAGATATCTTGATTCTAGCTTGTGCTTCTCCCAGCCCAGCATTTCTCATGATGTGTGTGTCCTGCATATAAGTTAAATAAGCAGGGTGACAATATACAGCCTTGACGTACTCCTTTTCCTATTTGGAACCAGTCTGTGGTTCCATGCCCAGTTCTAACTGTTGCTTCCTGACCTGTATACAGGTTTCTCAAGAGGCAGGTCAGGTGGTCTGGTATTCCCATCTCTTGAAGAATCTTCCACAGTTTATTGTAATCCACACAGTCAAAGGCTTTGGCATAGTCAATAAAGCAGAAATAGATATTTTTCTGGAACTCTCTTGCTTTTTCCATGATTCAGTGGATGTTGGAAATTTGATCTCTGGTTCCTCTGCATTTTCTTTCTTTTTTAAATTTTTTATTTTTACTTTATTTTACTTTACAATACTGTATTCGTTTCACCATACGTTGACATGAATCCACCACAGGTGTACATGCATTCCCAAACATGAACCCCCCCCTCCCACCTCCCTCCCCATAACATCTCTCTGGGTCCTCCCCATGCACCAGTCCCAAGCATCCTGTATCCTGCATCTGACATAGACTGGCAATTTGTTTCTTACATGTTAGTATATCCTCCTTGCCACCTCTGTCTACTTCCTTCCTCTCCTCTTCCCTGTATAACTCCTTGAATACCTCTGAGCAGTCCTAACTGGGGAGCACACATAAGGAAGTGATTACTGGCTAGCTTGCTCTCTCCTCTTTTGATCCCATCTCATCTCATTCCAGTCACCTCTAACTAGCCCCTCCCTCTTCTCTTCTCCATGTAACTCAGTGAACCTCTCTGGGTGTCCCTCAATGTGGAGAAACTTTTCATCTTTAACCTAGATGTTTTATCATCGGTGCTTTATAGATGGAGAAGTCTAGAGGCCACTGTAAAAATAAAACTGAAAATCAGAAGCAGGAGACTTAAATCCCAAGCCTGAGAACATCAGAGAACTCTTAAATTCAGGGAACATTAATCAATAGGAGCTCATCAAACGCCTCCATACCTACACTGAAACCAAGCTCCACCCAAGGGCCAACAAGTTCCAGAGCAAGACATACCATGCAATTTCTCCAGCAACACAGGAACACACCCTTGAGCTTCAGTATACAGGCAGCACAAAGTTACTCCAAAACCACTGACATCTCATAACCCATCAATACTGGTTACTCCATTGCACTCCAGAGAGAAGAAAACCAGCTCCTCTGCACTTTCTAAAACCAGCTTGAACATCTGGAAGTTCACAGTTCACATATTGCTGAAGCCTGGCTTGGAGAATTTTGAGCATTACTTTACTAGTGTGTGGGATAAGTGCAATTATGCGGTAGTTTGAGCATTCTTTGGCATTGTCTTTCTTTGGGATTGGAATGAAAACTGACCTTTTCCAGTCCTGTGGCCACTGCTGAGTTTTCCAAATTTGCTGGCATGTTGAGTGCAGCCCTTTCACAGCATCATCTTCTAGGATTTGAAATAGCTCAACTGGAATTCCATCACCTCCACTAGCTTTGGTCGTGTGATGTTTTCTAAGGCCCATTTGACTTCATATTCCAGGATGTCTGGCTCTAGGTGAGTGATCACACCATCGTGATTATCTGGGTCATGAAGATCTGTTTTGTACAGTTTTTCTGTGTATCTTGCCACCTCTTCTTAATATCTTCTACTTCTGTTAAGTCCATACCATTTCTGTCCTTTATTGAGCCCATCTTTGCATGAAATGTTACCTTGCTATCTATAATTTCCTTGAAGAAATCTATAGTCTTTCCCATTTTGTTGTTTTCCTCTATTTCTTTGCATTATCTCTTTATTTAAATAGAGTTATGCCAGCTATGATTCTTCTAGTAGTCATGTACGAATGTGAGAGCTGGATTATAAAAAAAGGCTGAATGGTGAAGAACTGATGCTTTCAAATAGTGGTGATGGAGAAGGCTCTTGAGTCCCTTGGACTGCAAGGAGATTGAACTAGTCAATACTAAAGGAAATCAACCCTTAATATTCACTGGAAGGACTGATGCTGAAGCTCCAGTATTTTGGCCACCTGATACAAAGAGCCATCTCATTAGAAGAAACCCGGATGCTGGGAAAGATTGAGTGCAGGAGGAGAAGGGGGCTGCAAAAGATGAGATAGTTGGAGGGAATCATTGACTCATGAAGTTGAGTTTGGGTAAACTATGAGAGATAATGAAGTAAAGGGAAGCCTGGTGTGATGTAGGCTGTGGAGTTGTAGAGATGGAAATGACTTAAGTGACTAAACAATAACAACATACTGTAAAAACTAAGTATCAACATAATGCAATCACCAAAATGTATAAGATAGCAGTATTTACTGCATCACAATCTACTCATATTGGGACATTTCTATAGAAGTTAAAAAATAAAATTACTGCTAACTCTGAATTATATGTAAACACACTGAAAATACTGCAAACAAATGTATCTTTACATATAAAGTTTAAACTATGTAAGTTGAATATATTTTAAAATAATAAAATTTGTCACTGTACTTTAAAAACTAAAATACATAAATTCTTACTATAATATAGATAACTTACCAGCTTCTTAATGATACATTTTGATAATACAATATAAAGCTTACTACATGGCTGTGAAAACAAGACAAGTGAAAAACAAAGGAGAAAAGGAAAGATATAAGCATCTGAATGCAGAGTTCCAAAGAATAGCTGGAAGAGATAAGCAAGCCTTCCTCAGGGACAAATGCAAAGAAATAGAGGAAAACAACAGAATGGGAAAGACTAGAGATGTCTTCAAGAAAATTAGAGATACCAAGATAACATTTCATGCAAAGATGAGCTCGATAAAGGACAGAAATAGTACGGACCTAACAGAAGCAGAAGGTATTAAGAAGAGGTGGCAAGAATACACAGAAGAACTGTACAAAACAGATCTTCATGACCCAGATAATCACGATGGTGTGATCACTCACCTAGAGCCAGACATCCTGGAATGTGAAGTCAAATGGGCCTTAGAAAGCATCACTACAAACAAAGCTAGTGGAGGTGATGGAATTCCAGTTGAGCTATTTCAAATCCTAGAAGATGATGCTGTGAAAGGGCTGCACTCAACATGCCAGCATATTTGGAAAACTCAGCAGTGGCCTCAGGACTGGAAAAGGTCAGTTTTCATTCCAATCCCAAAGAAAGACAATGACAAAGAATGCTCAAACTACTGCACAATTGCAGTCATCTCACACACTAGTAAAATAATGCTCAAAATTCTCCAAGCCAGGCTTCAGCAATATGTGAACAGTGAACTTCCAGATGTTCAAGCTGGTTTTAGAAAAGTCAGAGGAATCAGAGATCAAATTGCCAACATCTGCCGGATCATGGAAAAAGCAAGAGAGTTCCAGAAAAATATCTATTTCTGCTTTATTGACTATGCCAAAGCCTTTGACTGTGTGGATCACAATAAACTGTGGAAGATTCTTCAAAAGATGGGAATACCAGACTACCCAAACTGCCTCTTGAGAAACCTGTATGCAGGTCAGGAAACAATAGTTAGAACTGGACATGGAACAACAGACTGGTTCCAAATAGGAAAAGGAGTACATCAAGGCTGTATTTTGTCACCCTGCTTATTTAACTTCTATGCAGGATACATCATGAGAAATGCTGGGCTGGGAGAAGCACAAGCTAGAATCAAGATATCTGGGAGAAATATCAATAACCTCAGATATGCAGATGACACCACCCTTATGGCAGAAAGTGAGGAGGAGCTAGAAAGCCTCTTGATGAAAGTGAAAGAGGAGAGTGAAAAGGTTGGCTTAAAGCTCAACATTCAGAAAACTAAGATCACAGCATCTGGTTCCATCACTCCATGGGAAATAGATGGGGAAACAGTGGAAACAGTGTCAGACTTTATTTTGCTGGGCTCCAAAATCAAGGAGTTCCAACCAGTCCATTCTAATGGAGATCATTCCTGGGTGTTCTTTGAAAGGAATGATGCTAAAGCTGAAAATCTAGTACTTTGGCCACCTTGTGAGAAGAGTTGCCTCATTGGAAAAGACTCTGATGCTGGGTGGGATTGGGGGCAGGAGCAGAAGAGTCGACAGAGGATGAGATGGCTGGATGGCATCACCGACTCAATGGACGTGAGTTTGAGTGAATTCCGGTAGTTGGTGATGGACAGGGAGGCCTGGCGTGCTGCAATTATCGGGTCACAAAGAATCAGACACTACGAGCAACTGAACTGAACTGAACTGAGAATAAAGTATAAATATTGAAGTAATGTTTATGCTTTTTCCCCTAGGCCATAAGAAAAGTATCAACAATATGATGAAAACTCAGAAAAAGGAAACCCAGACAGACTCTTTACCAGGCTTTCCTTGCTTGAAAAACTATAAGGAAAAAAAAAAAAAGAAGAAGAAGAAGGATATGCTCAGGTAACATCGCTCAGCTTGGAATACAATTCATTTAGAGTATATTTTTCTTTGAATTAGCATTTTAGGAAAGACATACATATTTTCCTTAATCTCAAGCTAATGCCAAACTCATGCCAGGATTTTAGAGATAACCTCTGATCTAATTTCTGGAAGTGTTCGTAAGATTAGAATCTAATTCTATGAATAATAAGTAAAACTCAATTGCAAACACATCTGTATATGTAGGGAAATATCTGAAATATATTTCAGGGAAATACCTGAAATTACAGATCTAGGGTTTAGGATTTTCAAATTATCAGAAATGTTTACATTGCTTATTTCATACTCAGTCTGATTTTTATGAGTTTTAATTTCCTAAGAATCTGTGTATTTCCCCTATGTTTTCAAATATATTTGCATAAAATTTGCATCATGTCCACTATATGTTAAATCTCTGCTGCATATATTACCTTTAAGTTATTTGTATATATTATTTTCCTTTTATGTGGTAATTTATCTGGAGATTAGTCTTCAGTTTTTCAAATAATCAAATTTTAATGTTTTACATTTCTCCTTGCTTTCTGTTAGTTCACTTATGTTTCTCCTTTTAATATTTCCTTCCTCACTTTTTAAAATTTTTTTTTCTGTTGTTCATTTTCTTCTTTTAAGAATTAACTTTGATCCTTTTTAACTTAAAATTTTTTTATTCTATTAATTAATTTTGATTCATCTCTAAATTAAATCTTTGAGTAAAACTTTCTGCTAAGTACAGGTTACACCCACCTCCTACCTTGGACATGATGTACTTTTTCAAATGCTAGTTTCAAGTAATGTCTAGTTTCCATTGTGAGTTTTTATCTTTAAATCATAAATGAGTTGAAGGGTATTAAAAAAAATTCTATATATACGTGTTAGTATACTGTATTGGTGTTTTTCTTTCTGGCTTACTTCACTCTGTACACCCGTGGTGGATTCATGTCAATGTATGGCAAAACCAATATAGAATTGTAAAGTAAAATAAAAAAAAAATAAAAATATTACTTAAGAAAAAAAAATTTTAAAAATCTAAACCTATCTGGTATAGTTAATTTTATTTTTGTAAATTTCTAAATTTGATTGTAAATTTATCATAGACATGATTATTTGAATCCTGTTTAGATTTGCTTCATGACCTCACAATTTGAATTTGCATACATATTTCATGCTTATTAAGTAAGAAGATGTGAGTTTCTATGTTCTATAAATGTCCAACAACTCTGGCATTCAAATATTTCACTTTTCGTTTTTTCTTCTGTTGGATCTAACAAGTACTTAGAGGACTATGTTAAAATATCTGTACATAATGGAAAATTTATTGATTTCCCTTATAGTTGCTTCATATAATTTCAGTAGATTGGATGCATTAGTAACCTTGAATCTTCAACTCTCGCTAAGTCTACACTCTTTTTTGTGCCTCTGAGTGCCCTCCTACTTGACTCTGGCCTTTGTCTTTTTTAGTCAATGGAATTTTAGCATGCATGACATGAACTTGAACAGTATTTCATCAATTTTGCCTGTTTTGTGCCATCTTCTGAGATTATGCCCTCACTGGTCTTTTCGAGACATTCTGGCAAGACAGTACAGACTATCTGGCAGTTAGCCAATAATGAGTTATATGAGTACACCTATAAGAGACTAGAAAGCCTGCACAATCAAGCTAGGTTTAAAGAGCTGATTTATGATTCAGCTAGGGATTCATGTAGATTCATGAGCTAAATATATGTATATTTTTAATGACTTCGATGTTGTGTGGGGGGGTTATCACTTAAAAACTCTTAAAGAGAAACATTAGAGTTTAAGCTTTAAAAGGTACAAACATACATTCTAGTATTTTATTGGGTATTGATAACATTTTACTATTATTTAAAGACTCTCTCTGAGAAAAGTAATATGCTTGATTTTTTTTTCTTTTGCGTTGGTAATTGATTGCTATAACTACTTTAATGTTTAATATCTAACTTATCCTCATTTCCATGTGTTGTGAGGCTCTTTATATAATATATAGTAGAGAAGATAGTGGCTCTCATAGTCTTCATATTATTTAAGTTGCCTTTCTGTGATACTAAAATGTAGCAATACTCTATAGTCCTCCCCACTACCCACCTTGTCCCCTGCCTGCCTTTTGCCTATGGAAAAACTTTAGCCAAAGAATAAGTTTAACCGGAGAAGTGAAAAAATGCAGAAACAAAGGAAAAACAAACAGGACAAAATAGTTTAGTCATTAAGCAGAGTCAAGGTCTTTTAGTTCCTTCTCAAGGGCTATGGATAATATTCTGAGCCATATTCTGTTCTATGCTGTCAGACCACTGCATGACCAATTTCAAGATAACTATCAGAGCTGACTGTTTCTGCATGTCGCCCTCTCTCTGTGTCTATAAAAGCCCTTACCCAATGATTGTCAGTGGTGGTGGGGGAGAGTTAGCCTTTGGACAGGAATCTACCTTCCCCGTGCAGTTGCCAGCATCCATGATAAAGCAAAGTTTCCTTTCCACCAATCTTGCCTCTTCATTGGCTTTTGAGCTGTGAGCAGCCAGACAGTCATGTTCAGATACACTACTAATAAGATGAAGAAATCTGTGCAAATAACATACAGAGTTAAGCTGAAGTTGGATGCCTCTTTCCAACTTCAACTTAACCTTATATCTTATTTTCAAGAAATCACAAAATATCAAAATCTTTTTAGCATATTTCCTCTTTGATAGGCTAACACTGGACTCCACATTAATGTTAGGTGTTATAGAACTGAATCTATATAAAGCCATTCCATGCTATTCTCTCAGATTCAAACATGTATATCATTGTATATGAAACAGATCATCAGTCCAGGTTCGATTCATGAGACAGGGTGCTCAGGGCTGGTGCACTGGGATGACCCAGTGGGATGGGATGGGGATTCAGGATGGGAAACACATGTACACCCATGGTGGATTCATGTCAATGTATGGCAAAAACCACTGCAATATTGTAAAGTAGTTAACCTCCAACTAAAATAAATAAATTTAAAAAAAGATAAATTTCAGCTTCTGATTCCTAAAAAAAAAGGCATTTCATCAAAATATAGTAGGCTCCTTGCCAACAAGTGAGCTAGGCCTTTGACATTATCTTACGCATACCCATGACTATATGTTGCAATGGAATACCTTGGGTATTCATCTTTTAAGTCTGTCCAGCATTCTGAGCTTGAGTTAGGAGGACTATTCACCACAACCACATCAGATTCACCACCACCAAAAAATGTGCTTGACTGTTCTGCCCATCATTGATGCTACCTGAGACAGTGGGAGCTTTGCACAGCACACATATGTTGCCACCAGCTGTGGCAGCTTTAGCCTAGAGGAAAGAGTGGGCTAACTTGCATCCCTAAGCAGGGACATGGGTGGTGTGAATCAAGTGAGGCAAGAGCATTGGGTGCCAAAAATTTAGGTGAATTATTCAACTAGATAGACAATATTTTCATGCCATATGTCTTAAAAAGTCAAAATTAATACAAACATTTGTGATGAAGGAAATATCCAAATTTTAACTAAAGACAGGATCTGACAGTGTTGTGAGCTCTCAAGAGTTCTCACCTTTCCTGCCTAAATATCATGAGATCCTTCCTCAACTGTTGGCTAGAGGACAGTTTTTGGAGTGAGTATTTGATTGCCCTCTTGTATAAATAAGAAACTGAAAATTTTATGTCAAGAATATCAAGTTTGATGTTCCCCATTCTCTGGAAGTGAGGCTAGGTTTATTCATGAAAACTTAGTTTATTATTTTTTTTATTTTTTAAAATTTTTTTGTTTTAATTGGAGGCTAATTATTATAGTGGTTTTTAAATTTCTTTGATTCTGGAATGTTTCCTTCACAATCTTAGTTAAATTTTATTTTTGTTTACATACTGAAAATATTTTTCTTTTTCTTTTAAATTTATTTTTTAAATTTTATTTTACAATACTGTATTGGTTTTGCCATACATTGACATGAATCCGCCACGGGTATACATGAGTTCCCAATCCTGAAACCACCTCCCACCTCCCTCCCCATATCATCTCTCTGGGTCATCCCAGAGCACCAGCCCCAAGCATCCTGTATCCTGTATTGAACCTAGATTGGTGATTCATTTCTTACATGATACTATACATGTTTCAGTCTGTTTATTTATTATGATTTCTGATTTTTAAGTATTAGTCTATTAATTTTATTGCAATGACTGATCTATGTGGGCTTATTTCTAACAGGCTCTTGTGTCTTCTTGTTTCTTTATTCATCTTGTATGCTGATATACCTAGTTATCTTAACATAGTATACTTTATTCAGTTTCATTAATCCTCCTACCAAATTATCTGTGGTTTTAAAACTTATTTAGTTCCCAAATATCTTTGTAATTAATTTTATCTTATTTTCCATAAGCAAAATAGATTGTATCTGTGGTTTTGTGATACATTTGCATTTGTAGATCAATCTTTCAACTCAACAGTTTCTTCAATAATATTTAATATGCTGATTAACCAATATACTACATTTTGGCTTTTTATTTTTACAGTTATCCTTTCAAAAATTCTACTATTTTTTAAATTTTTTAATTGTTACATTATTCTTATGGATGGTAACTATTTCTCCATATGTTCAAGCCTCATAATTATTTTTTAATGAATTGTTTATTTCATATTTTATTTCTAATATGCCTGAATTCAAAAGCTTCATGGGCTTAATTCTGATGTATATTTCATCTTCTGGTAATTAATTCTACTTATTTTATAATTTTTAAACTCAGATTGTTTATATTTTTTCTTGAAACCCTACCTTTAGAAGTTACTTGAGGTCTGAATTAAAATACTGTCTCTTAAAATAGAAGGTGTGTTTCTGCCTATTGCCAGAGGCAATCACTTAATATTTTTAAATCTTCACTTAATATTTTCAGATTATCAAATTGAGTGAATTTAGTCCAAAATCTATACAGGACTAACTTGTCTTATTTTCTGAGAAGAATTTTATTTTATTGCAGCTGAACACTTTGGCCAATATTTTATTATTTTTGCAGCTCTCTTCTATTCCACAGATATATCCACATACACTTAAGGTATATTCCTTTGGTATCCAAATGTATATGAGTTGCTTTTATTAACTTGGGCAATTCTCAGACATTTTTGGGTGTTCCCATGGTATCATAAAGAGTTGGACATGACTGAGTGACTGATACTTACAAGGGCTAAATTTCACCAGGGTTTGCCATAAATCACAAAGATATCATTCTCTTTGAGCTTTCTTTACCATCCATGGATCATTCTTTTACTTTATTACTGACTTCACGCAGTACCTTACATTTTTATAAAAATCAATAGATTATTTCAAATATTACACTATGTTATGTGAAAGCTTAATTATTTTTAAAGCTGCTTTTGTTAAATCACTTCTCAAATATTTCATATGATTGCATGCATCAGTTCACTTCAGTCACTCAGTCATGTCCAACTCTTTGCGACCCCATGAACTGCAGCATGCCAGGCTACCCTGTCCATCACCAACTCCTGGAGCCTACTCAAACTCATGTCCATTGCATCACTGATGCCATCCAACCACCTCATCCTCTGTTGTCTCCTTCTCCTCCCACTTTCAATCTTTCCCAGCATGATGTTTTTTTCCAATGAGTTGGTTCTTCGCATCAGGTGGCCAAAGTACTAGAGTTTCAGCTTCAGCATCAGTCCTTCCAATGAATATTCAGGACTGATATCCTTTAGGATGAACTGGTTGGATCTCCATGCTGTCCAAGGAACTCTCAAGAATCTTCTCCAACACCACAGTTCAAAAGCATCATTTCTTTGGTGTTTAGCTTTCTTTATGGTACAGCTCTCACATCCATACATGACTACTGGAAAAACCATAACTTTGACTAGACAGACATTAGTTGGCAAAGTAATGTCTCTGCTTTTTAACGTGCTGTCGAGGTTAGTCATAGCTTTTCTTCCAAGGAGGGAGCATCTTTTAATTTCATGGCTACAGTCACCATCTGCAGTTATTTTGGAGCCATAGGAAATGCTAAAATTATTTGACATATTGAAAAAAATGAGTAAGTTATTAATGTCAGAGGTAGCTGGCCTAATATTTCAAATGTTTTTAGCTAAGTAGGTGCTTGTGAAAATGTGTTAGTTGCTCAGTCATGTCCAACTCTTTGCCTACCCATGAACTGTAGCCCACCAGGCTTCTCTGTCCATGAAATTCTCCAGGTTTGAATATTGAAGTAGGTTCCCATTTCCTATTTCAGGTCATCTTCCCAACCCAGGGAATGAATCTAGGTCTCCTGCATTGTAGGCAAATTCTTTAGCATCCAACCACTAGGGAAGCCCAAGTAGGTACCTAGGGGATACATAGTTTTGCAGACTTTTAATCTTTTTGCACACCTGTGCCCACCTGTAACTTATTTGTGGAAAACAAAGTTTCAGTATTATATATGGGTTATGAATTTTGGGGAGGTTATTTTATTTTGCCTGCCACATGGTTGTAACATGTAAAAGTATTTTTTACTCTAATTGGGAAAAATTTCTGCAAATAAAATTTTTATACTGAAAAATTATCAGCTTGTTCCAAAATTTACATTCGATAACTCATACCTTTAATAAGACATTAAATAATAAAAAGTAAAAAAAAATCTATCACATACAAAATATACCAAAAGAAAAAAAATGAAAAACCTTTTGCAAACAGTGATATATCAGATCTATGGTACATGAGCCCTGCCCCATTCCATTTATCAAAGTCTAGTTGTTCTCTAGGTACAAACAGATAACTCTGTTGTTTCCCAAGGGTATATAAACAGAGCACTAGCTAACACCAGATGAAAAATAAATGTACTTATTCAAGTGAAAAAGTATGACAAGTGCCTCTGTTTTTTTTATGACATCAATTATTTCATGAGTTTGCTGCTTTGTTTTCAATATAAAAATGACAAACAAGGATCATAGTGCATTTTGATATAAACCATGTCTATGTATGTAAATCACAATGGAAACTGGAGAGATTCATGTGGATAATTAAAGCCAATGGTGCTATTACACTTGAAATAAGGAGAAATCCAAGATAAGAAAACACTGTTGCTAACAAATAGCTTATTATTTTAGTCTTTGAACTTAAACACAGAGATATGTAAGTAGCCAGTGAAAAAGTATTGTCATATGTGCTTTCATAAAGGTTATGTAATTTAATGTTCTCTCCCTTATATGCTCTAACACACACACATATACACACATACATGCATACACACATATAGAATTTGCATTCAGTGAAAACACTAAACCAGAAAGATAAAGGCATGAAGTCAAATAATTAAACCACAGTACTAAATTTTATGACCATTTTTTGCCATATTATAAGGACATATTCATTTTACCATATCATCTTATATCATTAAAATGGAATTAGACACTGGATTGCAGTAAAGGCCATGGTTTTTCCAGTAGTCATGTATGGATGTGAGAGTTGGACTGTGAAGAAAGCTGAGTGCCAAAGAATTGATGCTTTTGGATGGTGGTGTTGGAGAAGACTCTCAAGAATCCCTTGGACTGCAAGAAGATCCAACCAGTCCATTCTAAAGGAGATCAGTCCTGGGTGTTCTTTGGAAGGAATGATGCTAAAGCTGAAACTCCAGTACTTTGGCCACCTCGTAAGAGGGATTGGGGGCAGGAGGAGAAGGGGATGACAGAGGATGAGATGGCTGGATGGCATCACTGACTCTATGGGTGTGAGTTTGAGTGAACTCCAGAAGTTGGTGATGGACAGGGAGGCCTGGCATGCTGCAATTCATGGGGTCACAAAGAGTCGGACACGACTGAGTGACTGAACTGAACCGAACAGTATATCAAATTTTAATGCAAGGAGATCTCAAAATGAAATGTATTTGATGATGGATAAAAATAATTATTATAAAATTTTTCTTAATACCACTTTAATCTTTAGATATTAGTACAAGATTTAAACAATGATATACTATAACTTTTACTTTAAATTTTCATATTATCCTTTACATTTAACTAACTTCTATGTATGCAGATTTTATTTATATTATGTTGGTTAACAGTTTCACTCAATGTAATAGAGAAATTGGAATCCATGTATTAGAAGCTAATTTACACAAAGAATGTTTTCACTTGTAATTGAAATATCTTTTTTTAAGCTAATTCTTAAAAAAATTATTATATTTAAATTATTTTGAAAATACTGAATTATCAAAAATAGATCCCTGATAAACTGTGAGATTATGGTATTCTCTATGAATGTGCTCTGCTGTATTTATTTGCTCAGCCATGTCCAGCTCTTTGCGAACCCATGGACTGTAGACCACCAGGCTCCTTAGTTCATGGCAATTCTCCAGACAAGAATACTGGAATGGGCTGCCATGACCTCCTCCAGGGGATCTTCCAAACCCAGGGATCAAATCCAGGTCTTCTGCATTGCAGGTGGATTCTTTACTCAACTACTAGGAAGGCCCATTCTCAATGAATAATCAAATTTATTTTTAGGTTGTAAAGAATTGTCAACAATATAAGAGGTTATTTGTATAAATAAAACAAATGACAGGAACAAGAAAGAATACAATATAATAATATGTCACTGGATATTATTTAACTGTTTAAATACTAAGATAATATATACAATATGGTAAGTGTTCAATACTATTATTAATACTTATACATAACTTCATTTCCTCAAACACACTTAAAATTAAATTCACTTGTTTTTCTAACTTTCCTTATCCTGGTGCTTCACCTCATCCTTCAGTGCTCTGCTGCTCAAATTTTAAAGTGAATATAGCCACTGAAATGTATTTTTGCCCACAAGGAAGGTAGTGTTTCTTGAATGGACACTTCTTATTTTCAAATAGAGGCCAGTGTTTCTTGAATAAAGGCCGTAGTTACTGAATATGTAGATTTGTTGTTGTTCAGTTGCTCAGTCATGCTTGACTCTTTGAAACTCCATGGACTGCAGCACAAAAAGCTGCATGCACTCTCCTTCACCGTCTCCCAGAGCTAGCTCAAACTCATGTCCGTTGAGTTGGTGATGCCATCCAACCACCTCATTCTCTGTCATCCCTTTCTCCTGCCTTCAATCTTTCCCAGAATCAGGGTCTTTTCCCATGAGTCAGCTCTTCACATCAGGTGGCCAAAATTATTGGTTTCAGCTTCGGGATCAGTCCTTCCAATGAATGTTCAGGATTTATTTCCTTTAGGATTGACTGGCTTGATCTCTTTTCAGTCCAAAGGACTCTCAAAGAGTCTTCTCCAACACCACAGTTCAAAAGCATCAATTACTTGGCCCTCAGCCTTCTTTATGGTTCAACTCTCAATATCTGTACATAACTACAGGAAAAACCATAGCTTTGACTAGATGGAACTTTGTTGGTAAAGTAATGTCTCTGTTTTTTAATATGCTGTTTATGTTTGTCACAGCTTTTCTTTCAAGGATCAAGCATCTTTTAATTTCATTGCTTCAGTCACCACCTGCAGTAATTTTGGAGCCCAAGAAAATAAAAACTCCATCATTGTTTCTATTGTTTTCCCATCTATTTGCCATGAAGTAATGGGAGTGAATGTCATGATCTTCATTTTTTAAATGCTGAGTTTTAAGCCAGCTTTTTCACTCTCCTGTCACACTTTCATCAAGAGGCTCTTTAGTTCTTCCCTTTCTTCCATAAGAGTGGTACCATCTGCAAATCTGAGGTTGTAGATATTAAATTAAAATACACTTACCCTTTGGGAGGAAAGTTATGACCAAACTAGACAGCTTATTAAACAGCAGAGATATTACTGTGCCAACAAATGTCCATCTAGTCAAATCTATGGTTTTTCCAGTAGTCATGTATGGATGTGAGAATTGTACTATAAAGGAAGATGAGCACTGAAGTATTGATGTTTTTGACCTGTGGTGTTGGAGAAGACTCCTAAGAGTCACTTGAACAGCAAGGAGATCCAACCAGTCCATCCTAAAGGAGATCAGTCCTGGGCATTCACTGGAAGGACTGATGTTGAAGCTGAAACTCCAAAAGTTTGGCCACCTGATGTGAAGAACTGACTCATTTTAAAAGACTCTAATGCTGGGAAAGATTGGAGGTGCAAGACAAGGGGACAACAGAGGATGAGATGGTTGGATGGCATCATGGACTTAATGGACATGAGTTTGAGTAAGCTCTGGGAGTTGATGATGGACAGGGAGGCCTGGTGTGCTGCAGTCCATGGGGGTCGCAAAGAGTTGGACACGACTGAGTGACTGAACTGAACTGAACAGTAACATGGGTGAACCTAGAAATCATACTAAGTGAAGTAACTCAGGCAAAGACAAATATAGGATATCAGTCATATGTGGAATTTAATTTTAAAAAACGATACAGATTGCCTTATTTGCAAAACAGAAACAGGCTACAGATATTGAAAACAACCTCATGTTTACCAAATAGGAAAATAAGAAAGAGAAGTCACTCAGTCGTCTCCGACTCTGTGATCCCATGAACTGTAGACTACCAGACTCCTCCATGGGATTTTCCAGGGAAGAAACTGGAGTGGGTTGCCATTTCCTTCTCCAGGGGCTCTTCCCAACTCAGGGATCGTACTCAGGTCTCCCACACTGCAGGCAGACACTTTACCTTCTGAGCTACCAGGGAAGCACAGGACAATAGGGGGCAGGGATAAATCAGGAGCTTGGTGTGAACATAAACAGACTACTATATGTGAGATAGATAAACAACAAGGACCTACCATATAGTACAGGGTACTCAATATTCTGCGATAACCTATGTAAAGTAAAAATTAAAAATAAATAAATAAATTTAAAAAAAAAGAAAAAAATTTTTAAACGAATGGATATTTCTAAAACTGAATCACTTTGCTGCACACCTGAAACTAACACAGCATTGTAAATTAACTCTACTCTTACAAAATCAAACAAAGAATAGTGAGACTGAATCCAAGGGCGCAACTTGTTAGGAAAGGATGAAAAAAAGTGAGAAAAGAAAGAGGGT
The DNA here is from genome assembly GCF_014754425.2 of Oryx dammah. NCBI lineage: Eukaryota > Metazoa > Chordata > Mammalia > Artiodactyla > Bovidae > Oryx > Oryx dammah. Next base: position 141,795,627 of record NW_024070186.1, read on the forward strand.
TGCTGGTGCTGACCACCATGGCTTATTTTTTCCTAAACTGCAACACTGAGGCTAGCTATCCCTTTACGTTTTGCATGCTGAATGTTTTGTGTGGATTTGCTTTTATCTCACCTAATTATCAACAGATTCTTTTGCCAGCTTCTCCTTAACACACATTGCCTTATTAAGAGTATCTGAGAAAATCTAAAATGTGACCTGCATTCTTAGCAAGATAGCAAAAATATATGGATCTTCAGGGTCTCCAGTATGCTGTGGGGCTATGCCTTTTTCTGAAATGCCAATTTACTGTTGGTCAGTTCTTGGGGACAACCTACTTTACTTTCCAGCCTGATTGGTATACTTCTCTCCTGTTTGAGAGAAATAACCCCTAGATCACTTTTCCATTTCAGTGGAGATAATGATGCACTGAAATAGCTCTCAGGTGTACCTGAAACCGCGACACTGCCAGGAAGTTTATATTTTAAAGCAAAGAAGTTACATCCCATTAGGTGTTACTATCTAATAAATATGCAGTGCACTGAAAGATTTCCAAGAAAGATGGAGAGTTGGTACATATTTCCAAAATTGTTTGACAGACATTAAAAGTGATATAAATCACAATAAAATAGAGATGAAAATTTCATCTACAGTAAAACTAGACAGGCTCCCATCATCATCCCACACATTTTGAAATATGAACCTGATACAATGAAATTTAAATGAACTTGAGAGAGGATACTGAGAGTTAATACTCAATTTTCTGGCAAGTGAAGAAAGTGCAATTCAAAGACTATATACAAGATTATTATTTTTTTTTTAACTCGGTAATATTTCTTTTCCTTAAAAAGTAAGATCCATAGCACCGGATACAATATCAGGAGCATACGAAGTGAACTATTTGGAAATCAGACTTTCAAGTAGGTCCAGGTAGAATTCCATAATGGAAAGTAGTGTGTTACTCAGATTTTAGCATGCACCAGAATGCCCAGAAAGCATTCTTAAACAGCGATTACTGGTTCTCACTTCTCAGAATTTCCAGAAATTACTCCAGTAAGCCTGGAGAGATGCCTGAGAATTTACTTCCCTAAAAAGTTCCCAGGTGATTTTCAACCTGCTAGTCTGGGATTATACTTTGAGAACCTCTGATATAAATGACTTAGTTGATGTGATATGTGTTGTTGTTATTGCTTAAAAGATTTAATTTTTTAAAGCAGTTTTAGGTTTACAGAAAACCTGGAATGAAGGTACAAATTTTTCTCCATATAACCTCTGCCTCCACACATGCTCAGCTTCTCCCATTGTCAATACCCTCTCCATCAGAGTGATCCATTTGTTGTAACTAATGAATCTACATTGACACATCATTATACCCAAAGTCCATCTACATTGACACATCATTATACCCAAAGTCCATAGTTTACTTTAGGATTCACTTTTCATGTTGTACATTCTATGGATTTGGACAAATATATTATAGCATGTAGCCATCATTATAGTATCACAGAGTGACTTTGCTGCCCTAAAAATCCTCTGTGTGCCTACTATTTATTTGTACCTGCTCCCCCCTACTCGAGCCCCTGGCAACCACTGACCTTTTTATTATCTCCATATTTTTATCTTCTGGAGAATGTCATGTATTTGGGAGCCTATAGTATGTACCCTTTCGAGATTGCTTTATTTCACTTAGTAATATGCATTTAAAGTTCTTCTATGACTTTTCATGGCTTCATAGCTCATTTCTTTTTAGCACCAACTAATATTCCATTGTCTGGATGTAGCACAGTTTATTTATCCATTCACCTACTGAAGGACATCTTGGTTGCTGTATAAATGACTTTTAAAAAATGTGTTTTATTTTGTCTTCAGCCTAACATCACAAGGAGAAAGAAAAAGGTTTGAAGACAAGGGAACAAGCTTACTCTAATAGCTGTGGGTGGGGGGGCGATCAGGGACACATGAGGACAGTTCTCTGAAAAAGCTACAGTGTTACAGAGAAAGAAAAAAGTGTGGTATCATGTAGGGATGACTTTGTGCTGTATCAGCTTGTTAGGCTAAATGACATTCTAAGAATTCCCTTGCTAGTATTTTTCAACACACCTAGTGTAAAACTTAACAGATATTTCCAAGTATAACCAATGTGAACAATAAACATCTAAATATATTTTAAACATTCCAAGGTATAAGGGAGCAATATTACACAACAATAATCATACTTCTTTATTGAAAACCATGTAGTAAACTTTCAGACTTTTAGAGAAGTAGTCTTTGTAAGATATCAGTGGAAAGGAGATGGAAAAAAAAAAACATAGAAGCTACTATAATTTTCTCATATATTAGAACAGAAGGGCATTAAACAGATTTTGTAGAAAAAAATAGTTTCAGCTGAAAGTTAGAATTAATAATTTCCAGGCAATAAACAAGCTGCTACCTAACAACAAAGAATTAATATTGAGTAACCAAGAAATGAAATATAAAGGCCATAGGCTCTTTACAAAAACTTTGCAAGAATTCAACCTTGATCACAAAGTCATTAAAGGAAACAAAACAAAATGAAACTTTGTAGCAGAATTTATAGTCAAATTGAGTTAGAAAACTTTTTAGATGGGTTAACAAAAAAACTACAATTTAAATAATACTTAGATGTTTAAGAGTACAGATAAAACAAGATGAAACTCAGATTAAGAACATGATTGATTCTGATCTAGATACTTTTATATTGTCAGAGAGTAAATTGTTAGCATACTAAAGAGTTTTTGAAAATGCAACAATTTACAAACATAAGATAACAGTTAGTTGCAGATATCCATACAGATTTACACTTCATTTAGGTAATCCTGAAGAACTGTTTTATGTCTGACAAAATTCTATCATTTTGGTAATGATTTCTGAGACATTGAAAGAACAAGAAAGAACAGAGATATTACATCTGTAATTTTTAACTTTCTTTTCAGATCATAACTCCTGAGGTGTAGCTAGCTGTCTATTATTCCTCTGCCTCAAGCATTCTTGACAAAGGAAGATACAGCAATTATGGGAGTGGTACTTGGTTACACATTTGCAACAATCCAGTGACAGTTTATGACTCCTTGTCCGTCAAAACACTAGAATAATTTCTCTCAGGTTGGGGGTGTGGTGGTTGTAGAGCTATTTCTCAAACAGAAGATTGTTTATATATATATAAAATCTTTAATAGTTTTAGTCAACTGAAAGCCAAATGATTTATGGTCCTTCATATTCCCATTTGTGGCTCTTTTCAAATTTTACCTAAGCTCTGTGTGATTCTCTGACAATTTAAATTGCTTTGAGGAAAAAAGACTATTTAAAACAAAGTCATATTACGACTGATTTGACAGAAGCATATGAATGTGACAGGGCCATTAATAGAAATTGGTGGCTTTACTAAAAAAGGTCTGGCATTCTAAGTAACACAAGGCATGGAGAACAGCGTCATATGATCAAAATTCTGTCAGAATGGTAACTATACTACACGTATTCATGCTGTCATATAAGCTGAAAAAGTTCTTCATTGTGGTTATAATTACTTACCTTTTCCTGTGCAATGGATTGTGATGGGAGAGTTCCCCTGGTTGCAGAATCCACCTGCCAATGCAGGAGATGCATGTTTGATTCCTAATTCCAGAAGATCCCACATGCCAGGAGGCAACTAAGATGGTGAGCCACGACGACTGAGCCTGTTCCCTAAAGCCTGGGCTCTGCAACAAGAGAAGCCATTGCAATGAGAAGCCCATGCACCACACCTAGAGAGTAGCCCTTGCTCACTGCAACTGGAGTAAAGCCCGCACAGCAACAGCAATGAAGACCTAGCACAGACAATAAATAGGTAAATAAATCAATATATATATATATATATAGAAAAGAATTGTAATGAAACATTTGGCAAAATACTGTTAACCATGGCGGGGGCAAATGTTGTAATATTATTTGGTTAAAGAGTTGATTATAATCAAGTCAGCATTGCTAAATACAAGTACGGCAATTCTCCTGCAAGCAATTCAAATTATCTGATATATAAGCAAACAGATTATTATATTATTCATCCTTCAGGCAACAGTGCATCCTGGTGACATTTGCACTGAAATAATGCTAGCTTTCTATGAATAATCCTAGGTAGTAAGAGTATTCTGAATCTTAACAGATACTCACAATAAATCCAGTTACACTAAGGACCTCTCTCCCATCCCCTTTATACAACTGAATGGGAGACCAAACATTGAAATACATGGTAATATTTGTAATATTCTATTATAATAATAGCAGATGAAGTATTTATATTATTGTTAATAAAGTATATTTAAGCAATTCTGCTTTTAATCCACTTTCTAATCCACAGGTACATCAATGAAAAGGGAATAGACAAAATGGTGAGAGAGAGATAGGGCATATCAAGCATTCAAAAGACTGAAACATGAGTTCTGAACAAAATGCAGCAGCAAAAGCCTGCAGACTTTATAAAATTCACCAGTTCTGCCCTGTTTCTTCAATGAGTTTCATTCTAGCTTATCTAATTGGTATATTGTCAATAAGAATAATTTTTGCTGGATTTTTGTAATGCATGTAGTATGTATTTGAATGAATAATGATTATGTCTAAGTGGACAGGTAGCAAAGCCAGAAATCACAGAGAGCAGCATTTATAAGCCACTCATCACGTGGGAAAAGCAGACACCTGGAAGACAGAAACAATTGCATCTGACCTTGATAACTGAACGGATTACGTGTGCCCAAACCTTGCTCTTTAAAACAAAATAATAGAAGTATGCTTCAGAGGAGATAAATGAGTTTCTGAAGAGGTGCAAAAGACACATGGCCTTGTGCGCTCTAAACATTACTTATATGGGAGAAAGATTCTTATCCCTATTATCCCCCGAGGAGGAAAGACACCTGGGAGTAGAGGAAAACAAGCACAACATGAATTCAGGGAACATTTTCATTTCTGTGAGCAACTGCTGACAGATAGTAAATCCAGTGGTAAGTGTTATGCCATTGTGCGGGCCTTTCTTTCTAGTAAGCTGGGTGAGATTACCTTATCTCTCCTGGCATAATTATTCTTTGTTCCAATTGAATATAATGGAGATTTAAAAACTCTAAGAGAAACTAAAAGGTGAAGAAAATTGAGACTCTATTGAAAATGAAAATCTATTGCTAACAAATTTATTTTCTTTTGATGCTACTCACCCTTAGCATTTTATGATTTCATGATTTCATATAGAATATCCCATCAATAATTATAAAAATTCTGATTATAGATCTAGATGCCTACTTTATATGTTTACTGATATTTTCAAAAGAGAGAATGGAAACAAAACAAACAAACAAACAAAAAACTGAAGGAGCAGTAAAGATGTTGCTTTGGTTTCCAAAAGCTTTATGGACAAGAATTGCTTAAAGAAAAATGTCAGTTGCTTGTTTCAACCTAAATGTGTAAAAGAAGGTCATAGATATTTTAGATTTGAAGTTGGATCGAGGCTATTTCTCAAGAACTAAATAACAAGGTCTGTCCTCCTGAATCTATTTATTGTTTGTTCCTTAAAACAAATGGAAGTTTGGATTCCAAGTAATATTTTATATAGCGTTACTATAATGAATTGTGTGAAGTAAATAATTATACTAAGTATGATCAATTAATGTTGAAAATATCAATAATAATGATTAATTAATAATATACATATTTACTCTTAGGGTATTTCCAAATCAGTCCAAGTGTACAATAAAAGCAATGAAAATTGACACTGGATTATGAGAGTTTTTATAACTGGAATTTGTCCAAAATTTATTGGGATTCTTCTTGGATGTCATAAAAACAGCATTATTTGAGCATGCATTAAATTGTCCCAAGGTTATTCTCTACCAAGAACTATTCCAAGTGCATGCTGGTCCTGGGATATCTCTGAAGAAATATGTTTACCTCAACTCCAGCATGACATAATTTCCCTGTCTAGTAGAGGCAGTTTTAGGTTATTGATTCTAGCAATTGAAATATATGACTCCAGAAAACCTGGAATAACTAAAGGGTTGCCAAGGTCAATAAATATTTTATCAGTGAAGATTGCATGTATACTACAGAGAGTTGCTGTCAGAGTTAATTTTTCTCTCTGAATAGCCACAAAGAATCATTTCAATATTTGACTTTGTCATCACCATGCTGTACAGCATCATACAGAACTCACCACTGATACAACTGTTGGACATTTCCCAGAACATGAATACCAAGGCTCATCATTGATACATAACACTTGTTAACTAATCACACACTGTCGGGTCATGTGTCTGAATAATTTGCTGTGTAATTTTCACACATTAGTCAAATGAAAATAGTATATGCATGTCCATGCATTTCATCAGTTAACTTAATGATGGGTGATATGTTAAAGCTAATCATCTGCCATAAATATTATTCCAAACATGAATGAGCTTCCCATTTGACCCAAAGATTTGCAAGCATATAAATATGGGCAACTGACTAATTTATTTCATACATGTTCATATATATTAAATGGAAAGTAATGTGTTTAAAATATACAAATTTGGTTGTGTGGTTTTGTGCAAGGAGATGTCATGTACCAAGACAACTAGGTCTACGTGGTGCAGGTGTGACCCAAGGTTCACTGGGGAAACGGACTGGCAGAGATGTACCAAAATGAATAGTCTCCACCAGATTCTCATTCTACAGCCTAGGTGGTTTATATAGTGTACCCCAGAGGCATTAAGCAACACATTGTTTTCCTACAAAACAAGAAATCTATAAAGCAGAATTGACATATATACACTATCATGTGTAAAATAGGTTGCTAGTGAGAAGCTGGTATTTAAATCAAGGAGTGCAGCCTGAGGCTCTGTAATAGCCAAAAGGGGTGGGATAGGATGGGGGAAGGGCTATATATATAACTATGGCTAATTCACAGTTTTGTATGGCAGAAATCAACACAACATTGTAAAGCAATTATCTTCTTATTAAAAAATTTAAAAAAGAAATGTAGCAAGGAATACCCAGGTCCAGGTTATATATAGAATGTGCATAGCAAGGACAATGTCTATACATCAAGGAATGTGAGAAGAGTTTTTCAGAGCATATCTGACAAAGGTCTTATTTTTTGGCAGAATGCTTAGTCCAGCTGAGCCATGTCTCTGCTGGATTATTGACATGGGGAGGATATTTTCCTCCAGGGCCATTAAAACTGTTTTTTCATCATATATTTATTTTTCTTTTGTATTTCTTCTTATGACCAAGGACAAAATTTCAGTTAAGAGATATATTTTCCTGAAGTATTGATTCACTTCTAGTATACTAAAAAAGAGTTGTGTCCTGTATTGACATCAATATAAATTTGTTTCTATATTTGTTTATATAGGGCTCTTTCCATGTTTTCTTTCTTTCTTTCTTTTTTTTATTAGCTTCAGGTCATCTGTTTTGTTTCAGGTAATTTTGCAAGGTGTTAGGGACAAAAAATCAATACATAAAATTGAGTTTTAGACTTGTGAGAATTTTAGTATAATGTGGAATTGGGTCTGTAAGAATGCCAGAACCATAAACTGTATAAGAAATATGGGCATAAATTACACAAATAAATACAACACCTTACTATAGTAGTAATGTTTAGAGAATACAGTTTATAACAGAGAGTGATCGACTCCTTGAGGGAGAAAATGGTGTCAATAAATAAAAATAAAAGGCTTTTTTTTTTAAGTAATACAGAAATATTTTAAAGTAATGCACTAATTTAATCTGTTTGGATGATTATAACAAAATACCCCAGTCTGGTGGCTTATAAATAGCAGAAATTTATTCTCCTCAGTTCTGGTTACCAGAAGTCCAAGATTAGAATGCCAGCATGATAAGGTTCTGGTCAGGACCATCTTCTGGTTCATAGAAGGAACAAGGGAGCTCTCTGGGGTCTCTTTTATGAGCATTACTCCTAATTGTTAGGGCTCTGCTCTTATAACTTAATCACACCCCAAAGACAGTGCTTCTTAATACCATTACCTTGGGGATTAAGATTGCAACATACAAACTTTAAAGGACACAAACTTTCATACCATAACAGGCACTTTACAGATGAATGTGGTCAGAGGTGGAATTTTAGGTTGAGGTATACTATGAATAAAAACATGGAGTTATGAACAAACAGATCACTGGGGAGGGGGGATTTAATGTATTTCGTAGAATGCCTGGGACATAGGGTGTGCAGAGAAGAGAGGGCTAGAGATTAAGTGAATGGATATGGAGGTTTTCCCTTATGCCTCCTTAATTTCTTCAACATTGAATTTTATGCTGTGGTCAGCAACTGACTGGTTTAATGAATGGAATGACTTAAATAGGATTATATTCAGAAATATCACATAGAAAACATACTGTGGGCAGATTGAAAAGAGATGAAATTAGCATAGTAGAGACTGGTTAGTAAATGACTGATTTAGTTTCATTCTTATCATAAATTTCTTATGATTTACTCAGATTTCAACCATGTGTATCTTGACTTTTGCTCAAGATCAAATTCAACTTGCATGAATAGATTACTAAAGCCACAGTTTGACAGTGATAAGAACACACAAGTTAACTGAAAAATAAACAAAATAAATATATATATCAATGGGAAAGGCAGTGTCAAAAAGAAAATATGAAAAGTAGCTTCAACCATTTAAAAATCAGAGTTAAATTTATTCAATGTAAATAGATTACACTTCCAAAGAATTATGATTCAGGGCTGGAAGAAGCACAAGCTGGAATCAAGATTGCCAGGAGAAATATCAATAACCTCAGATATACAGATGACACCACCCTTATGGCAGAAAGTGAAGAGGAACTACAAAAGCCTCTTGATGAAAGTGAAAGAGGAGAGTGAAAAAGTTGACTTAAAGCTCAACATTCAGAAAACGAAGATCATGGCATTCGGTCCCATCACTTCATGCGAAACAGATGGGGAAACAGTGGGATCAGTGAGAGAATTTATTTTTGGGGGCTCCAAAATCACTGCAGATGGCGATTGCAGCCATGCCATTAAAAGACGCTTACTCCTTGGAAGGAAAGTTATGACCAACCTAGACAGCATATTGAAAAGCAGAGACATTACTTTGCCAATAAAGGTACATCTAGTCAAGGCTATGGTTTTCCCTGTGGTCATGTATGGATATGAGAGTTGGACTGTGAAGAAAGCTGAGTGCTGAAGAATTGATGCTTTTGAACTGTGGTGTTGGAGAAGACTCTTGAGAGTCCCTTGGACTGCAAAGAGATCCAACCAGCCCATTTGGGGCTGGTGCACTGGGATGACCCAGAGGGATGGTACGGGGAGGGAGGTGGAAGGGAGGTTCAGGATGGGGAACACGTGTATACCCGTGGTGGATTCATGTTGATGTATGGCAAGACCAATACAATATTGTAAAGTAACTGACCTCTAATTAAAATAAATAAATTTATATTAAAAAAAATAAAGGAGATCAGTCCTGGGTGTTCATTAGAAGGACTGATGCTAAAACTGAAACTCCAATACTTTGGCCACGTCTTGCGAAGAGTTGACTCATTGGAAAAGACTCTGATGCTGGGAGGGATTGGGGGCAGGAAGAGAAGGGATGACAGAGGATGAGATGGCTGGATGGCATCACTGACTCGGTGGACATGAGTTTTTAGTGAACTCCAGGAGTTGGTGATGGACAGGGAGGCCTGGGGTCCTGCGATTCATGGGGTCGCACAGAGTTGGACACGACTGAGAGACTGAACTGATTCTTTTTTAAGATTTTTTTTAAAAATATGAATTTATTTATTTTAATTGGAGGTTAATTACTTTACAATATTGTATTGGTTTTGCCATACCTCAACATTAATCCACCACAGGTATACACGTGTTCCCCATCCTGATCCCCCCTCCCTCCTCCCTCCCCATATCCTCCCTCTGGGTCATCTCAGTGCACCAGCCCCAAGCATCCAGTATCATGCATCAAACCTGGACTGGCTAGTTTTGAATTTGTTACAATATCGCTTCTGTTTTATGTTTTGGTTTTTTTTTTGGCCACAAGCTATGGGGAATCTTAGCTCCCTGACCAGGGACCAAACCCATAATCCCTGCATTGAAAAGCAAAGTCTTAACCCCAAATACTCTTAACTTAAAGAAAAATTGCTGTGTGAAATATATTTTTTGTTGTTTAGTTGCTAAATCATGTCTGACTCTTTGTGACTCTATGGAATGTACCCTGCCAGGCTTTTCTGTCCCTGAGATTTCCTGGACAAAATACTGTAGTGGGTTGTCATTTCCTTCTCCAGGGGATCTTCCTGACCCAGAAGCCCTATTTGAAATATATGTAAATGAAAATCACTCAGTTGTGTATGACTCTTTGTGACCCCATGGACTATACAGTCCATGGAATTCTCCAGGACAGAATATTGGAGTGGGTAGTTGTTCCCGTCTCCAGGGGATCTTCCCAACTCAGGGATCATCCTAGGTCTCCTGTACTGCAGATGGATTCTTTACCAACTGAGCTAACAGGGAAACCCCAAAAGGCTGTTGCCTCCCCACTGGGGAATCGAACCTGGGTCTCTTGAGTGACAGGCAGGAATACTCACCACTATACTAAAAAGAATTTGAAATATACACACTCACCATATTCACAACTTGCATATCCTTTTATTTCAGCAATCACTAGAATGAAACAATTAAAATTATTGCTGAAGTTTGACTGCAAGAGCCTATCAAATATTGGATTTGCCATCATTTATCTTCAAAGATTCAAAATTTCTTCTGAGGCCTTCAATGCCTTCTGAAACTACAGATCATCCTCATAGATGTGATCTTGATATGTTGGCTGTGAAGAAATATTTATATCTATTATGATTTAAATATTCAGTGAATTTCTTAGTAAGATTTTCCTCTGAAATTTCTTCCTGATCTGCAGAACCTCGGAGATCCAAGTGCAATATACCTGCAGTTCTGGCTCCCCCTGGAGGATATAAGATGTCACAGAACTTTTAAAGCTATCAAGTCAAAGCTAGTTTTCCACAAGCAAAGTAAGGTTGGGAAGATGAAATGAAACAACAAAATTCAGGGACTTCTGCTTCTGGTTACTACAGAATAACTGGTACTGGGCTTGTCATCTCAGGTAATCAGCATTAAAGTTCAACAGAATATATGAGACAACTATCTTCAGTCAAAGAAAAATGAAGAAAAATCAGATCAAAGTGCATGGAAAGAGTAACCTGGAAACATGCTTACCATATGTAAAACAGATAGCCAATGGAAATTTGCTGTATGATTCATGGAACTCAAACTGGGCCTCTGTAACAACCTAGAGCAGTGGGATGGAGACAGAGGTGAGAGGGAGATTCAAGAGAGAGGTGACATATGTATAGCTAAGGCTGATTCATGTTGATGTTTGGCAGAAACCCATACAATACTGTAAAGCAATTATCTTCAGTTAAAAATAATTAAAACAAACAAACAAACAAACTGATCTTTGAGGAAAGAGAAGCTCAAGAAGTGAACCTCAAATCACCATGGCACCTAACTCCTCGGGTGGTGGAGATTTCATGAGCACAACAGACTAGAGTCTTAGAGCACAGTAAAGCTACTGAACCCCAGAGGCAGAAATCAGAGTGGAGACCAGGAACCTAGACTGCAGGCTCTGGAGAGTAGCTTCAGAGAGTTGAGGAATGAGGAGGTAAGAATCTATCAGAAGGCATCCTGTAAACAACTGATGAATGCTTGGCTGAGAATGAGCAGGACAAGATGGCAGGAACTTACAACAAGTTGTTAGCAAGTTGAGAACAGAGGAGCAGGAAAAAGAGAGGTCAAACCAGTGCTGAGGGAGCTTTAAAGATTCAGTCAACCTGAAGGGAGAGAGTTCATTAGAAATTTCATAATCCCTAAGGGCTGAAGCCAGAGCTCATAGAAAGGCTTTGATTTGAGAGTGAGGACAATGCCCGAAAGATATACATTAAAATTAAAAATGCAGTTAGGATGAAAGTAAAAAGATACATCATCAGACAGTAAGCATAGAAAGCTCTATAACTATTATCAGACAGCAAAGGCTACAAAACAGAATGAATAGAATACGAAGAGTGACCTTTTGCAGTGCTAAAGGGGCAATTCATCAGAAATTCAACAGTTCCAAATATGCATGTACCTAACAACATAATTTCAGAATAGAAGGAATTAAAAAAAAAAAACCTAACAAATTTTTTTTAATTGGCAAATTCTTAAAATTAATTTGCAATTTTAACATTCTTCTCTCTTAAAAAAAAAAAAAGTCTAGAGAACAAGATGGCAGAGGAGTAAGTGGACATGGAGTACATCTCTCTTCATGGATACAGCAGGAATACACCTTCAGACATAGAAGTGCATGCAGAACACCAGCTGAGAGCAAACAGGAGTATCTGACCAGAGGAAAAGAACATAGATATCTAAGCAAAACTCAGTAGGACAGAGGAACTAGAGGAAAAACAGGAGTGTTATTAGGACCTGCCCTCTGCGGGTTGGGGAAATGAAGCAGGGGGTCCAATCCCACATCGAGGCAGTTTTCTGAGTCAGAAGAGAAACATTTAAGGCTGAGAGTGAAACAGCTGATCTCTGGCATCCTAAATGGAATGAGAATCAGACAGTCCTTGCCTCAACCATACACATCTTGGACAGGAATGCAGGTCCTCTGGAAGGTGCAGTGGCTGGGAGCTGGAATTTAGGGATTGTGAAGCAATCCCAGGGTGAGGGCTGCTATTGAATGAGGAGAGACAGATTGAGAGGATGTGAGGGTGGAGATTGCTGGAGGGAATGCCTATGGAGGAAAGCCAGGCAGCCATGGGAGCAAGGCGATACTGCTGAGTGATGTGTAGGGGGTGGGGCCACCACCATAGACACTCTCTCCCCACACGCCAGCATCCGCAGCTGAACAACAGAGAGGCTGGCCCATCAAATGCCTGACACACTGAACTACAGAGTAGGACCCCATCCAGGGTGCTCTTTTAAGTGACTGATGCCCTGAACTACAGAGTGCCTGTACAGGATACCCTCTAAGTGCCTGAATGGGCAGAGCCAGAGAGAAAGACTGGCCAAAGAGGCCTTCTGATCACCAGCTCAAGAGGCCCCAAAAAAGGTTCTGACAGGGCCATACCTTCTGCAGCGGAGGCAGTCTGTGTCCCTTCATACTTGTTGCTGCCAGGGTCCCCGCAAGCCAAGCAGCTGCGCTACCTTCACACTCAACTCCCACTGTGGTAGAGCTGCCACAGGCAAAAATGTCTTGCCTCTATGCACACAGGGTCACTTCGGTTGTGTCTGACTCTTTGATACACTGTAGACTGTGGCCTGTCAGGCTTCTTCGTCAGGTAGGGGGGGTTCTCCAGGCAAGAATACTGGAGTGTATTGGCTAATACTGGTTGCCATGCCCTTCTAGAGCACTATATGTTGTCCTGCTGCCCTAGTTACCAATTCCCCTGAGTACTTGGTGCTGCCAGAACCCCTGTGACCCAGGCAGCTGCACCACGTCCACACCTGGCCCTCACAGGGAAAAACCCAAGTCTACCAGGGCAGCCTCAGGAGCGAACCGCAGTGGATGACCCACATGCAGAGGTGGAAATAAAAACCACATTTGAAACCCAAGGGCAATGTGGCTAAGGAAGAAGACCCAAAACCTTCCCACCAGCTGTACAAGAGGCAGATTAAATACACATGATCAGCTAGGCAGACTCTATGTCTATGGAATATATAAAAGGTCATTGAGAGCTCCCATAAAAGAAAACACACCAGTTCTGATAGCTGTGGACATTGGAGGCAAGAACACACAGGAGTAGGACCAGATTAGAATCTGTTACCCCCACAGCAGGTCCAGAGATCAGCAGAGTGTTGGAGGGCATCCTAGGGAGGCAAGGTGGGCTGTGACTCCCAGGGAGGGAAAAGACTGTGACAGCAGTGACTCAAGAAAAACATTTATTATTCTTATTTTTTGACTTGTTTTGTAGAATCTTTTGGATAATTTTTTCTCTTTTTCCTCCCCCTGCACCTTCATTGGAGCTGGTAATTTTATTGGCACTATGAAAGCCAATTAAGATTTTAAGCTTATTATTATTATTATTACTTTTTACCTTAGTCACATTTTTTATTATTGTTATAAACCTCCGCCTCTACCTTGGGCTTTGGCAGTTCTGTAGAGTTTTCCTTTTTTTTTTTTCTTTTTTCTTCCATAAAAAAAAAATAATTTTAACTTTTATTTTTTTAAACCTATTATATTTTTTCTACATTTATTCCCTTGTTTGTCTTCCCTACTGTTATTTTCCCCTCACAGGTAATCTTTAATGTATATAAATCTTCATCTACCTCTATTTAACTTTGCATATCTATTCTTTCTTTCCTTTCTGCTCAAAATACTTCTTAGCTTTGTTTTCATTGTTTTATTCCCCACCTGGCAGCTTGCTTTAGTTTTGTTTTACAGTTTATGCTTTAGCTAGTTTTGTTCTTAACTGGTAAATGTAATTTCTGATTTCCTTTGTTCTCTGGGCCAATGTACTGTACTTTATTTTTGTTGGACTGTTTTGACTTTGCTCATGTGTGTATATGTATATATTATATTCCATTATTTTAATTACTATTTGCCTGATTTTGTAATTGTCATTTGTCTGGGGTTCATCTTTGGTTTCTCATTTTTGGATATCTGTTTTAATCTTACTTAATGTCATAACAAACCAGTTGTGGAATCTTTGTTCCTAACCAGAGATCAAGCCTTGAGCCTTTGGAGTGGGAGCACTGACTCAAAGACCCTATACTACCAGAGAAATAACCTTAGGGAGTATCAAATAGTGAGAACTCACACAAATGAAACCATTTGAATGCAAGACCCAGCATCACCCAACCATTAGTAGCACCCTGTGCTACTAAACAACAAACAAAACAAAAATACAAACCCAATCATCAGCAGACAGGATTACCACCTCACTCAGACTTGCCCATCAGAGGAAAAACAAAAACAAGCAAACAAAAACTCTGCACAAATCTTACCCTATAGGAAGCTTACACAAACCACTGGACCAACTTTAGGAGTGCACCAGACCAACTTTAGGAGGGCAGAAACCAAAAGGAATAAAGAATTAAACCTTCTTCAAGGAAATAATTCAACTTTCCTTGAAGCCTGAGAAAAGGCGATCTCAAACACAATAAGTTAAAAAAAATATTGAAAAGGCAGAGAAATACTGCACAAATGAAGGAACAAATTAGAAATACAGAAGTCCAAATAATTGAAGAGGAAATAGGCAAACTACCTGAAAAATAATTCAGAATAATGATAGTAAAGATGATAAAAATCTTGAAAACAAAATGGAGAAAATGCAATAATCAAATAACAAAGACCTATAATAATTAAAGAATAAACATACAGAGACAAACAACACAATTACTGGAGTTAAAAATACTCTAGAAGGAGTCAATAGCAGAATATCTGAAGCAGAATGAATCAATGAGCTGGAAGATAAAATGGTAGGAATAAATTCTGAGGAGCAGAATAAAGTAAAAATAATGAAAAATACTGAAGATAGTCTCAGAGATCTCTGAGATAATATCAGACACACCAACATCTGAATTGCAGGGGTCCCAGAAGAAGAAGAGAAAGAGAAAGGACATAAGAAAATTTTTGAAGGGATTATAGTTGAAAATTTCCCCCAAATGGAAAAGGAAATAGTCAATCAAGTCCAAGAGGCACAAAGAGTCCCATACAGAATAAACCCATTGAGAAACATGCCAAGACACATACTATTCAAACTAACAAAGGCTAAATGCAAAGAAAGAATAGTAAAAGCAGCAAGGGAGAAGCAACAAGTAACATGCAAGGGAAACCCATATGCTTAACAGCTTATCTTTTAGCAGAAACTCTGCAGGCCAGAAGGGAATGGCAGGATACATTTAAAGTACTGAAAGGGAAAAATCAACAACCAAGATTACTGTATCCAGCAAGGATCTCATTCAAAATTGATGAAGAAATAAAAAGCTTTTGAGACAAGCAAAAGTTAAAAGAATTCAGTACCACAAAACCAGCTTTACAACAAATGTTAAAGGGATTTATACAGTCAAGAAGTACAACAGAAGAGAAATGATCTACAAAATCAAGCCCAAATAATTAAGAAAATGGTAATAGGAACATGTATATCGATAATCAAATGTAAATGGATTAAATGCTCTAACCAAGAGAAACAGACTGGCTGAATGGATAAAAAAATAGACCCATATATATATACTGTCTACAAGAAACCCACTTCAGACCTAAAGACACAAATAGACAGATAGTGAGAGGATGGAAAATATATTCCATGCAAATGGTAAGCAAAAGAAAGCTGGAGTAGCAATCCTCAAAATGGACAAAACAGACCTTAAAATAAAGATTACAAGAGATAAGGAAAGACACTACACAGTGTTCAAGGGATCAATCCAAGAGGAAGACATAACAGTTGTAAATACCTATGGACCCAACATAGGAGCACTTCAAAGCATAAGACAAAAACTTATAGACACAAAAGAAGAAATTGACAGTAATACAGTAATAGTAGGAGACTTTATCACCCCACTCACACCAATGGACAGATCATCAAAACAGAAAATTAGTAAGGAAACACGAATCTTAAATGATACATTAGATTATATGGATCTCATTGATATCTTCAGAACATTCCATCCAAATGCAGAAGAATACACCTTCTTCTCAATTGCATTAGGAACATTCTTCAGGACGGACCACATCTTAGGTCAAAAATCAAACCTCAATAAATTTAAAAATATTGAAATTTTATCAAGCATCTTCTCCAAACACAATACTATAAGACTAGATATCAATTACAAGGGGGAAAAAAAAAACTGTAAGAAAAAAGAAACACATGGAGATTAAGCAACAAGTTTCTAAATAACCAACAGGTTACTGAAGAAATCAAAAGAGAAATCAAAAAATTTCTAGAAATAAATGACAATGAATACATGACAACTCAAAACCAATGGCATGCAACATAAGCAGTTCTAAGAGGGAAGTTTACAGCAATACAACCCTACCTCAAGAAACAAGAAAAACATTGAACAGACAACCTAATTTACCCCTAAAACAACTGGAAAAAGAAGAACAAAACCCCCCCTAAAATTAGAAGACATAAATCATAAAGATCTGAGTAGAAATAAATGAAAAAGAAATAAAAGAAACAATAGTAAAGATTAATAAAACTAAAAGCTGGTTATTTGAGAAGATTTGTCGAGAAGAAAAGAGAGAAGAATCAAACCAACAAAATTAGAAATGAAAAGGGAGAGGTTACAACAGAAAATGCAGAAATACAATGGGTTATAAGAGACGATTATGAACAACAATGTGGCAAAAAAAAAAATAGATAATCTGGAAGAAATAGAAAGAAAGTTCAATCTTCCAAGACTGAAACAGGAAGAAATGGAAATTATGAACAATCCAATTATAGGCACTGAAATAGAATTTGTGATCAAAAATCTCCCAAGAAACAAAAGCCTGAGACCAGATTTCTTCACAAAAGAATTCTATGAAACATTTAGAGAAGAGCTAATGTCTATCCTTCTAAAACTCTTTCAAACAATTGCAGAGAAGGAGCATTTACAAACTCATTCTATGAGGCCACCATCACCCTGGTGCCAAAATCAGACAAAGACATCACACAAAAAGAAAGATACAGGTCAATATCACTCATGAACATAGATGCGAAAATCCTCAACACAATTTTAGCAAAAAGAATTCAGTAACATATTAAAAAGTTCATACAACATGATCAAGTTGGATTTATTCCAGGGATGCAAGGATTCTTCAATACAGGCAACTCAATCATTGTGATATAACATAGTAACAAATAGATAAAAACCATATGATCATATCAATAGATGCAGAAAAAGCCTTTGATAAAACTTAGCACCCATTTGTGATTAAAACTCTTCAAAAAATGGGCATAGAAGGAACCTACCTCAACATAGTAAAACATATATATGAAAAGCCTACAGCAAACATTATTCTCAATGGTGAAAAACTGGAAGCATTCCCCCTAAGATCAGGAATAAGACCAGGGTATCCACTTTCCACACTATTATTCTACATAGTTCTGGAAGTCCTAGCTACAGCAATCAGAGATGAAAAAGAAATAAAAATAATCCAGATCAGAAAAGATTAATTAAAGCTCTCACTGTATGCAGATGACATGATACTGTACTTAGAAAACCCTAAAGATAGTATCAGAAAGTTATTACAGCTAATCAGTGAATTTTTAAAACTTACAGGACACAAAATCAATACACAGAAATCACTTGCATTTCTATACACTAACAATGAGAAATCAGAAAAAGAAATTAAAGAATCAATCTCATTCATCATTGCAACAAAAAGAATTAAATATCTAGGAATAAACTTACCTAAGGAGACAAAAGATCTGTACACAGAGAACTGTAAGTCAATAAGAAAGAAATAAAATATGACATAAACATATGGAGAGATATTCCATGTTTCTAGATAGAAAGAACAATATTGTAAAAATGACTATACTGCCAAATGCAATCTACATTTTCAATGTGATCTCTATCAAATTCCAATGACATTTTTCACAGAACTGGAACAAAAATTTTCACAATTCATATAGAAACATGAAGGACCCCCAAATAGTCAAAGCAGTCCTGAGAAAGAATGGAGCTGGAGGAATCAACCTTCCTG
Source organism: Oryx dammah (assembly GCF_014754425.2). Lineage (NCBI taxonomy): Eukaryota > Metazoa > Chordata > Mammalia > Artiodactyla > Bovidae > Oryx > Oryx dammah. Next base: position 141,814,280 of record NW_024070186.1, read on the forward strand.
ACTTCAGATTATACTACAAAGCTACAGTCATTAAGACAGTATGGTACTGGCACAAAAACAGAAATATAGACCAATGGAACAAGGTAGAAAGCCCAGAAATAAACCCATGCACCTATGGGTACCTTATTTTTGACAAAGGAGGAAAGGATATACAATGGGGCAAAGACAGTTTCTTCAATAAATGGTGCTGGGAAAACTGGAGAGCTACATGTCAAAGAATGAAATTAGAACACTTCCTAACACCATACACACAGATAAACTCAAAATGGATTAAAGACCCAAGTATAAGACCAGAAATGATAAAACTCTTAGAGGAAAACGTAGGCAGAACACTCGATGATATAGATCAAAGCAAGATCCTCTATGACTCACCTCCTAGAGTAATGGAAATAGAAACAAAATTAAACAAGTGGGACCTGATTAAACGTAAAAACTTTTGCACAGCAAAAAAAACTACAAGCAAGGTGAAAAGACAACCCTCAGAATGGGAGAAAATAAAAGCAAATGAAACAACTGACAAGGATTAATTTCCAAAATATGCAAGCAGCTCATACAACTCAATACCAGAAAAACAAACAGCCCAATCAAAAAGTGGGAAAAAGACCTAAACAGACATTTCTCCAAAGATATACAGACAGCTAACAAACACATGAAAAGATTCTCAACATCACTCATTATTAGAGAAACACAAACCAAAGCTACAGTGAGATGTCACCTCACACCTGTCAGAATGGCCATCATCAAAAAGTCTACAAACAATAAATGCTGGAGAGAGTGTGGAGGAAAGGGAACATTCTTGCACTGTTGGTGGGAATGTAAACTGATACAGCCACTATGGAAGGCAGTATGGAGATTCCTTAAAAAACTAGGAATAAAATCACCATATGATCCAGTAAGCCCACTCCTAGGCATATACGCTGAGAAAACCAAAGCTGAAAAAAACATGTTCATTTCAGCACTATTAACAATAGCTAGAACATGGAAGCAACCTAGATGTCCATCTACAAATGAATGGATAAAGAAGGCGTGGTACATATACACAATGGAATATTACTCAGCCAGAAAAAGGAACACATTTGAATCAGTTCTAATGAGGTGGATGAACCTAGGACCTATTATACAGAGTGAAGTAAGTCAGAAAGAGAAAGATAAATATTGTATTCTTCATTGGAAAAGACCCTGATGCTGGGAGGGATTGGGGGCAGGAGGAGAAGGGGACGACAGAGGATGAGATGGCTGGATGGCATAACCGACTTGATGGACATGAGTTTGAGTGAACTCTGGGAGTTGGTGATGGCCAGGGAAGCCTGGAGTGCTGTGATTCATGGGGTCACAAAGAGTCGGACACGACTGAGTGACTGAACTGAGCTGAACTGAATGCATATATATGGAATCTAGAAAAATGGTAGTGAATAATTTATTTATAGGACAAAAATGGAGAAACAGAAAATAGACTTATGGACATGGGGAGACGGAAGGAGAGGATGAGATGTATGGAAATAGCAACATGGAAACTTACATTGCCACATGAAAAATAGATAGCCTACGGGAATTTGCTATATGGCTCAGGAAACTCAGAGGCTCTGTATCAACCTAGAGGGGTGGGATGGGGAGGTATGTGGGAGGGAGGTTCAAAAGGGTGGAGATATAAGTATACTTATGGCCAATTCAAGTTGAGGCTTGACAGAAAAAAACAAAATTCTGTAAAATAATTATCCTTCCATAAAAAAATTAATAAAAAAAGTCTCTCTGAGTAACTAATTAGTAGAACAAATAGATGAAAATGTATGTATACAGGAGATCAGAGCAATACTATGAACCAAACTGACCTAATCATCATTTATAGAAAACTGTACCCAAAGACTGAAACTGTAAAATCTAGACATGTTTTACAAGTATATATATATGGGAAAAAATTCTGTTCCATAAAGTAAGTTTCAAAAAATTTTAAAGCATACAAACAGCTATAATTTACCTGACTCAAAATGTATTAAATTAGACACCAAAAAAACAAGAAACAGAAAATTCCCAAATAAATAATTGGATAACAAATTTCTATGCAACTTACAAGTCAAAGGAAACATCTTACAGAATATTTTAAAATATTACAAAATAAACAAGCAATATCTCAAATAAAAAATTTGCAAGATATAGTATAAAGCAATACTCGGTGACAAGGTTATAACTCTAAATTTCTATATTTTAAAAAGAATAAAAGTCCAAAACAATTACGTAAGTTCCTACCCAATTAACTCAAAAAACAAGAGCAAATTGAATTAAAAATAATAGGCAGATATGAATAATAGTGGAAACAGAAATGAATGAATTTGAACACAATAATAAATAAAAAATACAAAGGAAAAGTTGTTTTTTTAAAACCAAGTTTTAATCAATTTGCTAAACCAATAATAAGAATAATCAAGAAGTAAATAAAAGATAAGAAATTATCAATATACGGAATAAAAGAAATGATATCACTAGTGATCGTACAGATACTAAAAGGAAAAGTATGATAACATTGATTACTTAAATGAAATGGAAAAAAATCTTTGGAAAATGTAGGTTAGCAAAACTAAGCCAATAAGCAACAAGGAACCAGAAGATTTTATTCAAGAATTAATTTAAAAATGTAATTCATAATCAAAATCTTCCCACACGAAAAATTTATTCAAGCCAAAAGTTTCAAACATTATTTCTTTATGACATTTAATACTCAGAGAGAAGTGTAGCTACCTTAATTCCATTTGGTTCCTTTTATTGTCACCACTTTTAAACTGTATTGTTTTTAGGATAAGACAGTGCTTTAATTTGAGGATAAGATAGTGCTTTTGTTTCAGTTTTCAAATATGGTTTATAACCTCATGAGGGTAGTATACTAGGTTAAACAGTGGCTCTCAGAAATAGAGCTGAAGAATGTAACTATACTTGGAAATTGGGTCTTTGCTGATGCAAGTAATGCTAAATTAAGGTGAAATTATGCTAGATTATAGCAGGCCCTAATCCAAGGACTGGTGTCCTTAAGGAAAGAAAGCAGAGACACAGACATGGAGAATATCTTCTGACCATCTAGGCAGAGACTTGAGGGATGAGCCAACAAACTAAGCAATACCAAGGATTGATAGCCACCCCAGAAGCCAGGGACAGGCAAGGAAAGATGAGAGAGAGCAAAGCCCTAAGGATAGCAACCTTGATTTAGGACTTCTAACCTCTAGAATTGTGAGAAAATGCATTTCTGTTGCTTTAAGCCACCTATTCTGTGGTATTTGTTATAGCAGCCTTAGCAAACTAATGTAGATTTTTGTACAGAAATGTGTTGTGCTGCTGTAACAAATACCTAAACATGTGGGCATAACTTTGAAATGGGGTACTGGATAGAAGCTAGAAAATGTTCTGAGACTCTTAATAGACATATCCCAGATTACCTTGAGGGACTAGGAATGCAACCATGAAACTAAAAGACACTTGCTTCTTGGAAGAAAAGCTATGACAAAACCAGACAGCACATTAAAAAGCAGAGGCATTGCTTTGCCACCAAAGTCTCTATAGTCAAAGCTATGTTTTTTCCAGTAGTCATGCACAGATGCAAGAACTGGACCATAAAGATGGCTGAGCACCAAAGAATTGATGCTTTCAAACTGTGGTCCCAGAGAAGACTCTTGAGAATCCCTTGGACAACAAGGAAATCAAACCAGTCAATCCTAAAGGAAATCAACCCGGAATGTTCATTGGAAGGACTGATGCTGAAGCTGAAGCTCCAATACTTTGACCATCTGATGGAAGAACGGACTCATTGGAAAAAACCCTGATGCTGGGAAAGATTGAAGGCAAGAGTAGAAGTGGATGACAGAGGATGAGATGGTTAGATAGAATCACTGATTCAATGGATGTGAGTTTGAACAAATCCCAGGAAATAGTGAAGAAAAGGGAAGCCTGGCATGCTGTAGTTTATGTGGTCACAAAGAGTTGGACTTGACTTAGCAACTTAACAACAACCCTGAAGGAATTTTTGACAGAAATACAGATATTAAAGATATTCTAATGAAGGCCTAAAAAGACGCAAGAGGAATACAGAGAATGCTCTGCCATCTTAAAGAACACATATATCATTATGAACAGAATTTTCATAGGGATATGAATATTAAAACTACTTCTGTGGTTGCCTTAGGAGGAAAAGAGGAATATATTATTGTATGTGGTAGAAATCAGTTCTATAAAGTGACAGGGGACTTGGCTAAATCGTGTTCTGTTGTTGGTTGGAAAATAATAAACTTGCATATTTGATGAGATTTCCAAACAAATGTGGAAGGTATATCATGCACTTTGCTGCTTATGTGGGAGGAAATGTGGGAGGAAAGAAATATCCTGAGGAAGAAGCTGCCAAATAAAATGGAGCAGATAATGGATGATTTGGAAAACTCTCCAAAAAGCATGCTTAAGGAAAATTATTTGCTAAATTGGTTAGTTATGTGACTTATGTATTCAATATTCCATATTAACCACTCCAAGTGGGATCCACATAAGAATGTGCTGTAAGAGTATTGGATCTTGTTATTTTTTATAGGCCCTTAATGCTCTGTTCATTTTTTCCCCAATCTTTTATTTTCCGTTGTTCAAATTGGATAAATGCCATTTTTATGTCCTCAAGGTCAATGAATGTATCCTGAATTATACCCCCTGTACTATTGAATCCTTCCAGGAAGGTTCTTTCTCTTTTATTGCATATTTCATTTCTGTAATTTTCATTTGGTTCTTTTGTATAAGTTTTTACTTCTTTGCTGATATCTTTCATTTCTTGTTTGCTTCAACAGAATGTGCAGTTGACTGGGGAAGCATTTCTATTACTGTTGGTTTAAAATTCTCAGCAGATAGTTTCAACTTTTGATTCATTTGATGTTGGTGTCAGGTGAGTGTCTTTTTTGTTAATGTGTTTTCTCCTGTTGTTGTGATTTTCCCTATTCTTGGCATGGTGAGTGATCTTTATTTTATCCTGGACATTTTTGCTATTTTTTTGTTTTTTGAACACTCAGAATCTTACTTAATCCTTTATTTTAGTAGGCAGCTTCCCTATTTAGGTTTACCACACAGGCTTTGGCCTATATTTATGGGCTATGGATGCAAACATCATTTCATTTTTAAATTCTTTGGATGACAGTATAGCCCTAATAACAAACCTAATAAAAAAATTTTAAGACTTAAACATTTCCAAAAAAACCCTATAGATATAGATGCAAAAATCATCAATAAATTCTAACAAATATTTAAAATTCAGTAACATGAAAAATTTAATAAATTATCAGGGAATTTTATACCAGAAATTTAAAGAAATTTCCACTATACATTCAAAAATCAATTACATTATTTGAATACACTACTGGAATTTAAGAATGAATTATCACATTGTTTCAATAAATGCAGAAATAGAAAATAAATCACAGAGGGATACACAAAATTTTGAAGATGAAAGTCATGTAATGAAAATATTTTGCCAGTTGTCTTATATTCATTGGCTACAAAAAGATATCTTTTTCATTGATGGTTAAAAACTTAGACAATAGATTCAATGAAAACTTAAATTCAGTTCTCCTGATTATGCTGTCTTAGAAGGTCTGCAATACTGACATAATACTTAAGCTATGTTAATTTCACCTTCTTTTGTAAAGTTACTATATTTATTGTTCTACTCCAAACAGGATTCAAGAATAAGTGCAAAATCCATGTCAAGTTATTAGTACATATAAAGCACTTGCTCAATAGTTTAGTGCTGTTATTTGCTAATAATTGTTATTAGTGTCAAATTTATAGTAGGTGATTATTTATGTTTATAGAATGATTATATACATGAATAATTGACTGAGTAGATAGTGCAGTCTCAATCCAACTGTTCTTTTTTGTTTCTTTTTACACACAAATTTATTTATTTTAAAAATTTTTACTAGTTTAGTTTTACAGTGTTCTGTTTCTGCTCTACAGCAAAGTGAATCAGTTACACATGTACATATATCCACTCTTTTAGATTCTTTTCCCATATAGGTCATTACAGAGTATTGAGTAGAGTTCCCTATGCTGCACAATATGTTCTCATTAGTTATGTATTTTATACATAGTAGAGTGTATATATCAATCCAATCTCTGAGTTCATCCCACCTCCATTTTTCCCTGCCTTGGTGTCTGTACATTTGTTCTCTACATAAGTGTCTCTATTTCTGCTTTGCAAATAGGTTCATCTGTACCATTTTTCTAGATTTCACACACACACACACACACACACACACACACAAAAGCACACTATATATATATATATATATATATTTAGTCTGAGTGTATGCAAAAGCTTTGAGATTCCTAATTTGCTTTAGTGGTAAAGAACCTGTATGCTAGTGCAGGAGACATAAGAGATGCAGGCTTGATAACTGGGTCAGGAAGATCCCCTGGAGGAGGTCATGGCAACCCACTCCTAAATTCTTGGCTGAAGAATTCCATGAGCAGAAGAGGTTGGCGGTCTACAGTCCATGGAGAGGAGATAGATGAGACTGAAGCTACTTAGCACACTCACATACAAAATCTTCAGGATATACTGAATCCAATGGAAACTTTAGTCGGATAAACAACTATCTGTTGAATGCCTACTATGTGCCAGGCATTGCCTTAGACGCTAGTGGTACAGAAGCATCTCCTTTGTTCCTCAAACATTAATTTTTCTAGCCATCGAAAGTAACAGTTAAAAAATTAATAAAATATAATAAATGCTATAGTAGAGTAGTGACATCTAGTCTAGTCTGAATTTTTCCAAAATTATTTCTTGAAAGTTATGAGGGAGGTAAAATTGGAAGGATAGTATCAAACTTGACAGGCAGAAAGACTGCTCTGATTGAACACTGACATTCTCCTGGGTCTCTGTGCCTGAGCAAATGTCTTGAAGCAGAAGAGCAAATGGGGGAATAACAAAATACAAAGAATTAAATGAAGCTTGGTCATTCACAGATCATCTACGGCAAGGTAATAACAGTGAGAGATTTCTATGTGGGTCAAGGACCAGGAAGGAAATTGCAAAAGTTGCCAATGATCTAATCACCCTAAAGCATCAGAAACATGACAAAAATTTGGGCCTAGAACATGAACAAGGAATTCATTTATCATTGTGAAGTATATTCACTCTCAAAGAAATGAAAAATAAAACTACTGATATGATAGTTTATATAATCTGATGTTTATTATACATTTTATATATACTTATGCATATATATAAGTGGGTATATAGTTACCATATACAGTGTTTTAAAGGTCATGAAGTACTATGTTATTGTTAGAGAAAATATAATAAAATTACATGTTCTTTTATGGGAAAATCTATTAACGGAAAAGAAAAAACAAGTATATATTTAAATATGCAAATGACATTATAAGGACATGTATATATATATATATTACATATATGTGTGTGTGCATTTATATACACATGCATGTATATTTATATATATATAATTATAGAGAGATAGTCAAGGACATTTTTGAGAATGCTCACTTCTAGTAGAGTGAATCTTATGCATTTTTGGTAGATTAATTTTTATTTTAAAATATGTTTTTATTATGTTTATGCTTTACTTTTTTATAAAAGGAAATATTTTAATGATGAAAAAGCTGAAGAAATTGGAAAATAGAAATATACTCCTGAGTAGTTATGTTTTAAAAAAATGAATATGACTCTCACTCTGAAATTTGATTCAACCTGGTTATAATATAATGGCCTCTTGAAGTATGTTGAAGAATCTGACTATCTTTAACCTATTTGCTGGAATCAATATTCAGAAAATGTTTCATCAAATTTTGAGACAAATAATATATAGGACTCTGAATATAATTAGGGATTTGATAGTTTATTACGTTCCAAAATTGTTTACTTATTCCTTAGTGATCATGGAAAACCAGATAACAGTTATGAGTTTTTAATTGCTCACATATAAAATAGGCACTATAACCTTATGTGTATCACACTGTGGAAGGCTGATTATAGAATTTATCAAATTTTAAAACTACTTTAAAAAACTGACCACATTCCAACTAACCTGGGAAAGTAAGTTGATGTCCTCTGTATCAGGATCTCTTTGCAAGAGTTTTATAAGCTATATTATACTTGGGGTAATTCATAATGCTAATATTAAATAGGGAAAGATGATTCCAAATATATTGTTTTAACTTTATTGTTTTTGGAAAATAAAAAATAAATAAAATTACAATATCCTTCAAACAGTATAAATGTTACACAGAGATATGCTATTTTTTGTAAATAAGCAATCCTAATTAAATAAATCAAATTAGTTGTAAACATTTACACTATCAATATTTGTGCTCAGTTTTCATTAAGAAACATTAAATTTACTGCAAGGGAACCATGGCTTTTTAGCAGAGGGCACAGTTCTTTCAGCTTCTGCAGGATTAAAATACCTCTTGTATTTCTTTCCCTCTTTCTGAGTTACTTAACTCTGTATAACAGACTCTAGGTCCATCCACATCACTAAAAATAACCCAATTTCATTTCTTTTTATGGCTGAGTAATGTTCTACTGTATGTATTAAAGCACATGTATGTAATCTAGAAAAATAGTACAGATGAATCTATTTGCAGGACAGGAATAAAGACACAGATGTAGAGAACAAACATGTGGGCACAAGGAGGGGAAAGGGTGGGACAAATTGGGAGATTGGGATTTTCATATATACACTTCCATGAGTAAAATTGATAGCTAGTGGTAAGCTGCTGTATAGCACAGGGAGCTCAGCTTGGTGCTCTGTGATGACCTAAAGGGATAGGGTAGGGTAGGGTAGGGGGTGTGTGAGAGGGAAGCTCAAGAGGGAGGGTATACATGTATATATATAGCTGATTCACTTTGTTGTACAGGAGAAATGGACACAGCATTGTAAAGCAATTATGTTCCAATTAAAAAAAAAAAATGCCTCCTGTAAAATGACCTTACCTCTTTCCTCCATACTCCAGTTGAGAGTTGTCAGCTAGAGTACTTCAGAAAAGATAGATCTCTACTGCCTCACTAAGCAGAACTTGTTTTGAATGGTACTTAAACTGATCCAAATAAAGGTGACAAATTATTGCTGAATGGGCACATGTAAAAACACTAAGGAGGAGGGAATCAAGACTTGGGGATGAGAGGTCAAAGAAAGGTACTGAGAATGACTTCCTTTATTATTCTTAAAAAGAGTAATCTAAGTAATGTTCTATAAAACCGGCATATTTGTTTAAAGGGATTTAAGAAAAGTTAATACCATATAGTTAAATTCACAAGTAATAGTAACTAGGCAGGAGAAATTTGGATATGATTAAAGTGACATATTTCATGCAGTTTTCTTCTTTTGTTTTATAGAGACAAAGTAAAGATAAATAAAAATATAGTATAAATAATGTAATCTGTTATTGAAAATACCATAAGAGATTTACAGTTATTTTGAAATACCTGCCTTCCTTTTCAAAAGTTACAAAAAGTCTTCAAGCTTCAACAGAGTTCTTATGACTTGTTTTGAGCCTTGTACTTGCTGACCTGAAACAGAACAAAGATGTAGAAATGACATTCAAGATTCTTAATTGGTATCATTAACAGATTTTTTTTTCATGCCAAAGGACAAAGTAAGAGACCTCCTTGAGATTACTGTGCTCTTGGGAAAACTGAAACTATCTTCTAATGAGAACACAATGCTTGTAGCTCTTAGAAAAGCACCAGTGAGCAATTTGTGTATGCTTTAAAACAGATATTCTACTCTGAAAGTATTATATCTAGTTTTTGTGTCCCAGAAAGTTAAAAGAAAGAGCTGTGATAGAGGTTGAGACAGTGCATGCTAATTTGAGAGATGATAGAAAATCTGAACGAAAAATTGGGATTTTTTTTTTTTCATGTGAGCCCATGCACTTGTATTGTGTATGTGACTATCCATCTGTATTCGGGAGCTGGAGAAGCATTTAACAAAAACTCCATGATTTATTGCAATGAATGTCGCACCAGGAACTGCCATTTACTGAAAATTTTGGCATGAAAATAGTAGGATGGTAAATGTCAGAAATTTAAAGTTCTTTTTTTTCTTTTCTTTTAAGCAAGTGTAATTCTTGGAGAATGTGTTTTTGTAAAAATGGCTTTATTATATCTTCAAATATCTTAATATGCTATTTAAAGGGATTATGTGCATTTTGTTAGAACATTACTGCTGGGACTATTATTGGCCAACTATTCAAGAGCCCTTGATTGTGTTTGTGTATGTGTGTGTGTATTTAAAATATAGTCATTCTCCTTACCCACTCCAAAGCGATTATGTAGTATCAGAGGCATCTGTAACTTTATCCAAAAGTGTCTATGACCATTATGCTCACTGTGTTCAGTGTAACCTTATCCAATGAGTGTAACCATGTGTTCAATACACAAGTTAGGGCCTCCTCTTATGTCTGGTGTTCATTCTTCTGCAATATTGCCACAGTGCTTGCTCAACCTAAGTAAGGATGTGTCCCAATTTAGGGAGTCAGTGGAATTCTGGAGATGTAATCCCCTCTGCTTCATATGATTTTCTTCTGCTAAATTTTCAATAGATAAAAGTCCATTAAGAGCTTTCTCTGGATTTTAAAATAATGAATCTTTTTTATTTAAACCAAAAATTTGGAATAAAAATTTGGTTTCATTCTCTCAGTTGTAAAATATTTATAATATTGGCCACCTTATATGTTATGTTTATACTAGAATAGGATCTTACATAGATAAATAAGGCTGGAGGAGGGCATAGAAACACACTTCAGTACTTATGCCTGGAGAATCCTATTGATAGAAGAATCTGGTGGGCTAAAGTCCTTAGGGTTGCAAAGAGTAGGACATGAGTAAAACAACTTAGCACGCACGTACATAGGTGAATAATGAATATTTCTTTTTGCCTCAATTATTTACCTGGCATCACCTGGAGAAGAATAGATACAAGTTGATAATCAGTATATAGCAAGTCCTAAAACTTCAGCCATAAGTAGGAGTGTATATGAACAGGAAGGTAACACACACTCTGCCCAGAGAGAAAACTGGAGAAGGTGTTACTGCATGTGCAAGTCTTGACTTCTGAGAATAGAAATTAGGTGAATAAATGGAGAAAGCTGATTCCTTGCCTACTATTTTCAAAGAATTCTATGTAGGACACCTATGTAGAGTGATATGAAAAGTGATGGGAAACAAATGTAGAAAACCTCTTGCATGTGTGTGTCTGCTAAGTCGTTCAGTAGTGCCCGATTCTTTGCAACCCCATGGACCACAGCCCACCAGGCTCCTCTGTCCATGGGGATTCTCCAGGCAAGAATACTTGAGTGGGTTTGCTATGCCCTCCTCCAGGGATCTTCCCAACCCAGGGATCAAATCCACGTCTCTTAAAGTCTCCTAAATTGGCAGGCAGGTTCTTTAAAATTAGCCCCAACTGGGAAGCCTGGAAGGCCTCTTGAGGGTCTTCAAACAGATTTCCAGGAGGTTTGGACTTTTAAGTTCAGGGGTGAGCAGAGTATTTTAAGTAGGAAGGTGGCATAATTACTTTTGGGTTTTATTAAGATTTTATAAGCTGTGTAGATAAGAGAAAGACTAGAAATAGGAAAGTAATTTCAATAGTCTGACAACAGAAGGTGAAAACAAAGCCAAAACAATAGCAGTGGGATGGAGAAAACATGATAGTTTTTTTTTGTTTTTGTTTTTTAAATTCCTTTGGAGTTCAATTCAATACAACTTGTTGACTGAATAATGAGGTTCACTAGTTTGAAGATAAGGAAAGAATTTTAAGATAACATTGAGATTTCTGATTTAGATAAATCTGTATATCTGGATTTGTGTTAAGCAGGTATATACACTTATGAAATTCTTGAGAGTGGAATAATCATAACTTCTTTGCTGTACAAGTGAAGAGTTTATTGAGATAATAATCCCAGAACTAGAAAGATGGTAATCAAAATGTTATTTTTATCACTAATTAAAATGAAAATTTAAATATGGGGCCAAGTGAATCTATTGATACAGCTGACTTAGACTGAGACATCCATACATCTAATCTTAGGTCCAGGTAGACAATGATGGATTTCCTGTCTCCCTTCAGGCAGGTGCAAACCATCTTGTCTCCATAGGATTCTCATAAAGAAGTTCAATATTTGTTAAAATACTCACAAATATACATACTCATGCATACAGATATATATACATATATGTATATATATGCATGCATATGAATTCATACATAGACATGAATTTATGTAAAGTATGCTGAAATATAAGCACATACATTTCTATATAGGTGCCATTTATTTGGCTTTGTCTTCACTAGGTGATATAAGATTGCCATTTTATTAATTTGACATGAGTGCTCTGATACATGAGAAAAGTTTATTATAATAATTCATTTAAAATATAACATATTTAAACATAATAACATATAACATATTTATCTTCAGAATTTTAAAATTAATTTTGAATACTGATATAGTTTTCCTATTCTAATATAGCCTGAAATAATTTTTCAAAACTGCATTTCACTGAGATAGATATATGCATCTGTAGCTGCTCTGCTGCTAAGTCACTTCAGTCATTTCTGACTCTGTGTGACCCCATAGACGGCAGCCCACCAGGCTCCCTTGTCCCTGGGATTCTCCAGGCAAGAACACTGGAGTGGGTTGCCATTGCCTTCTCTAGTGCATGAAAGTGAAAAGTGAAAGTGAAGTCGCTCAGTTGTGTCTCTAAGTGACCCCATGGACTGCAGCCTTCCAGGCTCCTCCGTCCATGGGATTTTCCAGGCAAGAGTACTGGAGTGGGGTGCCATTGCCTTCTCCGGCATCTGTAGCTACAGGTCGATTAATATATTAAAGATATGCAGCATATTTTTCATTATGTCACATTAATAGTAAAATTGAAGATTATTCATGGAAATAATTGCACAAAAGTCTGCATTGAATTCCAGTCAGCTCCCACACTATCTTTTATGTTTTAAAGTTGAAGTTGTAACTGTATGTTGCCACATTTCTATGATCATTATTGATACCTGTATTTCCATGAAAGAAGGAACGAAAGATTTATTGTTTGCAAATATTACTAACTTTTTGTTAGCTGTTTTGTACTAGACTAGCTAGATTAACATAGCTGAATGAAGAAAGGTGTGAGCCATGAGCCATGATATTGTACAAGGTCCCTTGAATGTCTTTATGAGGTATGATTAAATTTGCAATTAAAAATATTTGATGTTATTTCTCATAACCCAAATATATTTTAGAAAATAAGAACCAACTGGTTTTGGTTTTAATTAGAAAGGGTCAGGGCCCAGGGTTCCAGTTAATAGTAATGAGAATGAAAGCCTTTGACTGTGTGGATCACAATAAACTGTGGAAAATTCTGAAAGAGATGGGAATACCAGACCACCTGACCTGCCCCTTGAGAAACCTGTATGTAGGTCAGGAAGCAACAGTTAGAACTGGACATGGAACCACAGACTGGTTCCAAATAGAAAAAGGAGTACATCAAGGCTGTATATTGTCACCCAGCTCATTTAACTTATATGCTGAGTACATCACCCTGCTCATTTAACTTATATGCTGAGTACATCATGTCACCCTGCTCATTTAAGTTATATGCTGGGCTGGAGGAAGCACAAGGCTGGAATCAAGATTGCCAGGACATATATCAATAACCTCAGATATGCAGATGACAAAACCCTTATGGCAGAAAAGTGAAGAAGAACTAAAGAGCCTCTTGATGAAAGTGAAACAGGAGAGTGAAAAAGTTGGCTTAAAGCTCAACATTCAGAAAACGAAGATCATGGCATCTGTTCCCAACACTTCATGGGAAATAGATGGGGAAACAGTGGAAACAGGGGCTGACTTTATTTTTTTGGGCTCCAAAATCACTGCAGATGGTGATTGCAGTCATGAAATTAAAAGAATCTTACTCCTGGGAAGGAAAGTTATGACCAACCTAGACAGCATATTAAAAAGCAGAGACAATATTTGTCAACAAAAGTCCATCTAGTCAAGGCTATGGTTTTTCCAGGAGTCATGTATGGATGTGAGAGTTGGACTATAAAGAAAGCTGAGTGCCGAAGAATCGATGCTTTTGGCCTGTGGTATTGGAGAAGACTCTTGAGAGTCCCTTTGGACTGCAAAGAGATCCAACCAGTGCATCCTAAAGGAGATCAGTCCTGGGTGTTCGTTGGAAAGACTGATGTTGAAGCTGAAACTCCAATACTTTGTCCACCTGCAGCGAAGAGCTGACTCATTTGGAAAGACCCTGATGCTGGGAAAGATTGAGGGCAGGAGGAGAAGGGGACGACAGAGGATAAGATGGTTGGATGGCATCACTGACTTAATGGACATGGGTTTGGGTGAACTCCAGGAGTTGGTGATGGACAGGGAGGCCTGGGGTGCTGCGGTTCATGGGATCGCAAAGGGTCGGACACGACTGAGGGACTGAACTGAACTGGACTGAAGTATGAACCTAGGCACAAACAGCTGTCTTCCTAGTGGCTTATGTATTTCAATTGTTGGTTTTAAATTAAAATGGGTTTTATTTTTATACTTTGGGCATTTCTATTCCTGTATTTGAAATTTATGAATCTAAGATTCCCATCATCATCTTGGCTTTTTTTTTCTTTCATATCTTCCTGGAATATCAGTCACTTTCCTGCTTTTCTCTTCTCTTCTTCTACTTGTGTACCCAGTTTTTCTTACAATGTACTTTGTACTATTTTTCTCTATTGTACTCATTCTTATGTATCATATTTGTTGCTGTTCATTGAATTGTGTATCCAAGAAAGATAAGTGTGAGTCCTAACTCCAGGTTGTGGTGAATGGGGTTTTCTTTAGTAAAAGTCTTTCCAGAAGTTATCAAGTTAAGATTAGGTTATAATGTAGTAGAATAAGTTTGAATCCAAAGACTAATCCCTCACAAGAAGAGAAAATTTGTGCATAGAAACACAGAGAGGAGAGGCCATGTGAGATGGAAATTGGACTGAAACATCCAGAAACCAAGGAAAAATGAAAACAACCAGCAAACAGCAGAAGCTAGGAAGAAATAAGATTCTTCCCTTAGAGATTTCAAAGAGATCATGACCTTGACTGCACCCTGATTTCATACTTGTAACTTCTGAAACTTCTTGAAAGAACAAATTTCTGTTGTTTTAAACCACCCCTGCTTATGCCCACTCAGTCATGTCTGACTCTTTTGCAACCCCATGGACTGCAGCCCACCAGGCTCCTCCGCCCATGGAGTTTTCCAGGCAAGTACACTGAAGTGGGTTGCCATTTCCTCCTCCAGGGGGTCTTCCCAACCCAGGGTAGAATTGGCATCTCTTTTGCACATGAATTCTTTACCATTGTGCCACCTTGTAGTTATTCATATTCATAATAAACACACTTTAATGTTATAGCTGACTATAGTATTCAATGCTTATTTTACTTTTATATTTCTCCATGCTTCAGTGATATTTTTGTATTCGAAAATTTTTTTCAGCAGAAAATATATTCTCACTAATTTGTCTTAATTACCAATCTTAAATGCTCTGTAGATGGTTTACGCATAATCTTGAGGAAAATTCTTCTTAAGGCCAGAAAAGGTGTACATAAGGTTTTCTAGGTCACTATTACTTCTGTAATCCCATCATTTTAAATCAAGGAAATACATATTCTATTCACTGAAAAAAATAATCAAAGCCAATTAAATCTTACGTGGAATTTATTCAAATGCATGTGAGTTAAGCTATTTTGTCATTTAAGGACAACAGAGCAAGGTTTTCTACTGTTCCTGTTTGTGATTTTTCACAGAATGAGGAAGTGATAGCCAGGTTATTGAAATGTTTCAGTCTTTTCTGAATTATAATTTAACAAATATTATAGTAATGCATATGGTAAGCAGCCTAATGTGTTAGGAATAATTAGTCTTAACTCAATTTCTAAAATTTTTAACAAATGATAGTAAAGCTTGAAAGTAGGTGAGTGTTCTGTTTGGTTCTCCACACCCAACAACACACCTCTAGCTGGCTGCGTTTTTTTCTTTTTCTTTTTTGACTATGTTGCATTTATTAGTAGGAAAAAATTTTTTAAAGACACTATACAGTATATAATTTGAGCCATTATGTTCCTGAGCTCCATTTCTAACTTTTATAGTTTATGTGATATCTTTGTTACTGAATTATATGTTCAAAACTTTCTTCAAAGTGTTATTAAAATACAATAATAACAAACAACAACAGAATTTTGCACTTTCTTAGACTGTCAGAGTTAAATGGAGTAATATTTTTATCAAAAGGGGAGAATCCTCAACTCTGTTTCTGAATTATTATAATATTAAATACATTGCTACTGGAAAATGAGCTTTTGCAAGATACAGATGTTTGACATTTTTCCAAATTTTATTTGAATTAATTTTCTTAGACAGTAGATTAATATTTGTTAGCATGAAGGATGACTTTGAAAATATATATAGATATAGATGTTATATATGCAGATATCTATCTACATCTATATATATATCTTCAAGGTCATCTTCTGTGCCACCAAATTACAAAGTTTGCATATTTTTGTGCACAAAACATATATATATATAATATATATATATATGTCAAAAATAGTTTCACTCTATGTTCATAATAACATGATTATCAATGCTCAAAAAAACATGAATTCCTTTTTAAAACATGTCCTGAGAACTCCCAATATTGCAGGCATGACTCTAGGTGCATGGAACTTATTTAAATAACAATAGTTTCCACACTAAGGCATTTTAGAATGTGAGAGCTTATAACTGTTACATATAATAAGTAAATCTCATGGTGTATTAGAAGATGGAAAGAGTGATAGAAAATCGGGAAGGGACAAGCAATATTATGTGAAACAGAGTTAGGTGGATCTGAAGTTCTTTGGCTTTAGGAAGAGCAGTTGATCTGGAATATGTGTATAGGGAGGTGCTATAAGAGGTGATAGAGATCACAGACAGTAAGATTTGAATCAAAACCTGAAGGATGTAAGAAGCTGGCCAAACAAAGTTTTGGTTTTAGAACACCGAGAGCAATTCCCTTACTTAAAGAAGATCTATTGCATCAGTGGTCAATGTGACTAACATGAGTGATCCAAGACCAGATTATAATGAAGCTCAAGAGGTAATGGGGTGAACTCTTACAGTACCATGTAGGTCACAGTGAAGACTCCAACTTTTTACTATGAATGAAATGAAGAGCATCTATAATTTTCTGAATAGGTTTACATTAAAAATGGCATACTCTAGCAGCTATTTATGGGCTACCCTTGTGGCTCTGACAGTAAAGAATCTGCCTCAATGCAGGAGACTCACTTTGGATCCCTGGGTCAGGAAAATCCTCTCCAGTATCCACTTCAGTATTCTTGCCTGGAGAACTCCATGGACAGAGAAGCCTGGTGGTCACAATGAGTCAGACATGACTGAGCTGCTAGATGGACAACAGAATTTAGGGGAACAGGATAAATAGAGGAAGATGTGATAGTAGGTTACTACAGACATATATGAAGAGAATACACATATACATCCCAAAGAGAGGCATTGGGGTGGGGGCATCAGAAGTGGGGAGAAGTATTCAGATACTGAGAATTGAACCAATGTGATTTCCTGATGCAGGAATCTCCTGATTTCTTATGGATGCAACATATAAAGAGAACATACCAAATATGTCCACACTAGAAACCTTTGAGAGTACAGCAAAATAATATATTGAAAATTTCTATTTATTGATTGACAATTGTTTTATTGACTGACAAGCTGCTTTTATTATACTAGCGACCCTCTATTATAGTTGTATTGAAAAAATTCAGTAAAATTTTATTTTAAATAAGTAGAACAGATAACTGAAAGCTAAACCTTTTTAAAAAGAACATCATTTTGGTTATCTGAACATTAAAATATAACATAAGCAAAATAATTATTCTGCAAACATTCTCATATTCTCATATGCTCATATTTTGGCTATGTTTGTCTGTAAGACTACATCACCTGCATTTTTAAAAAAGATCCTTTTAAAAATATGGTTCCTTTTTTGTTTTGTGTTCACATAATTGGCTACAATCTGCTTCTCAGTTGTACTCTTTCAGTTAATAAATTTAAAATTATGATAAGTGATTTTACTGTCTATACCATAAGAAGCAATGGAGATGTTATTCTCTACAGGATTTAATACACCTGGTAAACACAGAAATTTCTGCTGGAAGATATTCTCTATTCTACTTTATTTGACAATATTAATATTTCAGTCTAAATATTTTGTTAAGTGGGTCATTTTGCTTTTATTCAGGGTACCATTTTTGAAGAAAGAGCTTTTCAGATGAAACTGCTCAAATGATTTATTTCTATTATTTGAATACATTGCTAAATAAAGATGCTGAAACTTTTTCATTTCATTTCATTCCAAGCTGAATATAAATTATTCCAAATAAAAATAGTAGCTCTAGCCAATGATTTTTCCCACAGGTTTAAATAATTCCTTTTTGTTTGCTTTTACAGATATAAGTATGAGTTTTCTTATTTGCAATCATTATTTCCAGTAATTGAATTTTTCTAGCAGTTTCAAAAATGAAAATATTGAAGTGTTGCACTTGCAGAATAATTTGATTAAAGATTCACAGCTAGTTTATGAAAAAACACATGAAACAATTTTGAGGAGTCATTTGCAATAACATTAAAAATCATTAATGGGACTTGTAGATTGATTTATAAAGTGATACTTCAAAGATTTTCTAAGATTTGCAACCTAATGTACAGTAAGGAAAGTGTATTTGCAATGTTTAAGACATTTTTGTATTCATCATCAGCTTCATTGCAAAAATTTTGTAATTCAGTACTCTATGTATCTTTTTCTTATAAATTTTGACAACTACAGCATTTACTTAAAAAATGTGGATGCTTGTTTATTTAAACATGATAATAAATGATGTGTTCATCACAGTCAATTTAAGGTACATTCCTCCTGTACAGATTTATTAACCTAGTACTTGCTATTAATTATTAATGCAAGAATTAATAATTTGAACTTCAATCCTGAAATTTTAACATTGTTTACACTTTACCATAGCATTCAATATAATTTCAAACATCTCTTCTTTAACAGGATAAATTCCAAAGGTTTTGCTTTGATTCATTGAATGAGCAAAAAATAGCAATCCACTATTGTAATTTACTTAATTGATTTCCTACTAGGAACACCTGATGATGGTGAGGGTTTCATTTAACCCTGACGTTCTTCTGCTTAAGAAACTAACACACTAACATATTGTCGTTGTTTAGTTGCTAAGTCCATGTCGGACTCTTTGTGACCTTATGGATTGTAGCCCGCCAGGCTCCTATGTTGGAGAAGGAAATGGCAACCCACTCCAAAATTCTTGCCTAGAGAATCCTGTGGACAGAGGAGCCTGGTGGGATGCTGTCTGTAGGGTCTCACAGAGTCAGACATGACTGAAGTGACTTAACATGCATGAATGCATTGGAGAAGGAAATGGCAACCCATTCCAGTGTTCTTGCCTGGAGAATCTCAGGGACAGAGAAGCCTGGTGGGCTACCGTTTATGGGGTCATGCAGAATCGGACGCGGCTGAAGCGACTTAGCAGCAGCAGCAGCAGCAGCAGCAGCAGGCTTCTCTGTTCATGAGGTTTCCCAGGCAAGAATACTTGAGTGGGTTGCCATTTCCTTCTCCAGGGGACCTTCCTGACTCAGAGATTGAACCTGTGTCTCCTATCTTGCAGGCAGATTCTTTACCACTGAGCCACCAGAGAAGGCCAGATAGCACATTAGCTCATATCACTTCAATTTTCTATGTGCAACTGAATGGTAACATGAGAAAAAATAGTTTATGACATCAATCATTTGATCTAACTGAAAATTCTTGCTTCACAGGATGATATGCAAGTTTATCTTCTGTGGCTAACATTCTTGAAATTGTCCCCTTTGAAGATAAACTTCTTAAAATACTGACTTTAAAAGTAGAAACCAATGTATCTTGTTCCTTTTGGCTTTCATTTTCATGTTGCTGTGGTATCAGTTTGTTACCCTAGGTGTGTGATTAATGTCAATGAAGATAGTATGCAAATTAAAATTACAATATCAAATTTCTCAAGAAACAAATATAGCATTTAATTTTCCATTTACTTTGCAGTTTAACTCTTTGGGATTAATTGTTGCCTATGGATTTTTGACAGAAAAATGCATACCTAGCAATAAAATAGTAAACTTTTAGAATGTATAATAAACTGACAAAACAATGTAGCAGGAGTATTTAGATTATTTTCTTCATATACCACAGGAACAAAACACCATCTATTTTTGACACACATGATATGAATCTAATTGATATTTTTTTCCATTTCTCATTGGCTTTTACCAAATGGCAAACTGAAGCCTTACATAGCACTGAACAAACCATGGCAAATGAATGACTTGGACAAATGACTTGTAAAGACAGTTGTGTGACATATTCTCTCTCTCTACCACCTGAAGATAGAGGATCTTAGCTGTTTTTTGCTTCATGAGCCTAAGCACTGCTTTTATTATGAGTGAGCATTCTGGGTGGCATGTTTGCAAAAGGAATGTTCATTGTGATTAGTTAGGAAAGCTCTGAGAAAGACAGACAGATGGATTATTACTAAACATGTTTTATAATGTATACTCAATTGAGAACTCTGTTCATTGCACATATATCTCTATTACTAATAGATGAGATCATGGCAGAATCTGTACGAACAAACACACAGAGTAGAATCTACATTGCCTCGATTTAATGCAGCTATCAGTAATATCATGTCATTAAAAATAAAAACCTTACACAAAACCTAAATTGGAAGAAGTGAAGTGAAATGAAGTGAAGTCACTCAGTCGTGTCCGACTCTTTGCGACCCGTGGACTGTAGCCCACCAATCTCCTCCGTCCATGGGATTCTCCAGGCAAGAATATTGGAAGAAGCATTGGCAAAACAGAAACAGACCAAGTGTTCCCCAGGAAAATCAGTTTGCATGATCACTCTAGGGAGGAAATAAAGACACAGGTTAAGGGAGATTTAAAGTCTTTTTTCTCTGTCCAAAAACAAACAACAAAAAAGATTCAGTGGATGCTAAGAATAAAGTTAGACCATGATTTTCTCAATCAAAGAGCCTTGGTTGATTAACTCATTTGAGGAAGAAACAATACTTTAACCAATAGACCAACATCTGTGATGCAAAGATAGACAAAGAGATGTTGGGTGTCATCTGGCTGAGAAAATTAAGCACTTTGGATCTATATTTATAGTGAATTTATGAAATAGAATTCAATACTTCCTGACACAATAAAAGAGGAGAAGAATAAACAATGACTCTGATAGGCAGATGTCCTGAGAAACATCCACAAAGCAGATGGCAATGATGTATGAAGAACAGGACTTTGTGATGGAAAAAATACGAAGAATATTATTTGGAAAAAATTATAAAAATATTTTACATTAGAAAACTTTAGTGGCTGTGTGAGTACCTGGAAAGCTTTCAATTATAATTATAATAACAATTACAATTATAATACTAATTAGAGAAGTGCTAAGAAAGAAAGATAGCTAGATGGATAGATACTGATAGAGAGAGAGGGTTGACACTGGAAGCAAAAGAAAAGTAAAATTCTATTTGAGATGTTACAATGCTCACCATCCAAATAACAAGCTGTAGGATTTAATCTATGATTGACATAGAAATGAGGTGAAATATTTTCATGTAGAACATAGTGTTACAAAAAGTTTATAATGATAGGTAAATATGTTTTAGCAAGGCAAGTGTCACATTCTACTTGTTAACAAAATGCATTGTGTAAAATGTGTAAAAATACTTGCCGTGATCTATGCCTCTATAATATCCCACTTTGCCCAAAGCCCCCAGTCTACTCTTGCAAATAATCTCAACTTCTTCTGAGTTAGTTTTAATCTCTTATCTGTAAAGATAGATTTCAAACTAGGAAACAATTTTTTTAACTCATAAATTCAAAAAGTCATACATTGAGTATAACATCAAAAATCCGCCTGTTTCAAAAAGCAAGCAATGTTTACTTAAAAACTGAAAATTAGGTCATGAACAACTGGGCAATAGAATTCTGTGATCAGACAATAGAGCTGAGTTATCTTTGAGCACAGGTGACATTTGTGGGACTTTTTTTTGTCTTGACACAAATGTAATTGCCTTTTAAATGGGTTTATAAGCTTTTTCTGGGAACATGTTATGATCGTTTAACAATCCTCATTCCCTTTTGCCATTTAAATATCTTGTGGGTAACTCACAGGCATGCAATATTGCAATTATTTAAAGTTGCTACATTATCCAAAATGCCAGTAACTTCATTGTGAAAAACTATTCAGGAATATGGCATCCACGTTATAAATGATATGATGACATCTTATCTTAAAATATCACTAAAGCAGTTGTTTCAAGCCTGAATTGCTCACCATAAAGATTAAACCTTCAAGTAATGCATCAAGCAGCAATGAGCTGATAATCCATCTCTACTTGCTTTCTTCAAATATTAAGATTTATTAGCATAGAGAATTGAACCTGCTAATTTCCCAACCACAGGTAAAGTGTGATTTACTGAACAGATAATGTGATTACTTTTCTTTCATTGATGTTTAGTCATCCTCATTATCACTGTTTGAAAGAAAGCATATTTCAAAAGCTGGACAATTGCATTGTTCTATCCATCGTACAACTTGCTAAAAATAATAATCTGTTAAAAATTAATAAAATAATAAAATCAATTAATTAATTTTAATTAATTTTAATAAAAATAAAAAAATTAAATTTGAGATCAATTTACAGATGTAATATACTGAGATGTATTTATATATTTAAAAGCTTTAAAATTTTGGATATCTCCTTAAATAATTTGTAGTTAATTATACAATTAAATTCTCCAAACCAGGCTTCAGGAATACATGAAACGTGAACTTCCATATTTTCTTTTTTTAATATAAATTTATTTATTTTAATTGGAGGTTAATTACTTTACAATAGTGTATTGGTTTTGCCATACATCAACATGAATCTGCCACAGGTATACATGTGTTCCCCAGGATGGGGAACTTCCATATTTTCAAGCTGGTTTTAGAAAAGGCAGAGGAACCAGAGATCAAATTGCCAACATCCGTTGGATCATCAAAAAAGCATAAGGGTTCCAGAAAAACATCTATTTCTGCTTTACTGACTATGCCAAAGCCTTGACTCTGTGAATCACAATAAACCGTGGAAAATACTTCAAGAGATGGGAATAGCAGACCAACTGACCTCCTTCTTGAAAATCTGTATATGGGTCGGGAAGCAACAGTTAGAGCTGGACACAGAACAACAAACTGGTACCAAATAGGGAAAGAATTACATCAAGGCTGTATATTGTCATCCTGCCAATTTAGCTTATATGCAGAGTACATCATGAGAAATTGAAGACTAGGTGAATCACGAACTGGAATCAAGATTGCCGGGAGAAATATCAATAACCTCAGATATGCAGATGACACCACCCTTATGGCAGAAAGTGAAGAGGAACTAAAAAGCCTCTTGATGAAAGTGAAAGAGGAGAGTGAAAAAGTTGGCTTAAAGCTTAACACTCAGAAAATTAAGATCATGATATTTGGTCTCATCATTTCATGGGAAATAGATGGGGAAACAGTGGAAAAGTGGCTGACTTTATTTTTGGAGGCTCCAAAATCACTGCAGATGGTGATTGCAGCCATGAAATCCAAAGATGCTTACTTCTTGGAAGGAAAGTTATGACCGAGACAGCATGTTAAAAAGCAGAGACATTACTTTGCCAACAAAGGTCTGTCTAGTCAAAGCTGTGATTTTTCCAGTAGTCATGTATGGATAAGAGAGTTGGACTATAAAGAAAGCTGAGTGCCTAAGAATTGATGCTTTTGGCCTGTGGTGTTGGAGAAGACTCTTGAGAGTCCCTTTGGACTACAAGGAGATCCAACCAGCCCACCTAAAGGAGATCAGTCCTGAATAGTCACTGGAAGGACTGATGTTGAAGCTGTAACTCCAGTACTTTGGCCACCTCATGCGAAGAACTGACTCATTTGAAAAGACTCTGATGCTGGGAAAGACTGAGGGCAGGACGAGGTGGGGACGACAGAGAATGAGATTTTTGGATGGCATCACCGACTCAATGCACATGAGTTTGGGTAAACTCCGGGAATTGGTGATGGAAACGGAGGCCTGGCATGCTGCAGTTCATGGGATCGGAAAGAGTTGGATACTACTGAACAACTGAAGTGAACTTAACTGAATTATACAATAGTTAATTATTTATTTATAGAATATTTCACAGAATATTTACCAGTAAGCCATATTATATTCTAATTAACTATCTTGAGAAGCAGTGCCATTATTATATTGAATAATGTTGTATGTGCTTGTGAGAGATTAGTCTCTCAGTTGTAAAAATACAGGTTGCGTTGCCATTTTCTTCTCCAGGGGATCTTCCTGACCCAGGGATTGAACCTGTGTCTTCTGTGTCTCCTGCACTGCAAGCTGATTCTTTACCAGCTGAGCCATCAGGGAAGCCTGAATAATGTCTTTGATATAAAAATTCATCTACTAAATATTAACTTCTATTTCATTAATTTTATTAGTAAAGCCTTTATTAGCTACTTACTATATACTAGAAAATATGCTGAATTGATTCAAGTAGATGGGGCCTTCCCTCATGGCTCAGACAGTGAAGAAACTGCCTGCAGTGTGGGATACTTGGGTTTGATCCCTGGGTCAGGAAGATTCCCAGAATGGAAAGGCTACCAACTCCAGTACTCTTGCCTGGAGAATTGCATGGATAGTGGAACCTGGCCGGTTACATTCCATGGGCCCACAAAGAGTCAGGCCTGACTGAGCACTGAGCAGTATTATAATCCCCATTTTACAGAGGAGGAAATGGACATGACATTCTATAATTGACTTGACTCAGGTCATATATTCAATGGACAATGAATTTCCTTTTTCCCTGCCTTTTATATATTTTAAAAGCAAATCAAATATTTATTTCTCAAATCCTCACCTCAGGTTGTATTGACCACCATAAACTTTGTTGCCATCCATTTCAGAGTTACTCTGTGTGATATTGTTATTTATTATACACACACACATATATATATATGTATTCTTTCAACTGACAAAATATATTTATATTTTATTGGAGTATGATTGCTTTATAATGTGTTAGTTTATGCTCTACAGCAAAATAAATCAGCTATTTTGTGTATATATATATAATGTATAATAGATATATACATATATCCCCTTCCTCTTGAACCTCCTTCCACCACCAATCCCATTTCTCTAGGTCATCACTGAGCACTGAACTGAACTCCGTATATGCCACAGCAGCTTCCCACTAGCTATTTTACACATGGTAGTGTATATATGTCAATGTTACTCTCCCGGTTCTGTTTATTTGGCCTTTGTCCACATTTCCTACCTCACAGCTCCCCAGACTCTTAGAATCCTTTTAGCAAGGGGAGCATATTTTGTCATAATATTTAGCCTTTTATTTTTGGTTTAGCTGCTTAGTCATGTCCAACTCTTGTGACCCTATAGACTGTATAGCCTGCCAGGCTTCTCTGACCATGGAATTCTCCAGGCAAGAATACTGGAGTGGGTTACCCTTCCTTCTCCAGGGGATCTTCCTGACGCAGGAATAGAACCTGGGTCTTTTGTATTGCAAATAATTCTCTTATTTTTAGTTCCTAAATCTGCCTCACAGCTAAAAGGTGATGGGTGAGCTGTTATTTATAGGAAGCTCTTTTCCACTACAACTGGATTTATATTAATGAGATGACTTTTGAACCCCACCTAAGCATGGGGACTGGTTGCCAAGAGAATTGACCTCATGATCAGAGGGTTGGACTTTTAAGTCCCACACTCCACCTCCAGGGAAGGGAGAGGGCCTGAAGGTTGAATCAATGGTCAATGGCCAATGATTTAATCATTCGTGTCTATGTAGTGAAGCTTCCATTAAAAACAAAACAAAACAAAAATAAAACAAAGGACAGGTTCAGAGAGCTTCCAGTTTGGTGAACTTGTGAACATTTGGGGAAACTGGCTTACTCAGAGAGAGCTTGAAGGCTCTACATCCTTCTCCATACCTTGTGCTATGTGTCTCTTCCATCTGGCTGCCCATGAGTCATATCTTCTCATAATAAACCAGTAATCTAGGAAACAAAAATCTTCCTTTCAGTTCTGTGAGACTTTGTAGCAAATTAATCAAACCAAGGAGGGGGTCATGGGAATCTGATTTATAAATCTCTGAAGTCCAGGTGACAACCTGCATTTGAGATTAGCCTAGGTATTGGGGAAAAGTCAGTCTTGTAGGACTGACTCCTTAACCTATGGGTAACCTCTGATGCCATCTCTGGATAGATAGTGTTAGAATTTAGTTGAGTTGTTGGGCACTCAGCTGGTGTCCTGGGAATTGCCTACTGGTGGTGTAAACCAACACCCCCGCCTGCCTTTGTTGCCTATATATTGGAATTTTAGAATCAGAATCCTTTTATTCCAACTGGCTTTTGTGTTCCTCAAAAAGTCCTGTGGGTGGTGTTAGAGCAGTTCTAACTCGTTCTGTATGACTCTTTTCAAGGTTCAGTAAAATACAAAGGTTGGAAGGTATCTGCTGACTTAATGGGTCAATTTTTTTTTTTTTTCATTTATCTAAGGTTCAGAGAGTCTGTACATGCTTAGTCACTCAGTCGTCTGATTCTTTGTGAGCCCCATGGACCATAGCCTGCCAGACTCCTCTGTCTGTAGGGACTCTCCAGGAAAGAATACTGGAGTGTATTACCATACCTTCCTCCAGAGCATCTTCTCAACCCAGGGATCGAACCCAGGTTTCCCACATTGCAGGTGGATTCTTTACCATCTGAGTCACCAGGGAAGCCCAGTACTTAAGAAACAAAAAGTCAGTAGCAAAACGATGGAAATATCTGATCTCTATTAGAAATATTCAACTGAGAAAATTTGAAGTTCTAATGGACTTTATTCAATAATTCATGAATGGGGCAGCATCCCATCTACCAAACAGAAGCCATGAAGAGATGTACAAAGTAGGTTTTTAAAGACAAGAAAGGGAGAGAGAGGAGGAAGTCAAACATAAGTGTTATTTTGAGCAAGGTCAGCATCCTTTGAGGAAAGAGCAGTCCACCATGCAGATTACCTCAGAAGGTTGATCAGGGAATTTCAGCTCGATATGATTAAAATTCCATGCCTGGGAGAGGCTGGTAGCTATCGTAGGTTTTATGTATTAGTTGGCTGATGTGGGACATATTCAGTTCAGTTCAATTCAGTGGCTCAGTCATGTCCGACTCTTTGTGACCCCATGGACTGCAGCACTCCAGGCCTCCCTGTCCCTCACCAACTCCTGGAGCTTACTCAAACTCATGTCCATCGCATTGGTGATGCCATCCAACCATCTCATCATCTTTCATCCCCTTCTCCTCCTGCCTTTAATCTTTCCCAGCATCAGAATCTTTTCAAGTGAGTCAGTTCTTCATATGAGGTGGCCAAAGTATTGGAGCTTCAGCATCAGTCCTTCCAATGAATATTCAGGACTGATCTCCTTTAGGATGGACTGGTTGGATCTCCTTGCAGTCCAAGGGACTCTCAAGAGTTTTCTCCAATACCACAGTCCAAAAGCATGAATTCTTTGGTGCTCAGCTTTCTTTACAGGCCAACTCTCACATCCTATTATTTCCTTTTTAACACTCCCATTGAAATGATTTTCCAATTATGCACTCCATTTCTTCAGTTAAAGAATATTTAGATGAGGATACTTGTGCTAGGTTTAATTTCATTTTGCTTAGGCGTGCTACTAATTGATAAAATAATACAATTTTCCAGAAATGTGTCACCATCCAGTTTTTTCCTATGCACAAGTGCCAAAGTGATTTCTCACAAATGTACAACTGATCATGTTCCTTCTCTGATTCAAACACCTTAAAAATCTCCTAATCCTTATAGCTGTGCTTCTTAACTTTTTTTTTTTTGTTTTAAGACACGAGAGAGTAGCCGAGAAGGCTATATAATCTCCAAAACTGAATTGCTTTTCCTCCTTCCTCCTTTTCTTTCTTCCTCCCCCTTTTCCCCCTTCTTTTCTTCCCTTCCCCCTCACATTTCTCTTTGTGTGTCTCTATCTGTCTCTCTCATTCTCAGGTAAACTATATTCCCAAACCTCTCTTGCAGTCAGTGATAGACAGATGACTTGGTTTTAACCATGGAAGATAAACTGAAAAAGTTTGTCCCATCAAGCTTATTAGGGAGACCAGTATGTCTTTTTTTTTTTTAACCCCTTTTTATTTCTTCTAGCTTAAAATCACCATCAGGGTGACCCTGGAAAGAGTGGTGAAGACTGTGTCTGAGTAATTTTAGAGCAGAGAACTCCCCCACCTCCAGTCCCTTTTAGGCATGATCAGGAATCTCTTTTTAACTTTAAGTGAAGAAAAATAAACTTTTATTATATGAGTACATAGATGTTTCAAAATATATCTTTTCTAGCCACTTGTGCTACTTTAACTTATACATGCCCCTGATTTATGGTTCTGTGAACCCTAATTTATGATTTCACAATTTTGTATTCAAATTGTTTGTGACTCTGTTCCAGCCATAAGGAGGAGAGATTTTGATAAAAGGCACGGTGTTTGAGATTATTCTAGAAGTGTTTAACTTGCACGCTGAGCACATCATGAGAAATGCTGGGCTGGATGAGTTACAAGCTGAAATCAAGATAGGCAGGAGAAACACCAAAACCTTAGATATGCAGATGGTACTACACTAATGACAGAAAGTTAAAATGAACTAAAGTCCCTATTGATGTGGGTGAAGGAGGAGAGAGAAAGAACCAGCTTAAAACTAAATATTAAATATCTAAGATCATGGCATTCAGACCCAATATTTCATGGTAAATAGAAGGGGAAAATGTGGAAGCAGTACAGAGTTCCTCTTCCTGGGCTCCAAAATAACTGCAGATGGTGACTGCAGCCATGAGATCAGAACACGATTGCTTCTTGGCAGGAAAAGTTGACAAACCTAGAGAGTGTGTTGAAAAGCAGAGACATCACTCTGCTGACAAGATCCATATAATCAAGGCTATGGTCTTCCCAGTGGTCACTATTGGGTAGTGAGAACTAAACCATAAAGGAGGAAGACCACCAAAGAATTGATGCCTTTGAACTGTGGTGTTGGAGAAGACTCCTGAGAGTCCCGTGGATATCGAGGAAATGAAACCAGTCAAACTTACAGAAAATCAACCCTGAATACTCACTGGAAGGACTGATGCTGAAGTTGAAGCTCCAGTATTTTAGTCACACAATAAGAACAGCTGACTCATTGGAAAAGTCCCTGGTGCTAGGAAAGATTGAGGGCAGGAAGATAAGAGGGCATTAGAGGATGAGATGGTTGAATGGCATCAATGATGCAATAGGCATGAACTTGGGCAAACTCCAGGAGATGGTGAGGGACAGGGAGGCTTGCGTGGTGCAGTTTGTGGGAGCGCAGGAGTCAGACATGACTAGGAGACCAAACAACAACATCCATTGGTCAATAAAAGAGTAATTTTGGAGTAACAATTCAGGTTGAATCTGTGCAACTAAAATATTTTTCCTCTTATATCAAATGAATCAGTACAAACAATCAGGCTGCACAGTTTAAAAATCATTAGATTTGTGAAATGGAAATAACTTTTGCATCAATGAAGAAAAAAGCTCATTTTATTTTTTTTTTTAATTCATGTGAAGCTTTCAAAAATATTACTGGAATGTAACTGCCTATTTGGAAAGTGCCAGTGCTTTAAAAGCTATTGAAAATTACATGTTTTATTTTGTAATCTTAAAAGAAGCCTAAGATGATACAGAAGGTTATACTTATATATTTTTAAGAAGCAATTATGTCCTGCACTTCTCTTGGTGTTTTTAGGTAGTTAACAGTATATATACATGGGATGAATTAACCAAGGTAACAATTAGTGTACTGCAAGTTGTCATTTGTTAAATGGTTGAGCAATCACATAGACAAACACTTTACTCTCAAAACCTAATTTACTTACAGAAATCAATATCTTTTTTTTTTTTTTCTTTTTTGGCTATAAGTGGTTTATGCAACAGAGCCTCAGCAAACTGCAGAAACACAATCACCACACATTATGGCTGCCTTGTTGATATTCATATATAAATTTTAAGTATAATGATTCTGAGAGATTAAGCTTTTACAGCTTGTTGATTCCCTAATTTTGTTTGATTGGGTAAGAGATTAGCTAAGGCACTTGCTGTTATTTATTAGACCAGGACCATAGTCTAGAGATCAAATTGCCAACATCCGCTGGATCATAGAAAAAGCAAGAGAGTTCCAGAAAAACATCTATTTCTGCTTTATTGACTATGCCAAAGCCTTTGACTGTGTGGATCACAATAAACTGTGGAAAATTCTGAAAGAGATGGGAATACCAGACCACCTAACCTGCCTCTTGAGAAATCTGTATGCAGGTCAGGAAGCAAGTTAGAACTGAACATGGAACAACAGATTTGTTCCAAATAGGAAAAGGAGTATGTCAAGGCTGTATATTGTCAGCCTGCTTATTTAACTTATATGCAGAGTACATCATGAGAAACGCTGAGCTGGAAGAAGCACAAGCTGGAATCAAGATTGCCAGGAGAAATATCAATAACCTCAGATATGCCGATGACACCACCCTTATGGCAGAAAGTGAAGAGGAACTAAAAAGCCTCTTGATGAAAGTGAAAGAGGAGAGTGAGAAAGTTGGCTTAAAGCTCAACATTCAGAAAACAAAGATCATGGCATCCGGTCCCATTACTTCATGGGAAATAGATGGGGAAACAGTGGAAATAATGTCAGACTTTATTTTTTTGGGCTCCAAAATCACTGCAGATGATGACTGCAGCCATGAAGTTAAAAGATGTTTACTCCTTGGAAGAAAAGTTATGACCAACCTAGACAGTATATTCAAAAGCAGATACATTCCTTTGCCAACTAAGGTCCATCTAGTCAAGGCTATGGTTTTTCCTGTGGTCATGTATGGATGTGAGAGTTGGACTGTGAAGAAGGCAGAGCACCGAAGAATTGATGCTTTTGAACTGTGGTGTTGGAGAAGACTCTTGAGAGTCCCTTGGACTGCAAGGAGATCCAACCAGTCCATTCTGAAGGATATCAACCCTGGGATTTCTTTGGAAGGAATGAGGCTAAAGCTGAAACTCCATGACTTTGGCTATCTCATGAAAAGAGTTGACTCATTGGAAAAGACTCTGATGCTGGGAAGGATTGGGGGCAGGAGGAGAAGGGGACGACCAAGGATGAGATGGCTGGATGGCATCGTGGACCAGATGGACGTGAGTCTGAGTGAACTCCGGGAGATGGTGATGGACAGGGAGGCCTGGCATGTTGTGATTCATGGGGTCGCAAAGAGTAGGACACGACTGAGTGACTGAACTGAACTGATAGCCTAGGTACTTTGATTCCCATTATAATACTCACTGCTTCTGCTGCTGCTAAATTGCTTCAGTCGTGTCCGACTCTTTATGACCCCATAGATGGCAGCCCACCAGGCTCCCCTATCCCTGGGATTCTCAAGGTAAGAACCCTGGAGTGGGTTGCCATTTCCTTCTCTGATGCATGAAAGTGAAAAGTGAAAGTGAAGTTGCTCAGTCGTGTCCAACTCTTAGCGACCCCATGGACATAACCTAGGCTCCTCCATCCATGGGATTTTCCAGGCAAGAGTACTGGAGTGGGGTGCCATTGCCTTCTCCAATAATACTCACTACTAATGGTTTTTAGTCGATGTGGTACTGCTAATAGGGAAAAGCTTCCCAACTGTTAGAGTTGTTTCCAGTTGTCACAAATATTGGAAAGAATCACTATCTTACAGTGTTTAGTGGAGAAGAAGGATAGAAGGCTGCAAGACAGTCCTGCCTAATAATTCACTCATATTTCAAATGACCACCGGACATTCAAATACCCTTATTATAATTATCTGACTGCTGCTGCTGCTGCTGCTTCTAAGTCACTTCAGTCGTGTCCGACTCTGTGTGACCCCATAGACGGCAGCCCACCAGGCTCCCCTATCCCTGGGATTCTCCAGACAAGAACACTGGAGTGTGTTGCCATTTCCTTCTCCAATGCATGAAAGTGAAAAGTGAAAGTGAAATCGTTCAGTCCTATTTGACTCTTAGCGACCCCATGGACTGCAGCCTACCAGGCTCCTCCGTCCATAGGATTTTCCAGGCAAGAGTACTGGAGTGGGGTGCCATTGCTATAGAACCTATTTAAAATAGATATCAGTACAAGGTATTTTTTGAAGTCCTAATATATACAGAATTTTCCACAAATGAAAATTCTCTTTAAGTCAAGAAAAATTTCAAAGTTTTATCAAATGATTTATCATCTTGGAAACTTTTATTGCTAGTGCTTGTGCTATCTGAGTAACCAATAACACTAGTATTCGCCTATAGGCCTGTGACATTCTTGTTGATTTTTCATATAGCTACAAGCACTTGGGAATCTTCATCACATCTTATGATGACTTAGATGTATTCTTTTACAGACTTAATTGAGCCTTATGATTATATTATAAATCACTTCTCATAATATTTAATATTAAAGATTACTAGCATTTTGTTGATTTTTAAAAAATATGTGCTTGGATAAGTTTAATAAATATGAACTTTATTTCAGGATAGTAAAGGGAATATGATTCATATTTAAACAGGATTTGGTGTTTATTTTTTATTATTTTATTATTTTTAATATAAATTTATTTTAATTGGAGGCTACTTACTTTACAGTATTATATTGGTTTTGCCATACATCAACATGAATCCACCACGGTTGTACACGTTTCCCGTCCTGAACCCCCTTCCCACCTCCCTCCAAATACCATCCCTCTGGGTCATTCCAGTGCACCAGCCCCGAGCATCCTGTACCATGCATCGAACCTGGACTGGTGATTCGTTTCACATATGATATTATACATTTTTCAATGTAATTCTCCCAAATCATCCCACCTTCACCCTTCCCACAGAGTCCAAAAGACTGTTCTAAACATTTGTGTCTCTTTTGCTGTCTCGCATACAGGGTTATTGTTACCATCTTTCTAAATTCCATATATATGCATTAGTATACTGTATTGGTGTTTTTCTTTCTGGCTTACTCACTCTATAATAGGCTCCAGTTTCATCCACCTCATTAGAACTGATTCAAATGTATTCTTTTTAATGGCTGAGTAATAACTCCATTGTGTATATGTACCACAGCTTTCTTATTCATTCATCTGCCGATGGACATCTAGGTTGCTTCCATGTCCTGGCTATTATAAACAGTGCTGAGATGAACATTGGGATACCTATGTCTCTTTCAATTCTGGTTTCTTCAGTGTGTATGCCCAGGAGTGGATTGCTGGGTCATAAGGCAGTTCTATTTCCAGTTTTTTAAGGACTCTCCACACTGTTCTCCATAGTGGCTGTACTAGTTTGCATTCCCACCAACAGTGTAAGAGGGTTCCCTTTTCTCCACACCCTCTCCAGCATTTATTGTTTGTAGCCTTTTGGATCACAGCCGTTCTGACTGGCATAAATGTTTAAATATGAAATCAATGTGCTATAAATTTAAGCATTTTATTTGAGTTCTTTTCCATATTTTTTTTATCATCACAAAATGTGTTAAATGAAAGTACAAATAAAAAGATCTTCTGGGTATGTGTTTAGGAGGTATGGTTATTAAGATTTGAGACTGAATAACTTCATGGATGACATCTGGTCTAAACAGGCTGAATGAATATTTCACTCTTATTTCAGGAGGTAGCCCTTTCATTCCAGAGCAAGTTTCATGCTCTGTACTCCATCTCAGTTTTAGGTTTCTCTCTTAATTAACATTAAAATGTTATTAGTTTATATCAGACCAACTTATTATGGGGAGACATATAAGATTTTTTTAATAGTTTAACAGAACTATTAATTTCATATTTTTCTGGAAGGTAAATTTGTTGATCACAGTGTTAAATAAATAATAAATACACACATAAATATATGTTATATATAAATATTCTATATATTGAGATTTCTTCAAGAAAATTAGAGATTCCAAGGGAATATCTCATGCAAGGATGGGCTCAATAAAGGACAGAATTGAAGTGTACTTAACAGATGCAGAAGATATTAAGAAGAGGTGGCAAGAATACACAAAAGAACTATACAAAAAAGATCTTCAAGACCCAGATAATCACAATTGTATGATCACTCACCTAGAGCCAGGCATCCTGGAATGTGAAGTCAAGTGGGCCTCAGGAAGTATCACTACGAACATAGCTAGTGGAGGTGATGGAATTCCAGTTGAGTTATTTCAAATCTTGAAAGATGATGCTGTGAAAGTGCTGTACTCAGTAGGGCAGCAAATTTAGAAAACTCAGCAGTGGCCACAGGACTGCAAAATGTCAGCTTTCATTTGAATCCCAAAGAAAGGAAATGTCAAAAATGCTTAAACTAATGCACAATTGCATTCATCTCACACATTAGTAAAATAATGCCCAAGATTCTCCAAGCCAGGCTTCAGCAATACATGAATCGTGAACTTCCAGATGTTCAAGCTGGTTTTAGAAAAGTGAGAACAGAGATCAAATTGTCAACATTCGTTCAATCATCAAAAAAGCAAGAGTTCCAGAAAAACTTCATTTCTGCTTTCTTGACTATGACAAAGCCTTTGACTGTGTGGATCACAATAAACTGTGGAAAGTTCTGAAAGAGATGGGAATACCAACCACCTGACCTGCCTCCTGAGAAACCTATATGAAGGTCAGGAAACAGCAGTTAGAACTGGACAAGGAAAAACAAACTGGTTCCAAATAGGAAAAGAAGTACATCAAGGCTGTATATTGTCACCCTGCTTATTTAACTTATATGCATAATACATCATGAGAATTGCTGGGCTGGAAGAAACACAAGCTGGAATCAAGATTGCTGGGAGAAATATCAATAACCTCAGATATGCAGATGACACCACCCTTGTGGAAGAATAGGAAGAAGAACTAAAGAGCTTCTTGATGAAAGTGAAAGAAGAGAGTGAAAAAATTGACTTAAAGCTCAACATTCAGAAAACCAAGATTATGGCATCTGGTCCCATCACATCATGGCAAATAGATGGGGAAACAGTGGAAACAGTGGCTGACTTTATTTTTCTGGGCTCCAAAATTACTGCAGATGGTGATTACAGCCATGAAATTAAGACACTTACTCCTTGGAGAGAAAGTTATGACCAAACTAGACAGCATATTAAAAAGCAGAGACATTGCCTTGGCAACAAAGGTCCATCTAGTCAAGGCTGTGGTTTTTCCAGTAGTCATGTATGGATGTGAGAGTTGAACTATAAAGAAAGCTGAGTGCTAAAGAATTGATGCTTTTGAACTGTGGTGTTGGAGAAGAGTCTTGAGAGAATCCCTTTGGACTGCAAAGAGATCCAACCAGCCCATTTGGGGAGTGCATAAACCAAACTTCCATAGCCATTGGGACATATCAACAACAGAAATTACTTTTTCACCTTTCTGGAGGCTACAAGTGCAAGATGATGGTGCAGAGAGATTCAGCGTTTGGTGAATGCCTAGTTCGTAAGTGGCTATCCTCTCACTGTCACAAGGGACAAGGGAGCTCTCTGGGTCTTTAACACTAACACCCTCATGACCTAACTACCTCCCAAAGCTCCTACCTGCCAAATGTCATCCTATTGGGGGTTAGGATTTCAAAATAATGAATTTGATGGAGACACAAACAATCATTCATAAGAGAGAGAAGATGGAGGAAAAGTAAACTGTTGATTTGCCTAATTAGTGCTTTTGAAGTCATTTCCTGGGCATGGCAGAATATGTGGGTTCTTTTGTATGCCTTTAATACAAAGGATTGTGAAAATAGAAGTCCCTGCAAGAAGGGGATGTTGATAAATTACTTTCATGTTTAACATCTGTCTCTTCAATGTGCAATTGGTTTGCCCCACATATCTACTGGTCCAAGGGAAAAAGAAAATAGGTGAGAGTTATTTGGGGTTGTAGAAGAACTTGTACTGTACTATTTAGGATTTACAGTTCTTAGCACTGGTCTTGGATTTCTCTATTTTCTGCTTCCATAAATGGTATTAGTTTCATGAAGCAGCAAGTGGATTCTATAAACTCTTAAAAGTAATGAAGGGGACTTCCCTGGTGGTTCAGTTGTGAAGACTCTGTGCTTATACTGCAGGGGAGATGGATTTGATCCCTGTCAGTTAAGTAAGATTGCATATACTACATGGCCAGAAAAGAAAAAAAAAAAGAGCTACTGAAGTACACAGACACACACAGACACAGACACAGACACCCACACACACACACACACACAGAATAATGGAGAGATTGGCCTGGTAATTTTCCTGAAGCAAAATCAAGGGGTCAATATATATGCTTGACTATTTCTTTCTTTCTTCTTCTTCTTCTTTTTTTTTCTTTTTGACTATGTCCTCTAGTTAAAAAATGCTTCTTTAATCCTATTCTCTTGAATTTAGATGATCTGTATGTGTTTCTTGAATTTAGATGATCTGTATTTGTGTGTTACTTGCTCAATCATGTCTGCCTCTTTGTGAGCCGTGGACTGTAGCCTGCCAGGTGCTCAGTACATGGAATTCTCCAGGCAAGAATACAGGACTGGCTAGTCATTCCCTTAGATGGCCTCAGTTCAGTTCAGCTCAGTTGCTCAGTTGTGTCTGACTCTTTGTGACCCATGACTCACAGCACGCCAGGCCTCCCTGTCTATCACCAAATCCCGGAGTTCACGCAAACTAATGTCCATCAAGTTGGTGATTCCATACAGCCATCACATACTCTGTTGTCCCCTTCTCCTCCTGCCTCCAATTCCTCCAATCATCAGGGTCTTTTTCAATGAGTCAACTCTTCACATGAGATTGCCAAAGTACTGGAGTTTCAGCTTCAGCATCAGTCCTTCCAATGAACACCCAAGACTGATCTCCTTTAGGATGCACTGGTTGGGTATGCTTGCAGTCCAAGGAATTCTCAAGAGTCTTCTCCAACACCATAGTTCAAAAGCATCAATTCTTTGGCACTCAGCTTTCTTCACAGTCCAACTCTCACATTCATAAATGACTGCTGGAAAAACCATAGCCTTGACTAGATGGACTTTGTTGGGAAAGTAATATCTCTGCTTTTCAATATGCTATGTAAGTTGGTAATAACTTTCCTTCCAAGGAGTAAGAGTCTTTTCATTTCATGGCTGCAGTCACCATCTGCAGTGATTTTGGAGCCTCTAAAAATAAAGCCTGACACTGTTTCCACTGTTTTCCCATCTATTTGCCATGAAGTGATGGGACCAGATGCCATGATCTTCATTTTCTGAATGTTGAGCTTGAAGCCAAATTTTTCACTCTCCTCTTTCACTTTCATCAAGAGGCTTTTTAGTTCCTCTTCACTTTCTGCCATAAGGCTGATGTCATCTGCATATCTGAGGTTATTGATATTTCTCCTGGCAACGTTGATTCCAGCTTGTGCTTCTTCCAGCCCAGCATTTCTCATGATGTCCTCTGCATATAAATTAAATAAGCAGGGTGACAATATACAGCCTTGATGTACTCCTTTTCCTATTTGGAACCAGTCTGTTGTTCCATGTCCAGTTCTAACTGTTGCTTCCTGACCTGCATATAGGTTTCTCAAGAGGCAGGTCAGGTGGTCTGGTAGTCCCATCTCTCTCAGGATTTTCCACAGCTTATTGTGATCCACTCAGTCAAAGGCTTTGGCATAGTCAATAAAGCAGAAATAGATGTTTTCTGGAACTCTCTTGCTTTTTCCATGATCCAGTGGATGTTGGCAATTTGATCTCTGGTTCGTCTGCCTTTTCTAAAACCAGCTTTAACATCTGGAAATTCACAGTTCACATACTGTTGAAGCCTGGCTTGGAGAATTTTGAGCATTACTTTACTAGCATGTGAGATGAATGCAATTGTGCGGTAGTTTGAGCATTCTTTGGCATTGCCTTTCTTTGGTATTG
This sequence comes from Oryx dammah, assembly GCF_014754425.2. Lineage (NCBI taxonomy): Eukaryota > Metazoa > Chordata > Mammalia > Artiodactyla > Bovidae > Oryx > Oryx dammah. The sequence goes on from NW_024070186.1 coordinate 141,852,346, forward strand.
GAATGAAAACTGACCTTTTCCAGTCCTGTGGCCACTGCTGAGTTTTCCAAACTTGCTGGCGTATTGAGTGCAGTACTTTCACAGCATCATCTTTCAGGATTTGAAATAGCTCAACAGGAATTCCATCATCTCCACTAGCTTTGTTCGTAGTGATGCTTCCTAAGGCCCACTTAACTTCACATTCCAGAATGTCTGGCTCTAAGTGAGTGATCATACCATCGTGATTATCTGGGTCATGAAGGTCTTTTTTTGTGCAGTTCTTCTGTGTATTCTTGACACCTCTTCTTAATATCTTCTGCTTCTGTTAGGTCCATACCATTTCTGTCCTTTATCGAGCCCGTCTTTGCATGAAATGTTCCCTTGGTATCTCTAATGTTCTTGAAGAGATCTCTAGTCTTTCCCATTCTGTTGTTTTCCTCTATTTCTTTGCATTGATCGCTAAGGAAGGCTTTCTTATCTCTCCTTGCTATTCTTTGGAACTCTGCATTCAGATGCTTATATCTTTCCTTTTCTCTTTTGGTTTTCGCTTCTCTTCTTTTCACAGCTAGATGTGCTAAAATAGCTTCCCAGGTGAAGCTAGTGGTGAAGAACCCGTCTAATAATGCAGGAGAACAGGGTTTGATCCCGCTTTGGGAAGATCCATTGGAGGAAGAGATGGCAACCCACTCCAACATTGTTGCCTAGATCCCATGGATAGAGGAGCCTAGTGGGCTGCAGTCTATAGGGTCACAAAGAATCGAACATGACTGAAGCGACTTAGCATGCAGTCACACAACAGGTGTTAAAAACCTGTTCCTATGGGCTCAGGAAAGTATTAAATTTCCAGGAAATTTGTAAAAACAGGTACTGAAAATTTAAACATAGCTACCAGTAAAAATTAAATAATATAAACATATAAATAAGTAAATATTCAAAATACATCATTTATAATTATTTTATCATGTGTTGCTGTCATTCAGTCTGAGTGGTGTTCAGCTCTTTGTGACCCCATGGACTGCAGCACACCAGGCTTTCCTCTCTTTGACTATCTCAGGAAATTTACTCAAAGTCATGTCCATTGAGTCAGTGATGCTATCTAACCATCTCATCCTCTGCCACCCCTTTCTCCTTTTGCCTTCAATCTTTTCCAGCTTTAGGGTCTTTTCCAAAGAATTGGCTCTTCGCATCAGATGGCCAAAGTTTTGGAGCTTCAGCATCAGTTCTTCCAAGTAATACTCAGTGTTGATTTCCTTTAGAATTGACTGGTAATTACAAGTTGCTTTTATACAATTCTTGAGGCTATTTAAATATTAACAATATTTATTTGTGTGATAAAGTCTGTATTAAAATCTGTATGGTGAAAATACATAAAATGGTGCTACTGAGTATTTCTTTCCATCTCCATTTTCAATGACATCCGGTTGGTAGCTTGAAATTGGCTATGGTAGTATTTACATTGTGAAACTGGCAAATCTACAAATCAGAGTTTTCTAACCCTCTCCACAGAGTATTATCAGTGCAACACTCTCAGAAACCTTGCCTGTTCATTATAGATAATCAGGATATGCAAATCCTATGTATTGTGCTAGTCATTAACCAGGAGTTAACGCAGTTAACTATGAGTTAAAAAAGGTAATGGCTATAAAACTATTCAAAAAATTCTAATGATTATACAAAACTGATCTCCCTTTTTATATATACTTTTCATATAAAGTCAGTACTTGTTAATGACTGTACATAGCAGGTCAAATTTTTCACTAACTTATTGAATTCATTTTGCAACCAGTGTTTCCAGGAATCATTAAAAAACAATGTTGCATAAAATTAAATTTCAATGGATGAATTACTGATCTAGTTCACCCTTATGGCATTGTAAACAACTGGCTAGGTTATGAATTTTGAAAACTGTCAAGCTAAAATTATCTTGAACATGTTGCATAGTTCATAATTTTAGATGTTTAATTAATCATCTATGTGCTCTATCAGATCCACATTCTCTTTTTGAAAGAAAAGGACCCTCACTTTGTCTGAAGGTATATTGTCAGCCAGACACACCTAGCACATCTCTTCAGCCCCAGTTTTGAATAGGCTTCTTAAAAACTATTTCCTATCCAGCTTCTTAAGCAGCATAAAGATAAGTATGGATATAATTTCATAGACAATCTGATCACAATAAATGCATCTATTCCTTTATCTAACAGGTACTGCACATTTTTTCATATAAAAAGTAATTTACTAAAACAGTATTATCATTTGCTCTCCCAAAATAACACTGTGATAATTTTTACATGATCAAAAATGATATTAAATTCAAATTAAGTCCACATTTTACTTTGTCACAGCAATAGTTTTGATGAAAGTACACTAGAGATGTGGTGTTGAAATAGTATTTGAGATCTTTATAATATGTTAATTATTTGCTTTTCTTAAAATATCTATCTTCCTCTCTTTTCATTAAAACCAATAATCAGGCTTCCCTGGTGGCTCAGGTGGTAAGGAATCTGACTGCAATGTGGAAGACCCAGGTTTGATCCTCGGGTTAGGAAGATCTCCTAGTGAAGAGAATGACAACCCACTATAATATTCTTACCTGGAAAATTCCATGGACAAGGAGCTCAGTAGGCTACAGTCCAATGGGTAACCAAAAGCTAGACACCACTGAGCAACTAACACTTTCAAGAAATTATCACATCTCTATTTCACTTAGTCTTCCCTGGTAGCTCAGCTAGTAAAGAATTCACCTGCAATGCAGGAGACCCCAGTTCAATTCCTGGGTCAGGAAGATCTGCTGAAAAGGAATAGGCTACCCACTTCAGTATTCTTGGGCTTTCCTGATGGATCAGTTTGTAAAGAATCCACCTGCATTGTGAGAGACCTGGGTTCTATCCCTAGGTTGGAAAGATCCCCTGGAGAAGGGAACAACTACCCACTCCAATATTCTGGCCTGGAGAATTCCAGGGACGGTATAGTCCATGGAGTCACACACAGTTTGACACGACTGGGTGACTTTCATACACATTTCACTTTGGCTTTCTGGGAGCTAAATGTCAAATACAGTTAATTTAAACAATTCTGTAATCTACTTAAAGACGTGTTTTTCTATAACCCTTAACTTTCCATATTTATCTATTCCCTTGTGCTAATAGTTTATTTCTATTTAGAAGTTTACTATTTTTTTGTCTTTCTTCTTGCCCTTAGTATAATCTTGGGGAAAGAGACAGTATACAAAGGTAAATTATTAGGTAAAATTATACAAACTTGTATGTTCTAATATTTTATACTAACACAAGGTAAAATAAATCAAGAAGTCAAGCTAAATAAAAGAAAAACTCAATAAACATTTGAGCATGTGTTTTAGTTTACCAGGTTATGCCTATATATGTTATTGGCTAGGAAAATCACACAGATAGATAAACAAAAGTGAAACCATAACTAACAAAAACTTTTATTTTCACTTTGGCAAATGACATTTGAAACAAAAATAGAGTATATATTCACAAAATAATTACTACATAGAAATGTATATGATTTTACGATTATGAATAGAGCCCTCTGAAGTACACTTTATAAGTTCAAAGAAAACTATGTACAAATATCACTTTGTGTTCTTGAATTACATTAAATAATAAACTTATGTAGGGGAAATGTACTGATCGTGACAATTTTTAAGAATGCATTTGGAATTCATACTACAGTCTTTAAGTGACTGGCTAGTTTTTTAATCATCAAAGATTTTCCTTGGGAATATTCAGTTGCATGCTTTTTCCAACTGGACAGTTAATGTCACTGATGTTCTTTTCTTTAGCAAAAATAAGACTGTCTTTATTGCTTTAACTAATCTACTCTAGAATAGAGTAGTTGTACTGTAACATATTGGGGCAGTTTGTCATTTCTATATGAAAATATTCCTTTCATATTATAATACCTTCATAAAGATAATAGTTTCAGCCACAGTAGGAAAATAAAAAGCAGCAATGAAAGTTGCTGGGGTGAAGAGACAATTCAAAGTGTGGTGTTTTAATAGTGCGTAAATGCAACACAAAGTAATGTAACCAATGCATTTGACAATATGATTTCTTTTCAAAAGACAGTTTAAAAAGATTAATGATTTACCAACATTCATCTCACAGTCAAAAGAAAAAGATTTGATGTGTCATTGCCTATTTTGTTTATTGCAATATTTTGGTGTGTTTCTCTGATAAAAATGTCACATTAAAACTCTTTATACTTTAAATAGCTCATCATCTGAATTCTACTTAAAAATTTTTTTTTAGATGACTAGTGTTACAGAATAAATGGTACTTTGCTAAATGTTGTCATTTTTATAAAATGAAAGTTTCCTTCAGAGAAACACTATTTATAAATCAACTCAGCACTCCTGAAAGTCTTTATTTGATGTTGGTAAGTTACCTTAATGGTATTATGTTTACAAAGGAGTTTTCTAACTGAAGTGACATTTTCCTCAATAATGATTTAATAACTTAATGCTGTGTTGATTAATGGCTTGATTTATTTTATCATTTACATAGTAAAACATTGATTTAGAAAGTACCTCTTTGCTATATTATAGTAAAGAAGATAGGGAATTTATTATGTTTCTCTTGATTTATATAATACACATGTTTAATTTCCAACAATCTTCAGTTATTTTCTTGTAACCAAAATTACACTTCGGTAGTTCAGTGAGACACTAGGAAGTCATAACTTATTTATTATGGCAGGGCAGAAGAATTGCTTTGGCCAGATAATGCAGTTTTCAATACTTTTTAAAAACATGCTTCTGTTAAATTCAGTTCAGTTCAGTTCAGTAGCTCAGTTGTGTCTGACTCTTTGTGACCCCATGTACTGTAGCAGGTCAGGCCTCACTGTCCATCACCAACTCCTGGAATTCACTCAAACTAATGTCCATCGAGTCAGTGATGACATCCAGCCATCTCATCCTCTGTCTTTCCCTTTTCCTCCTGCCCCCAATCCCTCTCAGCATCAGAGGTTTTCCAATGAGACAATTCGTATGAGGTGGCCAAAGTATTGGAGTTTCAGCTTTAGCATCAGTCCTTCCAAAGAATACCCAGGACTGATCTCCTTTAGAATGAATTGGTTGGATCTCCTTGCAGTCCAAAAGACTCTCAAGAGTCTTCTCCAACACCACAGTTCAAAAGCATCAATTCTTCGGCACTCAGCTTTCTTCACAGTCCAGCTCTCACGTCCATACATGACCACTGTAAAAGCCATAGCCTTGACTAGACAGACCTTTGTTGGCAAAGTAATGTCTCTGCTTTTCAATATGCTATCTAGGCTGGTCATAACTTTCCTTCAAAGGAGTAAGTGTCTTTTCATTTCATAGCTGCAATCACCATCGGCAGTGATTTTGGAGCCCCTAAAAATAAAGTCTGACACTGTTTCCACTGTTTCTCCATCTGTTTCCCATGAAGTGATGGGGCCGGATGCCATGATATTAGTTTTCTAAAACTTTTAAGCCAACTTTTTCACTCTCCTCTTTCATTTTCAAGAGACTTTCTAGTTCCTCTTCACTTTCTGCCATAAGGGTGGTGTCATCTGCATATCTGAGGTTATTGATATTTCTCCTGGCAATCTTGATTCCAGCTTGTGCTTCTTCCAGCCCAGCATTTCTCATGATGTACTCTGCATATAAGTTAAATAAGCAAGGTGACAATATACAACTTTGACGTACTCCTTTTCCTATTTGGAACCAGTCTGTTGTTCCATGTCCAGTTCTAACTGTTGCTTCCTGACTTGCACACAGATTTCTCAAGAGGCAGGTCAGGTGGTCTGGTATTCCCATCTCTTAAATAATTTTCCACAGTTTATTGTGATCCACACAGTCAAAGGCTTTGGCATAGTCAATAAAGCAGAAATAGATGTTTTTCTGGAACTCTCTTGCTTTTTCCATGATCCAGTGGATGTTGGCAATTTGATCTCTGGTTCCTCTCACTTTTCTAAAACCAGCTTGAACATCAGGAAGTTCACGGTTCACGTATTGCTGAAGCCTGGCTTGGAGAATTTTGAGCATTACTTTACTAGCGCGTGAGATAAGTGCAATTGTGCGGTAGTTTGAGCATTCTTTGGCATTGCCTTTCTTTGGGATTGGAATGAAGACTGACCTTTTCCAGTCCTGTGGCCATTGCTGAGTTTTCCAAATTTGCTGACATATTGAGGGCAGTACTTTCACAGCATCATCTTTCAGGATTTGAAATAGCTCAGCTGGAATTCCATCACCTCCACTAGCTTTGTTCATAGTGATGCTTTCTAAGGCCCACTTGACTTCACATTCCAGGATGTCTGGCTCTAGATGAGTGATCACACCATCGTGATTATCTGGGTCGTGAAGATCTTTTTTGTATATTTCTTCTGTGTATTCTTGCCACCTCTTCTTAATATCTTCTGCTTCTGTTAGGTCCCTACCATTTCTGTCCTTTATTGAGCCTATCTTTGCATGAAATGTTCCCTTGGTATCTCTAATTTTCTTGAAGAGATTTCTTGTCTTTCACATTCTGGTGTTTTCCTCTATTTCTTAGGAAGTCAAGAAACACCTGTAGAATCTGGCAAATTTGGCCTTGGAATATGGAATGAAGCAGGGCAAAGGCCAATAGAGTTTTGCCAAGAGAACACACTGGTCATAGCGAACACCCTCTTCCAACAACACAAGAGAAGACTCTACACATGGACATCACCAGATGGTCAACACCAAAATTAGATTGATTATATTCTTTGCAGCCAAAGATGGAGAAGCTCTATACAGTCAACAAAAACAAGACTGGGAGGTGACTGTGACTCAGATCATGAACTCCTTATTACCAAATTTAGACTTAATTTGAAGAAAGTAAAGAAAACCACTAAACCATTCAAGTGTGACCTAAATGAAATCCCTTATGATTATACAGTGGAAGTGAGAAATAGATTTAAGGGCCTAGATCTGATAGAGTGCCTGATGCACTATGGATGGAGGTTTGTGACATTGTACAGGAGACAGGGATCAAGACCATCTCCATGGAAAAGAAATGCAAAAAAGCAAAATGACTGTCTGGGGAAGCCTTACAAATAGCTGTGAAAAGAAGAGAAGTGAAAAGCAAAGGAGAAAAGGAAAGATATAAGCATCTGAATGCAGAGTTTCAAAGAGTAGCAAGGAGAGATAAGAAAGCCTTCCTCTGCGAAATTAACTAATGTTAAATTTGTCTTGGCATGTTGATCTTAGCAAAGGCAAAGTAATTAAGTTTATAAGGAATACAAACTAAAATAATATTTATTTCATTCCATCTTTTCATAAATGTTAAAGGCTTCTTATAGTCCCGATACTCTTCTGAGCTTGAGAGAAACACTAGATATTCAAACTAGGAATATTTTGAAAATGAGTATATTTTTATGGGTTAGATAACTAAACAAAGTTAAAGGTATATAATATGTCAGGTTGTGAAATGTGCTCCAAATAAAAATAAATAACAAGTGAGTGACAGAGCTGATGGATTGGGAAGAAGGGATTTTAGTTTAGACAAGGTAGTCAGAAGATACCTTTTAAAGGGAATTTTAAGTAGAAAATTGAATAGCGTAGGGACATAAATCACAGACATCAAACAGTGAAGTATTCTATGAAAAAAGAAAGTATATTGCATAGACTTTGAGCTGGTATGGAATTATGAGAATTTGGAGTGATAGGAGCACAGTGAGAAAATGAAAGGTTTGTGGAAATGTGTTTAAAATTTTCTTGAGCTAGGAGTTAGGAGAGAGTAAGATCATGAGTGCTTTTGGGGCCAGATGATGTTCACTTAAAAAATAGTCACAATCTATATTTATTTGGTGGGAAGTTTTAGGATTTCAAGCCCAGGAGATAGCATCTCAAGAGGCCTTGAGAGAGCTGCTCCAAAGAGGAAACGGAAAGAGTCTGATTGTATAGAAATTTTGCAAGAAAGGGCAGGTAGTCTGAGCATCAAAAGATTATTGCTAATTAAATGAACCCAGATATCTCAAGTTAAGGGATCTAGCACTTTTCTCTGTATGGAAAAATGCAAGAGTCTTGGCTCACTGAAATCATTCCTCTGATATGCATCTCAGCTTTTCTGTACCAATATCCTGTGTTTTTTCACAGTCTGATCTCCCTTGAGATTCACCATAGGGAGTGGCTGCAGTCCTGATGGCTGTTAGTTCACAGGTATTCTCCTTCCTGAGTACTCATAGGACTCACCACCTCACACTGGGAGGCTGTAATCACCAATGATATAACATCCTTGTTTACTAATATGGCAGGAAATATTTCATTTCTCAGTAGACTTTAGCTTTTAAACCATGTGAGACACAAAGCTATTGAAAGTATTAAGGATAGTTCTGATCCTTTTTATTTTTTATAAAATTGCACTGCTTATGCATGATATTTCAAGTGAAATGTAGAGTAAAAATATTTCAGTGTATGACCTATATGTGTAAACTCATTAAAATATTATATGACACTTATAAACTTGTTAAAAACATTGACAAACCCTGATAAATGCTTCTAAGAATTTTTTTTTAATGCAGTAAAATCAGTTGAGTATTAAAAGCACCATCAATGCACTAAGATGATAGAGAATGAATTAAATTCACTTTTTGCAGCAGTGAAATGTAGATTTAATTTTAAGCCAGTAATAAAATCACATTTAAAATAAGTTAAATTTTTAAATATTACAAAGATTCCTACAAATATTCAGACAAAAATTTTAGGTACTAAAAAAAAAGGAAATCAAACAGCTGGCACAAAAATTTTCACCCTGACATAAATACTAGTAGGCAATAAGACTTCTACGGAAATCTGAAGAAATAAGTGATCACATGTTATGAACCCCGAAATGATACAACCAGTCAAACATGTTATTTTGAAGGAAAGCAGCATAAACATTTTCATAGATCAAGGAGCCAGAAATAAAAAAAAGATTCTTCTAGAATAAACTACTTGGACTCTGGGCTAAAATACTGAATAAAAATACATTTAGTTTTTTTTTTTTTTTTGCTTTTGAATTTTCAAACTATAAGTATATAGATACAAATCTAAATATATTTAAAGAATTGATTTCATTTTTTAACTCTGGAAATGTTTAAACAAATTGTTTTAAATTAAAGGTTTGACTGAGTAATATTCCATTGTATACCATTTTGAAGTTCTATATCCATTTTGGAGTGATGTTGACTCCTTTTCTAGTGAAGTCCCAGGGCTTTCTGGTAAACTGCAACATATGTACACAATGATATGCATTTAAACTAAGTTTCTCTAAAAGCAGAGATTAAGGCAAACACTCGTGTGTAGGTAACCTGTTTGGGGGATGATATAAGGAAATAGGAAAAAGTAATTCTGAGAGAGTAAGAGAAGGAGGTGCAAATGTGCATTAGTGATTCAGAAGCCACTGTGAAGAATGTGACTCACTCAATGTGCAATACATTACAGACTTGTCCCTCTCAGGAATAAAAAATGAATATTTTCCCACTGACTCACTTCCTCCATTCATTGAGAATAAATAACCTTCTCTGGAAGACAGTAGCTTCTAATTCCCCAGTTGTCTTATTTGTGGGCTGAGTGACTTCCAAAAAAAAAAAAAGAAAAAAAAAAAAGTCTTCAAAATACAACAGTGAGAAACTAGGCATAACTTGAGATGAGATGTTTTAGTATGCCCTAGAACTGTCTAACACAGCAGAGGGAGATTAAAGATATGGCCAGTAGGCATGTTGTCAGGACACCAAAAGATTATGCTATAGTTCACTACCTAGACCCCTCACAGCCATTCATACCTCACCTTGAATCAACTTTATCACTAACTTTCCCTTTTAGTCAAGAGGGAGTAACAACAATCATATTTATCAGCCCATTTGAAAAAAATAAAAACTAAAAAAAAAAAAAATAGACAAACTATGAAGCAAGAACATTCAAGGCATTTAACTTTATCAGGCAACAAAGGATGATGATCCATGGGAGATTGAAGAGGTGAGATTTTTCAACTGTCACAGATCACCAGCTGGAGAAAATTTCCGGGTCATAGCACAAGGGGGAACCCAAGTGGGATCCAGAACATACCTTGAATTCATTTGAAGAAGTTGAGATCCTAAAGAAGCCAAGACAGCCAACATTCACAGGTAAGGGTAATGGAGAAGAGAGATACACACAGAACAATGACTTCATAGACCTGTCAAGTTTCACTCAAGTTTTCTTTTCTTTTTTTTTTTTTAATTTATTTTTTATTTTACTTTACAATTGAATGCTGCATATGAGGAAATTGTTAGAGACCAGGGCATTCAGTATAAACAAAATGGGGATAACCATAATAAATTTTTTGAGGATATCATTCATCTCTGAATTTCTTTCAGAGACCAGTATTACTTCTGATTTACTCTTCTGGTTAAAGAATGGAATGGCAGACACATCACTTGGCCTATCTACTGAGCCACTTGGAAATCCTACCTCCATGTATCAGTAAACACTGTAGCTCATTGTGAAATAATGAACTTGGTTTTTATGCTTCATTATTTCCATTAGAATATTATTCTAACTCTTCTCTTACAGGCAAATGCAGTCATCTGTCTTGTACCATTCTGGAATATTCCATCCCCCTTGAAATGAAGAAGTACAGTTCCAAACAACTTTTTCTGCCGTCAGCTAGGCTACAGAGCACAGTTATTCCTGACCTTAATGATTTCAGTGCCCTCTCTACAGGGCAGTCTTTATTGCTTTTAAGTAATCAGTGTCCTCTGGGACTTAGTGAAGGACACAGTCAGATAATGAGATCTCTAGTCTTATGTAAAAATCTATTATTTAAAACCTCTTCCCTGCATTTCTTATCCCCTTTTCCAGTACTCTGCAAGGCTGAAATTGATATGCTCTCATTTAATATAGACCATTGTTGTTTAAAAGCTTCAAGCAGCCATCCTAGCAGTATATTCAGGCTAATTCCAGGTGTCCTTGACAAGATGTCAAAACTTGACTAGATGTCAGAACTTGACTAATGGGGAAGTGAGAGGCTTCTCAGTTGGCTCAGTGGTAAAGAATTAGCCTGCCAATGCAGGAGATGTGGGAAACCTGGATTCAATATCTGGGTCAGGAAGATCCCCTGGAGGAGGAAATGACAACCCACTCCAGTATTTCTGCTTGGAAAATCCCATGGACAGAGGAGCCTAGCAGGCCACAGTCCACGGTGCTGCAGAGTCAGACATGACTTAGCCACTGAGCATGCACACGACGGGAAACAGAGAACAATCATAAACCCAATTTTCTTCAGTTTTATTTTTCACCTCCTTCCAGCCCCAAAACTAGAAGATCCACTCTCACAAATATCTCATTTATCCTTGCTGGTACATAATGTCAGGCCCTGCAATATTTTTCTATAAATAACAGCCAGAATCCCCAGGAGGAAGTATGCTTTTCAGCTAGAGCCTTGCTGAGATCTAAACCTAGTTACTCATCATGAGACAATGGTGAGCGTAGGCATGGGTCATGAGTAAGACAAGTATCCTGTTTAAGAGGAATGCTCCAGGTGAGGTTTCTCTAAGACCTCCAGGCAGGAGAAGATGCTGTCTTCCAGCAAGAGGTGTGCACTACATGTGCTAGCCCTGAGCACTTAAGGGAATCAGTGGGTTCAAGTGTCCATATACAGCCATACAAGTATCTCACTCATTCTCTATTGGGCCCTGGTTTTATCATGGGAAATCTATCAAGTCTCTATACTGTTTGCTTTACTATTCTTTTACTTTTACAGTTAAATCTGTGGCCTGATTTGTAGAAGTTTAGACAGTGGCTACAAAACTTGAGGGCCTCAATAAATGGTGCCACATAAGCCTTTTGGCTTCTACAGCAGGTAGTAAGTGCCATATAAGTTTTTCTGATTTAGAAACAAACCAACTTTATTAATTTTTTCTTTCTTTGTCACACTGTGTAGCATGTGGGATCTTAACTCCCCAACCAGGTATTGAACCTACACCTTCTGCATTGGAAGTGCAGAGTCTTAACCTCTGACTCATCAGGGAAGCCCCCAGAAAATAGCCAACTCTTAAATCTTCATCATTAATTTTGTGTCAGGGAATGTTTAACAGAATTCCTACGTGCTGTTTCTCACAAGTCCTTTGTTTCTTTTTAAGTGGAACAGCATGCTGCTCCCAGGAACTGGGGTCATTTTGTGCGACAGGCTTGAATCTCCTTTAGTAAACATTCTCTTTATGACAAAACTGCTTAGTCTCGATCCCCTTTCTTGAGATATGGGCTGTCTCCTGACCTTGTGACCATCAGCATCCCTTGTTCCCTTGGTAACGGTTACTGTACATTTGGTTTTCTGATCTTTATCATTGACGAAACTTTTTGTACTACAGCTTATATATACTCACAGAAAAATCATTAAAGCACCTTTGCTCCATCAGAGCTTGGGTCCCCATGTCGTCTGTCTTTCTTTCTTACTTTCTTTCTCTCTCTCTTTCTTTCTTTCTCTCTCTCTCTCTCCTTGGCTGATTCCTTGGAGTGCAGAGACCAGTCTTGCTCACTCTCTTGCCCGGGCTTCTAAGACTCTCGAAAAGGCACCCTGTGCCTTCACCCCGCCTCGAAAGGGCTTCCGCTGCTTTCGTGAGAGACACAAGTCCTGTGTCAAGGACTTTATTGGTTTTCTGCTGTAAACCGGGGAGTAGTATCAGCCTCTTTCTCTCTTTCACTTTCTTATCGTCACCTCCGGACCGCCAGGTCCTGGTCCATTAAAGGACCCCAACACTCTTGCCTTCGTTCTATTTAGAGGCTAGAATGAGAGTGTAATTCAATCATTCCCCTTTTATCTGTGTCTCATCCCAGTTACTCAGAAGTGACCATATCAGGGCCACAGTGTTATGATAAACCCTAGAACACCATCTCCTACTTCCTACCAGCAATAAGATGCTGTGGTCAATTGACAGCTGAGTGTCCCAAACTGAAGGTCTACTTTCAAGGGCCACTTCTGCTACAATTCACTTAGTTGAGGAACTGCTTGAAAACAGAAAGTGTCAATTCTTTCTGAAGAATTTTGTCCTGACAAACAAATGCTTAAAGTAGAAAGTGTTAATGTTACTTGGTGAAAGGTGCATGATAGTATTTATTACCTCAATATTCTGTTGTCTTTTAAATTCATATATTTTTCTTTTCTTCTTGTCTCAACTACTATTGCCCTGCTAACTCCCCTTAGTTGGGTTATAATATAATCATCTTCTTTGTATTATTTTACCTTTCAAACATTTTCTAAACATCATTTTTATTTTTATATATTTTTTAGAATTAAGTGTCATATTCTGAAGAAGAGTGTTTATCAGTGGACTTCTCATGAATATAAGATCATATTAAAGACTATGTATTCAATTAATAATAATACAATTACAGTAAATAACCAAAGCATGTTTATTCTTCATCCATTCAGATTTATCAATGTCATGAATGTAAGGTAAGTATAAATATATTTTAGTTTATGATAGATGAAGGTATATCTCTTTTTAATGTATGTATCTTTGCTTATATTTTAATAAAATGAAGAGGTCCAAAATAACTTTTCTGTTTTTTATGATTTCAATACAAAATAGATGTACTCCATTATCTAGGAATGCCTGAAACAAATAAAAATATAATCTTATTGAATAAACTCAATTTTACTCTACAACAAGAAAAAAAGTACTACATCAGGAAATCTTTATACACCAATAGCAAATTCTCTGAGTTTTTGTACAAAGATATTAAATGAGATGATACATATTTTTCTAAATTTCTCCAGTAATATGCATGTGATTATCACATGAATATGAATCCATCTATTAAACTTGCTACTATTTTAGATTCTGTAATTTAAAATATATATATACTTACTTATTGGAAAACTTATTTTTCAAGACAAATACATATACTATATATTAATACATATGCTTGGAGCACTTTAAAACTAAAACAAAATTTTATACCTTTTTCTAAAATTATTTCTGATATTTAGCATTTCTAGATGAAAGTTTAAAATAAACCAATAAAACAAACTAATATAGGATTGGGATATTATTTAAACCTGTAAAAATCCCAGACTCCTCAGCAAAAATTAGCCAATATTGTAAAAATCCTCTTTGCCCAGCCTTAATACTCTCGTTCATATTTAATTCAGCTTGCTAAACAGAGATGAGAAAGAGAGTGTACCATTCTGTTGAAATAACATCTAATACAATCTGGTCACAAAGGTGGGTGTCCATATAAGTATATTGTCTGCAGTGTCGCTTCATTAAAAGGGACCATTTAGCTTTCCTTTGACCTGATTTGGCATGTTTTTAGATGGGATTCTCTCATATAGAATTGGATCTACTTGTTAAAAGATTAGCGAGGGAGTGTATGATGTCTCAAAGGTCATCAGATACCATCAGAGGCCCCAACAAGTCATAATTAACTTGGTGTTTAAATAAGAGAACAAAAGGGTCACCAATAACACATTCTGGGCAGGCAGCCAGGACACTACCATGGGAGTCATGATGTCTAAACGTAAATTGAGTAGGCAGGACTTGTGATGTGTACTGATCAGAAGCAAGGCAGCGATTAACATGGCAAGAAAGAAGAAAATTTTAATAAAGTGAGCAGATGTCTTGGAAAGCCTGGGACATTACCATTCAGCTTAATGTCTACAGCATATATATTCTCAAATAGGCATGACCCTGTTCTAGAATCCACTCCTACCATAAGAGTGAAGAGGAAAATAGTGTTCCCCAGAGCCAACATGAAATTGGAAGGATAATGAGACTCAGAGACAAAAATAAATAAAACTCCTGGATCAGATTATTTGTGATTCTGAAGGCAAAAAATAAAAAAATAAAAAAAATTCCTCCCAACCAGAGAACATTTTACTCCATTTAAACCTTTAATACAAACAAGCTATAATTTAAAAAGAAACTTTTACAAAATTCAACTTAATGTAGGCTCCTATTTTTTTTTTTCCCAAAAGACTACCCTCTGCAGTCTCCAATATACCTTAAGTTTCTTTGAAAGTCTTCAAAACAGGCAGAATGGAGTCAGTTGTTACTACTTTATAAGCATAGAAAAGTAGAAGTTAGCCCAATTTTATTTTTCCCCTTATTTTGGCATTTTTGATACTTTTCCCTTTTGGTGTCTTTCTCTTGTACCCCTTCATCTAATCTCTGCACTTGGTAGCTTGTCTAGGGCTAGACTCCCTCCTGATCCTTCACTGAATGACTTGATATTATATAATTATCATGGAGGAAAAGCTTCCACTACTGTATAGACACCTGTCTTGTATTTTAGCAAAATAACCATGCCAGAGAGCAGCACTGAATGACAAAGAAACTTATATTGAGGTTAACAGTTGTGAGTGTTTTGCATTACCACTGAGAACAGCACCTTGGGCCCAGAAAGTGAAAGTGAAAGTCACTCAGTTCTGTCTAACTCTTTGTGACCCCATGGACTATACAGTCCATTAAATTTGTCAGGCCAAAATACTGGAATGGGTAGCCTTTCTCTTCTCCAGGGACTTCCCAACCCAGGGACTGAACCCAGGTCTCCCACACTGCAGGGGGATTCTTTATGAGCTGAGCCACAAGGGAAGCCCAAGAATACTGGAGTGGGTAACCTATTCCTTCTCCAGTGGGTCTTCCCAACCCAGGAATCAAACCAGAGTCTCCTGCATTGCAAGCAGGTTCTTTATCAACTGAACTATCAGGGAAGCTCTTGGACCCAGAGGCTAGTATCAAAAATCCAAGAATCTTTTGTATAATTTTTTATGGAGAAAAGTCCTCTTCTAAACTAAGAGCATTACTCCCCTCCTCCCCATTTAACCCATTTTTTTTTAAAATGTTGAATTTGTTATGATATTTCTTCTGTTGCTTGTATTTTTTTTTTTTTTTGGCCAAAGGCATCTTAGCCCCTTGATCAGGGATCACACCCTCACCCCCTGTTTTGGAAGGTGAAGTCTTAACTACTGGACCACCAGGGAAATTCCTAACCTGTTATTTTTAAATGAAAAATCTCAGACACATATAAAAGTAAAGAAACTTGGCAAGAATCCCTATGCACTCATTGTTCAGCTTTAGCAATTTTATTTTATTTTTCCAGCTTTAGCAATTTTCAATCCAAAGTCAATCTAGTTTCTTCCACACCAGCACCAAATCCTGTGTCTTTTTAAAAAAAATTCTGTTTATCAAATTATGTGTTCCATAAATATATTCACAGAATATTTTCTGTTAATATCAAGGCAATCTATGTTAATAGCAGATTACCTATGTAACTCCTACTATTTTGTAAAAATAGTTATTCTAATTACCTGCAAATATGTACATATTCCCCAGTGAAAAACATACAGGTCATAAAAAATAGCCTAGTATGAGTTCATTTCAGTTAAGTCAATCAGTCATATCCGACTCTTTGTGAATCCATGAACCACAGCAAGCCAGGCTTCCTTGTCCATCACCAACTCTCAGGATTTACTCAAACTTATGTCCATTGAGTCGATGCCATCCAACCATCTCAATCTCTGTCATCACCTTCTCCTCCCACCTTCAATCTTTCCCAGCATCAGGGTCTCTTCAACAGAGTCAGCTCTTTGCATCAGGTAGCCAAAGCATTGCAGTTTCAGCTTCAACATCAGTCCTTACAATGAATATTCAGGACTAATTTCCTTTAGGATTGACTGGTTGGATCTCCTTGCTGTCCAAGAGACTCTCAAGAGTCTTCTCCAACAGCACAGTTCAAAAGCATCGATTCTTCAGCGCTCAACATTTTTTTTGTAGTCCAACTCTTCTCACATCCATATATGACCACTGGAAAAACCATAGCCTTGACTAGACCGACCTTTGTTGGCAAAGTAATGTCTCTGCTTTTTAATGTGCTGTCTAGATTGGTCATAGCTTTCTTCTAAGGAGTAAGTGTCTTTTAATTTCATGGCTGCAGTTAATATCTGCAGTGATTTTGGAACCGCCCCCCCACCCCGCCCACCTCAAATAAAGTCTGCCACTATTTGCACTGTTTCCCCATTTATTTGACATGAAGTGATGGGACCAGATGCCATGATCTTAGTTTTCTGATTATTGAACTTTAAGCCAACTATTTCAATCTCCTCTTTCACGTTCATCAAGAGGCTTTTTAGTTCCTCTTCCCTTTCTGCCATAAGTATGGTATTGTCTACATATCTGAGGTTACTGGTATTTCTCCTAGCACTATTGATTCTAGCTTGTGCTTCATCCAGCCCAGTGTTACTCATGCTGTACTCTGCATGTAAGTTAAATAACCAAGGTGACGATATACATCCTTGACATACTCCTTTTCCTATTTGGAATCAGTCTGTGCTTCCATGTCAAGCTTTAAATGTTGCTTCTTGATCTGCATACAGGTTTCTCAAGAGGCAGGTCAGGTGTTCTGGTATTCCCATCTCTTAAAGAATTTTCAACAGTTTGCAGTGATCCACATAGTCATAAGCTTTGGCATAGTCAATAAAGCAGAAATAGATGTTTTTCTGGAACTCTCTTGCTTTTTTGATGATCCAACAGATGTTGGCTGTTTGATCTCGGGTTCCTCTGCCTTTCCAAAACTGAGTTTGGACATCTGGAAGTTCACAGTTCAGGTACTGTTGAAGTCTGGCTTGGAGAATTTTGAGCATTAATTTACTAGCGTGTCAGATGAGTGCAATTGTGCGGTAGTTTGAGCATTCTTTGGCATTGCCTTTCTTTGGGATTGGAATGAAAACTAACCTTTTCCAGTCTCATGAGGACTGCTGAGATTTCCAAATTTGCTGGCATATTGAAAACAGTGCTTTCAGAGCATCGTCTTTTAGGATTTGAAATAGCTCAACTGGAATGCCATCACCTCCACTAGCTTTGTTCATAGTGATGCTTCCTAAGGCTCACTTGCCTTCGCATTTCAGGATGTCTGGCTCTAGGTGAATGATTATACCATCGTGATTATATGGGTCATGAGGATATTTTTTTATAGTTCTTCTGTGTATTCTGGCCTCCTCTTCTTAATATCTTCTGCTTCTTTTAGGTCCATACCATATCTGTCCTTTATTGTGCTCATAGTTGCATGAAATGGTCCCTTGGTATCTCTAATTTTCTTGAAGAAATCTCTAGTCTTTTCCATTCTATTGTTTTCCTCTATTTCTTTGCACTGATCGCTGAGGAAGGCTTTCTTAACTCTCCTTGGTCTTCATTGGAACTCCACACTCAGAAAGGTATATCTTTCCTTTTCTCCTTTGCTTTTCACTTCTCTTCTTTTCACAGCTATTTGTAAAGCCTCCTCAGACAGCCAGTTTGCTTTTTTTGCATTTCTTTTTCCTGGGGATTGTCTTGATCCCTGTCTCCTGTACAATGTCACAAACCTCCATCCATAGTTCATCAGGCACTCTGTCTATCAGATCTAATCCCTTGAATCTATTTCTCACTTCTACTATATAATCATAAGGGAAATGATTTAGGTTATACCTGAATGGTCTAGAGGTTTCCCCTACTGTTTTCAATTTAAGTCTGAATTTGGCAATAAGGAGTTCATGATCTGAGCAACAGTCAGCTCCTGGTCTTGTTTTTGTTGACTGTATAGAGCTTCTCCATCTTGACTGCATAGAATATAATCAATTTGATTTTGGCATTGACCATCTGGTGATGTCTATGTGTAGAGTCTTCTCTTGTGTTGTTGAAAGAGGGTGTTTGCTATGACCAGTGTGTCCTCTTGGCAAAACTCTATTAGCCTTTGCCCTGCTTCTTTCTGTACTCGAAGGCCAAATTTCCCTGTTACTCCAGGTATCACTTGACTTCCTACTTTTGCCTTCTTGTCCCCTATAATGAGAATGACATATTCTTTGGGTGTTCTAGAAGATCTTGTAGGTCTTCATAGAACCGTTCAACTTCAGCTTCTTCAGCATTACTGGTTGGGGCATAGACTTGGATTACCATGATACTGAATGATTTTTCTTGGAAATGAATAGAGATAATTCTATCATTTTTGGAATTGCATCCAAGTACTGCATTTCAGACTCATTTGTTGATTATGATGTCTACTCCATTTCTTCTAAGGGTTTGTTGCCCACAGTAGTGGATAATGGTCATATGAGTTAAATTAACCCTTTCCAGTCCATCTTAGTTCGCTTATTCCTAAAATGTCAATGTGTCAGTGTTTACTCTTGCCATCTCCTCTTTGACCACTTGCAATTTTTCTTGATTCATGGACCTAACATTCCAGGTTCCTATGTGATATTGCTCTTTATAACACCTGACTTTGTTTCTATAACTAGTCACATCCACAACTGGGTTTTGTTTTTACTTTGGCTCTGTCTCTTCATTCTTTCTGAAGTTATTTCTCCACTGATCTCCTGTAGCATCTTGGGCACCTATGACATGGAGAGTGTATCATTCCGTGTTCCATATTTTTGCCTTTTCATACTGTCGTGGTGTTCTCAAGGCAAGAATAGTGATGTGGCTTGTCATCTCTTCTCCAATGGACCACGTTTTGTCAGAGCTCTTCACTATGACCTATCCATCTTGGGTGGCCCTACACAGCATGACTTATAATTTCATTGTATAAGACAAGGCTATGGCCCATGGGATCAGATTGGTTAGTTTTCTGTGATTATGGTTTTCAGTCAGTCTGCCCTCTGATGGAGAAGGATAAGAGGTTTATGGAAGCCTCCTGATGGGAGAAGTGCCATAGCCAAGTATACGTGCAGGTTAAATGACAGAACTGCTTGAAAACGGACTATCAAGACTGTGTGAAGTTAGTGTAGATCTGATATTTATCTGCTTGCACCTCTGCATACTTTCTGATGCTCACAGAGGGAAGTATCATGCAGCTTGTATTAACATTTTGGGCATCCTTCAATGAAGAAAGTATTTAATGTTATGTGGTGAATTAGCCCATATTTTGACTCAACATAGAATCTGTAATTCAAATGACAGGAAAGTAAGCAGAGGTCACACCCAAGTTTGCATAAAGTAAATGCAGAAGACTCAAATTTACTCTATTAAACAGTCAACATTATCATGCAGGGAACCTTCCCCCACAGAACTATAATACCATTGTGTTTATTCTTCTTTTGAAATATTGTTCACATGAATTTTTATTAGGAGATTCAAATTTGTTTTTACTCTCTGGGACAATAGTTTGAAATCAGAAACAAAAAAGAAGTAACAAAGATTCTTATATGCAAATAGAAAACAATTATGAAGAAGCAAAATGAATGATAAGTCTTGAGAAAATGCTAATAAAGACAGAATGAAAGCAAAACCTATTATGGTTACGGTAGTTTGACTCAAACATACCCTAAATTCTCCTGCTTCATCCTATAAATTTAGGTATTATCAGGAAATTATAACGATCTCCATGTTCCTTGAGAAAGAATAGAGTTGGTGTTATTAGGAACAGTACAAAATGTTAATGACACAAAAATAAAGCAATTAAAAGATTGTATTTCACTGATTATTTTCATATTAAACATGTTGACAATATTATGTAAGATATTTGCTTATAAAAACATTAAAATAAAAAAAAAAAAAAGACTTCTATCCTGGATCTGACTGTATCGATAGCGTGATTTCAGGTGTTTTAATTTTCCTTAAAGTAACTGGACCTGAGGGCCTGACGGAAGAATGAGCTATAAGCCAATAAACCATGATGGCAGGAGAAGTCCCGATGACACATGGGGGATTAACTCAGCAGCTACCACACTGGAGGAAGATGGCAAGTAGCATGAATCCCATAATTTTTAAAATCTTCTCTTAATCATAGAGAGATGAAAGATGACTTTTCAGTAGGGACAGCTGCTGTGATTTTTATATAGGAACTGTTTAAAAAATAATTTGGCTTTCAAAGGACACTATGTTTTTCCTTTTGCTGTGCCTTGTTTTATTTCCATCAAATATGTTGGACACAATGTAAAAGACAAACAGTAGAAGAAATTAGAGGCAGTGTTCTAGATTACAGGGAACTGAGTAATTTTGGCATTTAATTGTAAAGCAATATCTTAGCTTATATTTGTTATCATTGTTCAGGGACTGCGACCGGTGCACTAAGCGCAGGCGGCTGCGACTGGTGCACTAAGCGCAGGCGGCTGCGACTGGTGCACTAAGCTCAGCCAAGAGGAGTTACCCCACGTCCGAGGTCAGGGGCAGTGGCCGAGAGTGTCAGGCTGTGAAGGTGCAGGAACAGCCGAGAGGAGCTACCCCAGGTCCAAGGTCAGGGGCAGCAGCCGGGAGGAGCCATCCCACATCCAAAGAGCGGTGGCTAGAGGAGCTATCTCACATTGAAGGTCAGGAAGGGTAGTGGTGAGGAGATACCCCTCATCCAAGGTAAAGAGCAGCGGCTGTGCTTTGCTGGAACAGCTGTGAAGAGATACCCCATGCCCAAGGTAAGAGAAACCCAAGTAACATAGTAGGTGTTGCAAGAGGGCATCAGAGGGCAGACACACTGAAACCATACTCACTGAAAACTAGTCAATCTAATCACACTAGGAGGATCACAGCTTTGTCTAACGTGATGAAACTAAGCCATGCCTGTGGGGCAACCCAAGACGGGCGGGTCATGGTGGAGAGGTCTGACAGAATGTGGTCCACTGGAGAAGGGAATGGCAAACCACTTCAGTATTCTTGTCTTGAGAATCCCATCAACACAGTATGAAAAGGCAAAATGATAGGATACTGAAAGAGGAACTTCCCAGATCAGTAGGTGCCCAACACGCTACTAGAGATCAGTGGACAAATAACTCCAGAAAGAATGAAGGGATGGAGCCAAAGCAAAAACAATACCCAGCTGTGGATGTGACTGCTGATAGAAGCAAGGTCCGATGCTGTAAAGAACAATATTGCATAGGAACCTGGAATGTCAGGTCCATGAATCAAGGCAAATTGGAAGTGGTCAAATAAGAGATGGAGCTGATTATACAAAGTGAAGTAAGCCAGAAAGAAAAACACCAATACAGTATACTGACACATATATATGGAATTTAGAAAGACGGTAATGATGACCCTGTATGTGAGACAGCAAAAGAGACACAGATGTATAGAATGGACTTTTGGACTCTGAGGGAGAGGGAGAGGGTGGGATGATTTTGGAGAATGGCATTGAAACATATATACTATCATGTAAGAAACAAAGTGCCAGTCTATGTTTGATACAGGATACAGGATGTTTGGGGTGGTGCATGGGGATGATCCAGAGAGATGATATGGGGTGGGAGGTGGGAGGGAAATTCAGGATTGGGAGCTCGTATACATTCGTGGTGGATTCATGTCAATGTATGGCAAAACCAATACAGTATTGTAAAGTAAAATAAAGTAAAAATAAAATTAAAAAAAAAAAAAGAGAGAGAGAGATGGCAAGAGTGAATGTTTACATTCCAGGAATCAGTGAACTTAAATGGACTGGAATGGGTGAATTTAACTCAGATGACCATTATATCTATTACTGCGGGCAGGAATCCCTCAGAAGAAATGGAGTAGCCATCATGGTCAACAAAAAAGTCCAAAATGCAGTACTTGAATGCAATCTCAAAAATGAAAGAATTATCTCTATTCATCTCCAAGGCAAATCATTCAAAATCACGGTAATCCAAGTCTATTCCCCAACCAGTAATGCTGAAGAAGCTGAAGTTGAATGGTTGTATGAAGACCTACAAGACCTTTTAGAACTAACACCCCCAAAAGATGTCCTTTTCGTTATAGGGGACTGGAATGCAAAAGTAAGAAGTCAAGAAACACCTGGAGTAACATGCAAATTTGGCCTTGGAATGTGGAATGAAGCAGGGCAGAGACTAATAGAGTTTTGCCAAGAAAATTCACTGGCCATAGCAAACACCTTCTTCCAAAAACACAAGAGAAGACTTTACACACTGACATCACCAGATGGTCAACACCAAAATCAGATTGATTATATTCTATGCAGCCAAGATGGAGAAGCTCTATACAGTCAACAAAAACAAGACCAGGAGCTGACTGTGGCTCAGATCATGAACTCCTTATTACCAAATTCAGACTTAAATTGAAGAAACTAGGGAAAACCACTAGACCATTCAGGTATGACCTAAATGAAATCCCTTATGATGATACAGCAGAAGTGAGAAATAGATTTAAGAGCCTAGATCTGACAGATAGAGTGCCTGATGAACTATGGAATGAGGTTCGTGACATTGTACAGGAGACAGGGATCAAGACCATCCCCATGGAAAAGAAATGAAAAAAGCAAAATGGCTGTCTGGGGAGGCCTTACAAATAGCTGTGAAAAGAAGAGGAGTGAAAAGCCAAGGAGAAAAGGAAAGATATAAGCATCTGAATGCAGAGTTCCAAAGAATAGCAAGAAGAGATAAGAAAGCCTTCTTCAGTGATCAATGCAAAGAAATAGAGGAAGATGATAGAATGGGAAAGACTAGAGATCTCTTCAAGAAAATTAGAGATACCAAGGGAACATTTCATGCAAAGATGGGCTCGATAAAGGACAGAAATCATATGGGCCTAACAGAAGCAGAAGATATTAAGGAGAGGTGGCAAGAATACACAGAAGAACTGTACAAAAAAGATCTTCATGACCTGGATAATCACTATGGTGTGATCACTCATCTAGAGCCAGACATCCTGGAATGTGAAGTCAAGTGGGCCTTAGAAAGCATCACTACAAACAAAGCTAGTGGAGGTGATGAAATTCCAGTTGAGCTATTTCAAATCCTAAAAGATGATGCTGTGAAAGTGTTGCACTCAATATGCCAGCAAATTTGGAAAACTCAGCAGTGGCCACAGGACTGGAAAAGGTCAGTTTTCATTCCAATCCCAAAGAAAGGCAGGCCAAAGAATGCTCAAACTACTGCACAATTGCACTCATCTCACATGCTAGTAAAGTAAGGTTCAAAACCTAGATGTCCATCAGCAGATGAATGGACAAGAAAGCTGTGGTACATATACACAATGGAGTATTACTCAGCCATTAAAAAGAATACATTTGAATCAGTTCTAATGAGATGGATGAAACTGGAGCCGATTATACAGAGTGAAGTAAGCCAGAAAGAAAAACACCAATACAGTATACTGACACATATATACGGAATTTAGAAAGATGGTAAAGATGACCCTTTATGCAAGACAGCAAAAGAGACACAAATGTATAGAACAGACTTTTGGACTCTGAGGGAGAGGGAGAGGGTGGGATGATTTGGGAGAATGGCTTTGAAACATGTATACTATCATGTAAGAAATGAAGTGCCAGTCTATGTTTGATACAGGATACAGGATGCTTGGGGCTGGTGCATGGGGATGATCCAGGGAGATGATATGGGGTCGGAGGTGGGAGGAGGATTCAGGATTGGGAGCTTGTATACACCCGTGGTAGATTCATGTCAATGTATGGCAAAACCAATACAGTATTGTAAAGTAAAATAAAGTAAAAATAAAGTTAAAAAAATAATTCTGCAAGCCAGGCTTCACCAATACGTGAACCGTGAACTTCCTGATGTTCAAGCTCATTTTAGAAAAGGCAGAAAAACCAGAGATCAAATTTCCAATATCCACTGGATCATGGAAAAAGCAAGAGAGTTCCAGAAAAACATCTATTTCTGCTTTATTGACTCTGCCAAAGCCTTTGACTGTGTGGATCACAATAAACTGTGGAAAACTCTGAGAGAGGTGGGAATACCAGACCACCTAACTTGCCTCTTAAGAAATCTGCATGCAGGTCAGGAAGCAATAGTTAGAACTGGACATGGAACAATAGACTGGTTCCAAATAGGAAAAGAAATAGATCAAGGCAGTATATTGTCACCCTGCTTATTTAATTTCTATGCAGAGTACATGATGAGAAATGCTGGGCCGGAAGAAGCACAAGCTGGAATCAAGATTGCCGGGAGAAATATCAATAACCTCAGCTATGCAGATGACACCACCCTTATGGCAGAAAGTGAAGAGGATCTAAAAAGCCTCTTGAAGAAAGTGAAAGAGGAGAGTGAAAAAGTTGGCGTAAAGCTCAACATTCAGAAAACGCAGATCATGGCATCTGGTCCCATCACTTCATGGGAAATAGATGGGGAAACAGTGGAAACAGTGTCAGACTTTGTTTTCTTGGTCTCCAAAATCACTGCAGATGGTGACTGCAGCCGTGAAATTAAAAGATGCTTACTCCTTGGAAGAAAAGTTATGACCAACCTAGATAACATATTCAAGAGCAGAGACATTACTTTGACGACTAATGGCTGTCTAGTCAAGGCTATGGTTTTTCCTGTGGTCATGTATGGATGTGAGAGTTGGACTGTGAAGAAGGCTGACCACCGAAGAATTGATGCTTTTGAACTGTGATGTTGGAGAAGACTCTTGAGGGTCCCTTGGACTGCAAGGAGATCCAACCCGTCCATTCTGAAGGAGATCAGCCCTGGGATTTCTTTGGAAGGAATGATGCTAAAGCTGAAATTCCAGTACTTTGGCCACCTCATGTGAAGAGTTGACTCATTGGAAAAGACTCTGATGCTGGGAGGGATTGGGAGCAGGAGGAAAAGGGGACGACTGAGGATGATATGTTTGGATGACATCACTGACTCAATGGACGTGAATCTGAGTGAACTCCAGGAGTTGGTAATGGACAGGAAGGCCTGGCACGCTGCGATTCATGGGGTCGCAAAAGTTGGACACGACTGAGTGACTGAACTGAACTGATCATTGTTCAAGTGCTATCTCATATCTGACTATTTGTGACCCTATGGACTGCAGCATGTCAGGCTCCCCGTCCCTCACTCTCTCCTTTCATGTCCACTGAATTGGTGATGCTATCTTAAGTTATTCATATATATATCCCCTCTCTAAAATAAAAACAGAGAACAGAGACTAAAACAA
Source organism: Oryx dammah (assembly GCF_014754425.2). NCBI lineage: Eukaryota > Metazoa > Chordata > Mammalia > Artiodactyla > Bovidae > Oryx > Oryx dammah. The sequence goes on from NW_024070186.1 coordinate 141,878,122, forward strand.
CAATGATAGCAACAACAAAACTATAAAGGAAAAATAACAATACTGAATAGTTAGAGAAATTTGGATATGGGTATAATATTAGATGTGCTTCCCATTGGTAAAGAATGTACTTCCCAATGGTAAGAAATGACTCAGTAATAAAAAATCCACCTGCCAATACAGGCTTTGATCCATGGGTCATGAAGATCTCCTGGAGGAGGAAATGGCAACCCACTCCAGTGTCTTGCCTGGGAAATCTCATGGACAGAAAAGCCTGGCGGGCTATAGTCACAAAGAGGTGGACACCATTTGGTGACTAAAGAACAACAACAATGTAATATTAGATAAAAGTTCTGTGAAAATTTATCATTTTGTTTGTGGTAATGTTGTTACCATTATGTAACACACTTTATTTCTTCTTTCAGGAGAAACATGATAAAATATTTAGGTTAAAATCTACCATACCTGCTTAAATGGTTCAGCAAAAATAAAACAAACTAACACATATATGAAAGAAACAGATAAAACCAAAATATACGGCAAATAGTCTTGAAGCTTTTCCATAAATATGAAATTCTTAAAATAAATTGGTTAGGAAAAAATAAAGCAAAGTATATCTAGCAACTTAATTGAATATGATTAATAAAAATAATTAATTATTGCCCCAAATGTATTTCATCTAATACCATAGATCAATAAGGGAGAGAAATAAATTTGTACATGAAAACAAACCCGAAATTGAAAAACATTACTTTTGACAACAAAATATTGCAACTAAAGGTCAATATGACAGATTTTAAATAAGAACTATGGTGGAAAATAAGCAGAATTAAAGAAAATGAGAAATATACAAAGTGATCTGTTGTGGCCTCAATATTCATTAGGATAAAGAAGAAAGATTATACAGAATTTGGGGAATACAAGGTCAAATATGGAGAAGGTGCCAAGAAAAACTAAGCATTTAAGGAAAGAAAGAAAATGCCTAAAATTATGCTTCTAAAATTTGTATCAGACATATACATCTCTCCAGTATTTTTTCCAGGTTGTCTCTTCCCTCAACTATTTAAAGATTATCAAATATTTCCAAGGGAGTGTCTATTTTTCACACTTCATTGCTTTTTGAATGCCTGCTTATGCTCTTTTAAGGTATAGTTAAATGGATTATGTAAGGGAAGAGAAAAGAATGTTTATGAATGCCTTAACATGATTTATAAATATGAAATACTGATAAACTACAATCCTGCTAGGCTACTATGGATTTTTTTTAAACTGCAAAAAATTGGTAATGCTAAAAAATTCTGAGAAATTTAAGTAACTATAGAATAAATGCCAAGATTGAATTGCTGTTTGTATCTACTGTCTATACATACTTCATAATGGAAAACTTTGGAGACATTATTTGGTGCATAAAAGAATACTTCTCTTTGATATTCTGTTATTTTTCTTTTATTAAACACTTCCTCATACATTTGATGAAGAACATAGGGATTCTCTATTACTTAGGTGTCTTTCATTTGTCCTGTACTAGAGGCTTATTCCTGCTAGGAAGATTAGCTTTGCATGGCTCAGTTCACTTCCACAGTGGAGCCATAAATCCATCAAAACACATAAAATAGACTGATGGCCTCCTAATTAAAGATGAAATTTATGGTAGAGATAGTCTTCTCGGGAAAATTCTTCAGGAAGCAATAGAGTAAGAACTGCTTATTTTTCTCTATTAAGAGGTTGTTAACTTTATTTTGAAGGCATGAAATGGGATATAAGGAACATCCATGTAGTTACTATATTAGCTCTATTACAAGCTTGTAGCAAATATACAACATTTGGTACCAAAATGTGGGTCATTAAAAAACTGTAAAAATTGTTGTTTGTAAAACGTTGATGCAAAGATGATCCAAATGATAAATAGGGGAGAATTACTACAGAGAGAACATTGATGTCAATTTAGATGCCCATGAATTATCCTGGTACTTCAAGAGACTGTCAGAGCTTTTGATTACTGAGTCTCATTTTTAAAGAATAAAATGTTTACTGGTTTTAAATAGAGACAAGTAGGATATCCACAGCAACAGTTTTACTTTTTGCCTCACTGTTATTTCTATTACCAGATGTATTCTCAAAGAGACTCATTTTAATTACACTGTCTTGAAGATTAACATAACAATCAACAAAATAATTTAAAATGGAAAACAAGAAAATTTAGTCTTGTTTAACCCAAAGTTGGCTATCTTACACCCAACATTAAATATAAAATACAGACATGTGGTTAACTGAAACTGCAGTTTGTGAGGTGTAATAGGAAGAAAATCTTATAAATAAATTAGAATGAATTATTTCAACTTCAAAAAAGAGGCTTTTTTTAAAAAAAAGATCCACAGGTTTATTTTAGAATGTGATTTATACTCTTTCACCAAATTATTTGTAACTATCACCAGACACCTTCTATACTCTCTATTCAATTTATTTTTAAAGAGTAAACTGAGCAAAAAAAAAAAAAAAAAGTTCAAATTATCATCAGAGAAAGTTATTAAACCATTATTCTTTTATTTAAAATATTCTTTATCTAACACAATATTCCTATTTCTTACTAAAACATTAATAGATTTAAAAATATTGAAATATTTATTCAAATTTTAGTATTTTATACATGTAATTTCTGTTCATTTTGAAGAAATTGGTGCTAAATGTATTTTTTTAATTTATTTTTTATTTTACTTTACAATTCTGTATTGGTTTTGCCATACATTGACACTAATCCAAATTATACATTTTAATGGTTTAGAAACAAATTTTTCAAAAGTTGTTCATTATAACAATGCCTTTAAAATACATATGAACCTATTTTAAAGAGAGTATAACAACATGATTAAAGGAAAACAATTGTGCTTCTTTATGATTTCCAGATAATCGGGTCATCAAAATGTATTCCTTAAATACATACATTTTTATTGTCAATTATACCTCAATATTTGGAGAAGGAAACGGCAACCCACTCCAGTATTCCTGCCTGGAGAATCCCATGGGCAGAGGAGCCTGGCTAGCTACAGTCCATGGGGTCACAAGAGTTGGACATGGCTTAGTGACTAAACCACCAAACCACCATACTTCAGGAAACCTGAGAAAGAAAAAAGATAATACAATCTGTCTTTCATTCTCCCTCTCTCTTTCTTTTTCAATCTGCTCTCCACTATGAGATGAGTTAAAGTGAAAGTCACCTACAAACAAAAAGAATGTCTTCCCCAGACACCTGATCAGCTACTGCCCTGATCTTGGATTTCTCAACATCCAGAACTTTGAGAAATAAATGAGCAAAAATGAATAGATAGATAGATAGACACTATCAAATTAAGCATGGGCATATTTGCTATAAAAGACAGATAATAAGTTGTCTTAGGCTGTGAGTGGGGGAGGGAGGAATGGAGAGTTATTATTAATAGATGCAGAGTTTCAGTTTTGCAAAGGAAAACAGTTATGCAAATGAATGATGGTGATGTTTACTCAACAATGTGAATGCATTTAATTCCATTGAACTAAGTTTAAAATAAAGTTGGTGGATTTTACCATTATTAAAAAGGAAAAGAGAAAAACATCATTTCTTACAAGACATATTCTATTTGATTATTTTTCTGCCCACTGTGTAAAAATAAGTCAAATTACCTACTTTAATTTTCTATTAAATAACAATTAATATCAGTGTCAGTTCATTCAGTCACTCAGTCATGTCCGACTCTTTGCGACCCCATGAACCATAGCACACCAGGCCTCCCTGTCCATCACTAACTCCTGGAGTATAGCCAATGTCCATCAAGTTGATGATGCCATCCAAAAATCTCATCCTCTGTCGTCCCCTTCTCCTCCTGCCCTCAATCTTTCCCAGCATCAGGGTCTTTTCAAATGAGTTAGCTCTTCACATCAGGTGGCTAAAGTATTGGAGTTTCAGCTTCAATATCAGTCCTTCTAGGGGCTTCTCTGGTGGCTCAAAGGTTAAAGAGTCTGCCCACAATGCAGGAGACCTGGGTTCAATCCCTGGGTTGGGAAAATCCCCTGGAGAAGGAAATGGCAATCCACTCCAGTATTCTTGCCTGGAGAATACCATGGACAAGAGAAGCCTAGTAGGTTACAGTCCACGGGGTCGAAAAGAGTCAGACATGACTGAGCGACTTCACCTCGCCTAATGAATACCCAGGACTGATCTCCTTTAGGATGGACTGGTAGGATCACCTTGCCATCCAAGGGACTCTCAAGAGTCATCTCCAAAACCACAGTTCAAAAGCATCAATTCCTCAATGCTCAGCTTTCTTTATAGTTCAGCTGTCACATCTATACATGACCACTGGACAAAACCATAGCCTTGACTAGACTGACCTTTTTTGACAAAGTAATGTCTCTGCTTTTTAATATGCTCTCTAGATTGGTCATAACTTTCCTTCCAAAGAGTGAGCATCTTATAATTTCATGGCTGCAATCATCATCTGCAGTGATTCCGGAGCCCCCCAAATTAGGTCAGCCACTGTTTCCACTGTTTCCCCATTTATTTGCCATGAAGTGATGGGACTGGGTGCTATGATCTTCGCTTTCTGAATGTTGAGCTTTAAGCCAACATTTTCACTCTCCTATTTCACTTTGGTCAAGAAGTTCTTTAGTTCTTCACTTCCTGCCATAGGGTGGTGTCATCTGCATATCTGAGGTTATTGATATTTCTCCCAGCAATCTTGATTCCAGCTTGTGTTTCATCCAGCCCAGCATTTCTCATGATGTACTTTGTATGTAAGTTAAATAAGCAGGGTGACAATATACAGCCTTGACGTACTCCTTTTCCTATTTGGAACCAGTCTGTGGTTCCATGTCCAGTTCTAACTGTTGCTTCCTGACCTGCATACAGGTTTCTCAAGAGGGAGGTTAGGTGGTCTGATATTCCCATCTCTTTCAGAATTTTCCACATTTTACTGTGATCCATGCAGTCAAAGTCTTTGACATAGTCAATAAAGTAGAAATGATGTTTTTCCGAAACTCCCTTGCTTTTTTGATGATTCAGCAGATATTGCCAATTTGATCTCTGGTTCCTCTGACTTTTCTTAAACCAGCTTGAACATCTGGAAGTTCATGGTTCATGTATTGCTGAAGCCTGGCCTGGAGAATCTTGAGAATTACTTTACTAGCCTATGATATGTGTGCAATTGTGTGGCAGTTTGAGCATTCTTTGGCATTGACTTTCTTTGGGATTAGAATGAAAACTGACCTTTTCTAGTCCTGTGGCCACTGCTGAGTTTTCCAAAATTGCTGACATATTGAGGGCAGCACTTTCACAGCATCATATTTTAGGATTTGAAATAGCTCAACTGAAATTCCATCACCTCCACTAGTTTTGTTCATAGTGATGCTTACTAAGGCCCACTTGACTTCACATTCCAGGATGTCTGGCTCTAGGTGAGTGATCAAACCATCGTGATTATCTGGGTTGTGAAGATCATTTTTGTATAGTTTTTCTGTGTATTCTTGCCAGCTCTTCTTAATATCTTCTGCTTTAGTTAGATCCATACGATTTCTGTCCTTTATTGAGCCCACTTTGCATGAAATGTTCACTTGGTATTGCTAATTTTCTTGAAGAGATCTCTAGTCTTTCCCATTCTATTGTTTCTCTCTATTTCTTTTCATTTATCTCTGAGAAAGGCTTTCTTTTCTCTCCTTGCTATTCTTTGGAACTCTGCGTTCTAATGGGTATATCTTTCTGTGTTGACTAAATATAAGTAATATGAGGTTCAGTTAAAATTGGTCTGAATCCAGATACATATTTGAATTTATCTGTTCATTTGTGTCTGATGCTGGATAGTTTACAGTCACTTCTGTTAATTAAAGGACATAGTATACTACGTAAAATGTTTTTACATTTTGTTGTGCTCTGAGCTCTAAAAGAGAATTGCTAATTCCTCCCATTAGAAAGTAATGATTATTTGAGAAGCACATGTTCAAATGCTGTAAAAGTAAACGTTCACCCATTAAGTTCAACACATATTTTATAAAAGAATAGAAATAGTATATAAGAAAAGAGACTGATTATATCTATTAGTTGCTAAATCACCCATTTTACCACTGTGAATGTGACCAAAGAGTTTGCTGTAAAGTGGAACGTTACTGTTATATTATGAAGGTAAGTGAATCCCTTGAATATTTACTTACTTCTAAACCTGAAGTTTAGAAGAGTTGGAAGAAGGCTGAGCACTGAAGAACTGATGCTTTTGAACTGTGGTGCTGGAGAAGACTCTTGAGAGTCCCTTGGACTGCAAGGAGATCCAACCAATCCATTCTGAAGGAGATCAGCCCTGGGATTTCTTTGGAAGGAATGATGCTAAAGCTGAAACTCCAGTACTTTGGCCACCTCATGAGAAGAGTTGACTCATTGGAAAAGACTCTGATGCTGGGAGAGATTGAGGACACGAAGAGAAGGGGACGACAGAGGATGAGATGGCTGGATGGCATCACCAACTCGAAGGACTTGAGTCTGAGTGAACTCCAGGAGTTGGTGATGGACAGGGAGGCCTGGTGTGCTGCGATTCATGGGGTCGCAATGAGTCAGACACGACTGAGTGAGTGAACTGAACTGAAACCTGAACTCAAATTTTCACTTTCATAATTTCAATGTGAAACATGAAACAGAAATATTCTGCAACTCAGGAGGATAATTTGTCATCCTTTAAATATTTTATGATTTATCATACCAATAGTTCTCATGCTAAATCACATTTAGAATAGCTGATGCAGACTTGTTTTGAATGTGTCATTAGCAATAAGTGACTTTGGGTATCTATGTGTTTGTGTGTTTTGTGGTCTGGATGAATGTTTATGTTGAGGATACCTTTGTTCAAAGAAGAGCATTTATCAGAATTCTTGAGTCAAAAGACACTCATAATGGACTTCCCTGGTGACCCTGATCTAGGAAGACTCTCCATGTCACAGGGCAACTAAGCCTGTGGGCTATAATTACTGACCCCATTCGCCCTAGAGCCTATGCTCTACAATAAGGGAAGCCACCACAATGAGACGCCTGCACACCACAATGAATAGCCCTGCTTGCTGCCACTAGAGAAAGCCAGCAACAGTGAAGACTCAGTGCATCCAAAAATAAAATAAATTTTAAAAAAGGCACATTCAGCATAAATATATGCATAATCTGCTTTATTTTTAGGTATTTTAAGGATGTAATTAATATTCATTTTCATTCACTTCAGTCATGTCTGACTCTTTGCAACCCATGGGCCTTAACCTGCCAGACTCCTCTGTCCATGGGATTTTCCAGGCAGGAATACTGGAGTAGGTTGCCATGCCCTTCTCCAGGGGATCTTCTCACCCAGGGATTGAAACCACATCCCCTGCATTGCAAGCAGATTCTTTAACACTAAGTTACTGGAAAGCAATGATGTAATTAAGAACCTATAAAACCATACCCCTGTTCACACACACAGACAAGAGCTGAAATGCTGCTGGGAAAGAATATATATATAATATATATAAGTATTTATATATATATATATATATCCATTCTATTTCCTGCTTCCTCACCCCACCCCATCAAAATAAGATCATTACCTGTAAGTTAATACTAATAATTATTTTGCTTTCTAAAATTTAACTTATAGCCATCCATATATATACTTACAAAGGATACTTTTCTCATTTTGATTCTTTTCTCTTTATAAACAAAAGATGATCATATAGACTATGGTGAAACTCTAAATGGCTATTTTGATATAATTTATTCATCTTAACTTTTTAGAGTTTCACCATAGTCTATATGACCATTTTATGTTTATAAAGAGAAAAAAAATATAAATAAGAAGATCCTTTGGAGAAGGAAATGGCAACTCATTCCAATATTCTTGTCTGGGAAATCCACGGGACCGAAAAGCGAGGTGGGCTACAGTCCATGGAGTCATAAAAGAGTCAAATACTACTTAGCCACGAAGCAACAACAACAACAAAAAACAAATTCATCTTAACTTATATAATATAGCATGGCAAGACTACACTGTGTTTTAAACATCAACTGTTCTATTGATAAACAGTAAGTTGTTTTCAGGTTTTACCTTCTAAATATTGCTCCCTTGAACATTCTTGTATGTTTCCTTTTAAACTTAGGAACAAATTTATTTTAGGGATATGCTTAAAATAGTATTAGAACAAAAGAGAGAAAAATAATATTGATATATGCAGTATGTGATTTTTCTATTTTAAGTCATTGCCAAACTGTTTCTACAAGCAGTGTATAAAATAGGCCACTAGACAATTGGTATGTAGACAAATAGGTAAATAATAAAGAATAGGGGGATCATATAATTTATTGTCTAAAAAGGCACACCTTTTTTTTTAAACAGAAGTGATTCTATTTCTGTTTAGATTATTAGAAATAATCATTATTTTTATTAGTGTTTCACTGTAACTCTTATGAACCTTAAAGTGAAAGTGTTAATGCTCAGTCTTATCTGACTGAGTGGGTTGCCAGTTCCTTCTCTAGGGGATCTTCCTGACCCAGGGATTGAACTCAGGCCTCCTGCATTGCAGGCAGATTCTTTACCATCTGAGCCAACAACCTGGGCTGCCCTAAAAAGCAAACAATAAAATCCATAACAAAACAAATAATCACCAACAAAAACTGGGTCTAAGTTTAAGATAATTTTGGAATTGTCCCCACAATATTTATGTTAGGATCTTAGCTTTATATAAGATCAATATTTTCCAGATTCTAGATAACAATAACTCAGATTTCAAGAGGGGAAATTTGAATTATGTTATATGAATGCATCATCACCAGACCTTTCATTTTTCATTTATTCAGTATTATTTGAAAGTAATTAGCAATGAGGGTGAAGAAGGCAATGGCACCCCACTCCAGTACTCTTGCCTGGAAAATCCCACGGACGGAGGAGCTTGGTATGCTGCAGTCCATGGGGTCGTACAGAGTTGGACACGACTGAAGCGACTTAGCAGCAGCAGCAATAAGGGAAACCTGGGTTTGATCCCTGGGTTGGGGAGATCTCCTGGAGGAGGGCATGACAACCCATTCCAGTATTCTTGCCTGGAGAATACCCGTGGACAGAGGAGACTGGTGGGCTACAGTCCCTGGGGTTGCAAAGAGTCAGACATGATTGAATCAACTAAACGCACAAACACAGCTCACTTTTTATCATTTATTCTTACAAAACTCCTCTAGCATAAAATAAACATAAGGAAAATGTACAAAAATGTAGATGAAATATTTTATTCTTCTTTATGTGTATTGGTATATTCAGATCTCAATATACTCAATAGGGAAAACAAACAAACACACACAACAAACAAACAAACTAAATTATCTTTATTTCTATCATTTCTGAATTCTTGCAGGGTAAAATTTTTATCCGAACCAAAATGTCAGTGCTGTGTTTTAAGGCAAAGTGTGTTGAAGCAGTTATGTTTTATATTTTCTTCTACAGACTACACAGAATTCTTTGCTTTTAATTCTTGTATTGGATTTTCAGAGGCATGTCCTTGGGGGAGAAACATTTGTATTAATCTACGGCCACTGTCACAAGTAATTTATTGGTGATACCAGTACACTTCCAATTACCCTTTTCCAAGTAACCAAAAAAGTCACACTGTGATTGAACTATAAAATGAAGGAAATATGATTATTATTAAGGGCTATAAGGAACACTCCATAATTTTTAGCATTGGTGAAAGCATTCTTTTTTAGCAATTTGAAAATATGCTATTTTGTGTAATGTTCTAAAATATATAGGGAGAAGACTAGAGAGATTGCTAGATCCAGGACTAGTATGGATTCTCCAACACTGTTCTATCTTTTAAAATTGTCCTTGTTCTGTTAACCTACTTTTGTCTTTGTCCATCTGCTATATTACTGTTTGTCTATCAATCTATCATCTAATCTTTATAACTTTCAAAATAACAGTATGGAAACATTGCTAGACAATATGGAGACATTTTTAAATTAACAAAAAAATATAGTCAACTTCTGAGTCGAAATGCTAGCTTTGTCACTTTCAAACTACATGAGCTGAGCAAGTAACAGGAGCTCTCTCTGACTCAGATTCCTTATTTTCCTATGATATCAATGGACATTGTTAATAGTCCTTACTTACCTAGTTTGAGAAAGGATTTATAAATTATTTTGCATAAATTTACCAGCATAATGGAAAGTAAATTTAGTTATACATATATGGATAACAGGCATTTAAATGTTTAATGCTGCTTTAAGCACTTTTACAAGGCTAAATTAATTTTCACAATTGCATTGATATTTAAAAAGATCAAAGAAACTAAGTGACTTTGGAAGATTACACCACTAGATAAATAAGAGTTTCAAACCAGACTGTCTGACTTCAAAGCCAGTGCTCCTAGAATTATTCTTACACAGAACAATAGATTAAGGTACGATGCCAGGTTACAAGTCTTCATTAAAATTATGATAATGCTAAAACTAGTAATTTTGTATTCTTCAACTGATGTGGCTTTATTATAGTTTTTCCTTGGCTTGGGGTACCTTTTGTTTTTTACACTTATGAAATGTTCAATCTCTGTCCATTAGTCTGAGACCTGCACTAGCCAGTGTTCATGAGGAATATGTAATTACCAGTAACGCTGAAGAAGCTGAAGTTGAACGGTTCTATGAAGACCTACAAGGCCTTTTAGAACAAACACCCCCAAAATATATTGTTTTCATTATAGGGGACTGGAATGCAAAAGCAGGAAGTAAAGAAACACCTGGAGTAACAGGTAAATGTAGCCTTGGAATGCGGAATTAAGCAGGGCAAAGACTAATAGAGTCTTGCCACAAGAATGCACTAGTCATAGCAAACACCCACTTCCAACAACACAAGAGAAGACTCTACACATGGACATCACAAGATGGTCAACACAGAAATCAGATGGATTATATTCTTTGCAGCCAAAGATAAAAAGCTCCACACAGTCAGCGAAAACAAGACGGGAGCTGACTGTGGATCAGATCATGAGCTCCTTATTGCCAAATTCAGACTTAATTCAAAGAAAGTAGGGAAAACCACTAGACCATTCAGGTATGACCTAAATCAAATCCCTTATGATTATACAATGGAAATGAGAAATAGATTTAAGGGACAGATCTGATAGATAGAGTGCCTGATGAACTATGGACTGAGGTTTGTGACATTGTAAGGGAGACAGGGATCAAGAACATCCCCATGGAACAGAAATGCAAAAAAGCAAACTGGCTGTATGAGGAGGCATTACAAATAGCTGTGAAAAGAAGAGCAGCAAAAAGCAAGGGAGAAAAGGAAAGATATAAGCATCTGAATGCAGGGTTACCAAGAATAGCAAGAAGAGAAAAGAAAGCTAATTTCAGTGATCAATGCAAAGAAATAGAGGGAAAAAAACAGAATGGAAAAGACTAGAGATCTCTTCAAGAAAATTAGGGATATCAAGGGAACATGTCATGCAAAGATGGGCTCAATAAAGGACAGAAATGGTATGGACCTAACAGAAGCAGAAGATATTAAGAAGAGGTGGTGAGAATATACAAAAGAACTGTACAAAAAAGATCTTCATGACAAGATAATCATGATGGTGTGATCACTCACCTTGAGCCAGACATCCTGGAATGTGAAGTCAAGTGGGCCTTAGAAAGCATCACTATGAACAAAGCTAGTGGAGGTGATGGTATTCCAGTTGAACTATTTCAAATCCTAAAAGATGATGCTGTGAAAGTGCTGCACTCAGTATGCCAGCGAATTTGGAAAACTCAGCAGTGGCCACAGGACTGGAAAAGGTCAGTTTTCATTCCAATCCCAAAGAAAGGCAATGCCAAAGAATGCTCAAACTACTGCACAATTGCACTCTTCTGACACTCTAGTAAAGTTAGGCTCAAAATTCTCCAAGCCAGGCTTCACCAGTACGTGAACCGTGAACTTCCAGATGTTCAAGCTGGCTTCAGAAAAGGCAGGGGAACCAGAGATCAAATTGCCAACATCTGCTGGATCATCAAAAAAGCAAGAGAGTTCCAGAAGAACATCTATTTCTGCTTTATTGATTATGCCAAAGCCTTTGACTGTGTGGATCACAATAAACTGTGGAAAATTCTGAAAGAGATGGGCATACTAGACCACATGACCTGCCTCTTGAGAAACTTATATGCAGGTCAGGAAGCAACTGTTAGAACTGGACATGGAACAACAGACTGGTTCCAAACAGGAAAAGGAGTACATCAAGGCTGTATATCATCACCCTGCTTATTTAACTTCTATGCAGAGTACATCATGAGAAACGCTGGGCTGGAAGAAGCACAAGCTGGAATCAAGACTGCTGGGAGAAATATCAATAACCTCAGATATGCAGATGATACCACCCTTATGGCAGAAAGTGAAGAGGAGCTAAAAAGCCTCTTGATGAAAGTGAAAGTGGAGAGTGAAAAAAATTGGCTTGAAGCTCAACACTCAGAAAACGAAGATCATGGCATCTGGTCCCTTCACTTCATGGGAAATAGATGGGGAAACAGTGTCAGACTATTTTTTGGACTCCAAAATCACTGAAGATTGTGACTGTAGCCATGAAATTAAAAGATGCTTACTCCTTGGAAGAAAAGTTATGATCAACCTAGATAGCATATTGAAAAGCAGAGACATTACTTTGCCAACAAATGTCCGTCTAGTCAGGCTATGGTTTTTCCTGTGGTCATGTATGGATGTGAGAGTTGGACTGTGAAGAGAGCTGAGTGCCAAAGAATTGACGCTTTTGAACTGTTGTGTTGGAGAAGACTCTTGTGAGTCCCTTGGACTGCAAGGAGATCCAACCAGTCCATTCTAAAGGAGATCATCCCTGGGTGTTCTTTGGAAGGAATAATGCTAAAGCTGAAACTCCATTACTTTGGCCACCGTGGAAAAGTCTCTAATGCTGGGAGGGATTAGGGGCTGGAGGAAAAGGGGATGACAGAGCATGAGATGGCTTGATGACGTCACTGACTAGATGTGAATTTGAGTGAACTCCCGGAGTTGGTGATGGACAGGGAGGCCTGGCATGCTGCTATTCATGGGGTCGCAAAGGGTTGAACATGACTGAGCGACTGAATTGAACTGAATTATTCTCTGGGACTACTATAGTGGGTCTTCCTCATTGTGAAGCTGTTTAAAGAGGCAATCTAAATATCTTTGTCCACGGAGGAGTATTTCCTGCTTGGAGACAGAGCTGGATTCCACCTACCTTTTTTTACAGTGCCAGGACAATTTCTATTAAATCTTTTAATATTGTCTTTGAAACAGTATGTCTGTTTAACCAGTTCGTTGATATCCTAAGGTATAGTAACCTTTCTGCTTTGTTGCAGATAATAAAAATTAGTCAAGTTCAAATCTAGTAGCTAGTTACATTTCCCAATATGGTTGATTTTTTCAAATTGAAGTTCTTTTTTCAGCTGAAGAATATATGAATAAGAGCTCTAATCATTAGGCTGCTGCTGCTGCTGCTGCTGCTACTAAGTTGCTTCTGTCGTGTCCGACTCTGTGCGACCCCATAGACGGCAGCCCAACAGGCTTCCCCATCCCTGGGATTCTTCAGGCAAGAACACTGGAGTGGGTTGCCATTTCCTTCTCCAATGCAGGAAAGTGAAAGTGAAGTCGCTTAGTCATGTCCGACTCTTAGCAGCCCCATGGACTGCAGCCTACCAGGTTCCTCCATCCATAGGATTTTCCAGGCAGGAGTACTGGAGTGGGGTGCCATTGCCTTCCCCAAATCATTCAGTTCAGTTCAGTTCAGTTCAGTCGCTCAGTCATGTCTGACTCTTTGCGACCCCATGAATCGCAGCACACCAGGCCTCCCTGTCCATCACGAACTCCGGGAGTTCACACAGACTCACGTCCATTGAGTCAGTGATGCCATCAAGCCATCTCATCCTCGGTCGTCCCCTTCTCCTCCTGCCCCCAATCCCTCCCAGCATCAGGGTCTTTTCTAATCAGTCAACTCTTTGCATGAGGTGGCCAAAGTACTGGAGTTTTAGCTTTAGCATCATTCCTTCCAAAGACATCCCAGGGCTGATCTTCTTCAGAATGGACTGGTTGGATCTCTGTGCAGTCCAAAGGACTCTCAAGAGTCTTCTCCAACACCACAGTTCAAAAGCATTCTTCGGTACTCAGCCTTCTTCACAGTCCAACTCTCACATCCATACTTGGCTACTGGAAAAACCATAGCCTTGACTAGAGGGACCTTAGTCGGCCAAGTAATGTCTCTGCTTTTGAATATGCTATCTAGGTTGGTCTTAACTTTTCTTCCACGGAGTAAGTGTCTTTTAATTTCATGGCTGCAGTCACCATTTGCAGTGATTTTGGAGCCCCCCAAAATAAAGTCTGACACTGTTTTCATTGTTTCCCCATCTATTTCCCATGAAGTGATGGGACCAGATGCCATGATCTTTGTTTTCTGCATGTTGAGCTCTAAGCTAACTTTTTAACTCTCCTCTTTCACTTTCATCAAGAGGCCTTTTAGTTCCTCTTCACATTCTGCTATAAGGGTGGTGTCATCTGCATATCTGAGGTTATTGATATTTCTCCCTGCAATCTTGATTCCAGCTTGTGTTTCTTCCAGTCCAGTGTTTCTCATGATGTACTGTGCATATAAGTTAAATAAGCAGGGTGACAGTATACAGCCTTGATGCACTCCTTTTCCTATTTGGAACGAGTCTGTTGTTGCATGTCCAGTTCTAAATGTTGCTTCCTGACCTGCATACAGTTTTCAGAGAATATTAACTCTTAGGCTATTAATCAAATTTTATCCCTCTCAGTTTTCCTTGTGATCATCCTCAAACAGCAGCTATACACACTTACACACAGACACACACACACACACACACACACAGAAACACACATCATAAAGAATTGAATAGTTTCTCCTTGGGTGGGATAATCATGTAGAAAGCATAAGCTATAGCAGAAAAAGGAAAATTTTATTTTATCATGATTTTCTTCCTATAAATCAGATAAAGAAGGATAAGAATGTTTATCAGTCATTGTTCTAATTTATTAGACCATTGAAAACAAGACAAAAAAGTAGTTCCCTCAACATTATTTAAAATGATTAAATTTATATTATTTAATGAATCCACAGAAAACTCAAGCCCAATACTTATATAAAAGTCCTGGGATGGTTTGTCCACAATACACAAACATGCACTATCACAGAACAGAAAAAAGTGAGGAAATGTCAGGACAATTTATTTTCAAAATATTTAATGCATTATGTTCAAGGTATTCAATGGTTCATATTTTGTCTTTTGACAAATGATGGAGATAAAAAGTATTTAGATAAAAGATTTTTAAAATATCTCTATAATGTCTAAAGCAAATTACATTCTAGAATTACAAATACATATGGGAAGACACCAAAACATTGATTTTAAAACTTGGTTTTATAGAAGCACTAGTGCCAAAGGAAGAAAGATCTGAGAAGAAAATATATATTCATGATATCCGCTGTTAAATACCCTTTCAACTATGGGAAAAAAAAGTCACAAATATGAGAACAGCATGATACCTTTGAGAGCCTTGACTATTATCATTAATGACCCCAGAATTTTACAGTCATAAAGCTCCTATACGTGGCAGGAGGAAGATAAATGTAATCACTACAGACATAGCTCATGGCTGGAGTTCCATAAAATCCCCAGATATACAGCATGAGTTTGCAGGTTTTGATCAATAATATAAAATTGTATCTCTATGTTAAATTCTTTATCACCTTATTTATATAATTTCTAGCTGCTTTAGAATTGTGCATTTTTACTAGGGAAACAGATTCTAGTATTTTAATTCTTGTTACTGTGTTTCTAAGAAAAAATAGGCAAGGTGGAATGTGGATGCAGTATATTTCTTGGTTTCCTTGCTTTCAAAATAAACTATGATCTCCACTTTATATCTGTTTGAAATAATGAAAATAAACTCGACAGATGCAGTACACTTTGTATTTCAATTTTGTTAAATTTCTATACATGTATTATGCATTTGGGAAAAATTAGCTTTGAGAGATGTTTAACTCTACTATAGAAATTGCATACTTACTATACATAACACATATAACTAAATACTTTATTTATTTTTATATTAGAGGATAATTACAATATTGTGCTTGTTTTGCCATAAGAATAATATAAAATAAAACAATATAAATAGAAGTTATTACTATTTTTTAAGAACATTGGCTAAGTGATCAGAGCAGAGCTGTCAGTGTTTTATTTTTATTATATTTAGTTATTTAATTTCTTCTTCTTCTGTTTAAACCACCATTAATCACAGTATTGAATTCTTACTTTTAGTTATGTTTTCCCTTTCAAGTAGTTATTCTTAATCTTCAATAATTTTTTCATAGCATATTCTTTCCTGAAGCTATTTCTAATCTTACTTTTATTTATTTATATATTACAGACATGGTTCACTCATATTGTGCATAAGACTATTTCTGCTGGGTTTTGCTCAATTTTTTCCCCTTGTGTCTCTGGTTATTTTTTATCTTATTCCAGCTATTTCTTTGAAAATCATTTGTAGAAAACATTTGAAATCTGGTAGGAATGCTACTTTTACTGAAGACACTTCCCATTTGCTATTGGTCAGGAGTTCAGTGTCTACCAGAACAGAACATCTACTAGATATTCTCCTAGACAGAATATCTCAATTCAAGTTCAAGAATTTAGATTCTCAGACTATGTAGGACTAAGCAAGCCTGAAAGCCCATGTGAAGACTTATAATTTTCATTCAATCTTATCCTTAGTATAGTCTTTTAGAATCCTGGATTTATGTTTCATCTATAGGTGTGGGTATATGGAAACTCTTATCAGATACATTATCTAGGAGTTCCTTGGACTTTGACAGAATTCTTCTTAAGCAGTTAAGCTGCCTTTCAACTATTTTGCATCTATAATTTTCTCATTAGAAATATCCCTAGAGAAATACTGATTTTTACTACTAGTTATTTTTCTGGGTTATCATTCAGTTGAGTTCAGTTCAGTCCCTCAATCGTGTCCAAATCTTTGCGACCCCATGAATCACAGCACGCCAGGCCTCCCTGTCCATCAGCATCTCCCAGAGTCTACCCAAACCTATGTTCATTGAGTCGATGATGCCATCCAGCCATCTCATCCTCTGTCGTCCCCTTCTCCTCCTGCCCCCAATCCTTCCCAGCATCAGAGTCTTTTCCAATGAGTCAACTCTTCGTATGAGGTGGCCAAAGTACTGGAGCTTCAGCTTTAGCATCATTCCTTCCAAAGAAATCCCAGGGCTGATCTCCTTCAGAATGGACTGGTTGGATCTCCTTGCAGTCCAAGGGACTCACAAGAGTCTTCTCCAACACTATAGTTCAAAAGCATCAATTCTTTGGCTCTCAGCCTTCTTCACAGTCCAATTCTCACATCCATACATGACCACAGGAAAAACGATAGCCTTGACTAGACAGACATTTGTTGGCAAGGTAATGTCTCTGCTCTTCAATATGGCATCTAGGTAGGTCATAACTTTTCTTCCAAGGACTAAATGTCTTTTAATTTCATGGCTGCAGCCACCATCTGCAGTGATTTTGGAGCCCCCAAAAGTAAAGTCTGACCCTGTTTCCACTGTTTCCCCATCTATTTTCCATGGAGTGATGGGACTGGATGCCATGATCTTCGTTTTCTGAATGTTGAGCTTTAAGCCAACTTTTTCACTCTCCTCTTTCACTTTCATCAAGAGGCTTTTCAGTTCCTTTCCACTTTCTGCCATAAGGGTGGTATCATCTGCATATCTGAGGTTATTGATATTTCTCCCAGCAATCTTGATTCCAGCTTGTGTTTCTTCCAGCCCAGTGTTTCTCATGATGTACTCTGCATAGAAGTTAAATAAGCAGAGTGACAATGTACAGCCTTGACGTATTCCTTTTCCTATTTGGAACCAGTCTGTTGTTCCATGTCCAGTACTAATTGTTGCTTCCTGACCTGCATACAGATTTCTCAAGAGGCAGGTCAGGTGGTCTGGTATTCCCATCTCTTGAAGAATTTTCCACAGTTTATTGTGATCCACATAGTCAAAGGCTTTGGCATAGTCAATAAAGCAGAAATAGATGTTTTCCCGAAACTCTCTTGCTTTTTCCATGATCCAGCAGATGTTGGCAATTTGATCTCTGGTTCCTCTGCCTTTTCTAAAACCAGCTTGAACATCTGGAAGTTTATGGTTCACGTATTGATGAATCCTAGCTTGGAGAATTTTGAGCATTACTTTACTAGCATGTGAGATTAGTGTGATTGTGCAGTAGTTTGAGCATTCTTTGGCCTGCCTTTCTTTGGGATTGGAATGAAAACTGACCTTTTCCAGTCCTGTGGCCACTGCTGAGTTTTCCAAATTCGCTGGCATATTGAGTGCAGCACTTTCACAGCATCATCTTTCAGGGTTTGAAATAGCTCAACTGGAATTCCATCACTTCCATTAGCTTTGTTCGTCGTGATGCTTTCTAAGTCCTGCTTGACTTCACATTCCAGGATGTCTGGCTCTAGATGAGTGATTACACCATCATGATTATCTGGGTCTTGAAGATCTTTTTTGTACAGTTTTTCTGTGTATTCTTGCCACCTCTTCTTAATATCTTCTGCTTCTGTTAGGTCCAGACCATTTCTGTCCTTTATCGAGCCCGTCTTTGCATTAAATGTTCCCTTGGTGTCTCTAATGTTCTTGAAGAGATCTCTAGTCTTTCCCATTCTGTTTTTTCCTCTATTTCTTTGCATTGATCACTGAAGAAGGCTTTCTTATCTCTCCTTGCTATTCTTTGGAATTCTGCATTCAGATCCTTATATCTTTCCTTTTCTCCTTGACTTTTCACTCTCTTCTTTTCACAGTTATTAGTAAGGCCTCCCCAGACAGCCATTTTGCTTTTTTGCATTTCTGTTCTATGGGGATGGTCTTGATCCCTGTCTCCTGTACAATGTCACAAACCTCATTCCATAGTTCATCAGGCACTTTATCTATCTGATCTAGGCCCTTAACTCTATTTCTCACTTCCACTGTATAATCATAAGGGATTTAATTTAGGTCATACCTCAATGTTCTAGCAGTTTTCCCTACTCTCTTCAATTTAAGTCTGAATTTGGTAATAAGGAGTATGATCTGAGCCACAGTCAGCTCCCAGTCTTGTTTTTGCTGACTGTATATAGCTTCTCCATCTTTGGCTGCAAAGAATATAATCAGTCTGATTTTGGTGTTGACCATTTGGTGATGTCCAGGTGTAGAGTCTTCACTTGTGTTGTTGGAAGAGAGTGTTTGCTATGACCAGTGCATTTTCTTGGCAAAAACCTATTAGTCTTTGCCCTGCTTAATTCCGCATTCCAAGGCCAAATTTGCCTGTTATTCCAGGTGTTTCTTGACTTTCTACTTTTGCATTCCAGTCTCCTATAATGAAAAGGACATCTTTTATGGGTGTTAGTTCTAAAGGGTTATCATATATTCCTACAATTTTGCTTTACTTAAATTTTCTTGGTGATCTTTTGAAATTGCAAGCATGAGTTTCATTCTATTTCATCAGATATCTCAGTCCACTCTTTTCAGGGAAAGGACCCCATATATACTAGCACTTCCATGAAACTACACCTGCACACACTTTAAAGTTAACTTTTTACCACTAGATACTCTTTAAGTCTCCATGCTTAAATAGAACTAGCTTAATTTTCCTGAATGGTCCTACTCTCTTTTTAATTGGCGCCTAGAGTTCTCCCTACTTTATACTACTATTTTCTCTCTTTTCTTATTAACCTTTAATTGTTTAGAACACTTTATATATATTGATCATTTTCCTTACCTATTTATATTTGGAACATAAATTCTGTTCTCCTCAGCTTATATCAAATTTTAAATGAAATATTGATATTAAATATTTTCACATTTGTAGCAAATATATTCTATTGGTCATACTTTGCTTATATCTTCATAAGCTTGTATGGTTTTTTAAACACATTGTGGTTATTTTATTAAATAAAATGGAGAATGATATCATTGTTAGTTCCAAATTATAAATTTGATCTAAGAGCATGGACATAATTTTGATTTATCATTATAATATTCTAGTGATCTGAATGTGTCTATATTATGATTTTAACGTACATAATGCTTAAAAAAGGCACATTTTTCTATTTTTTTTCTCAAATGGCCAACTGATATTCCATTTGGTTTTCATTACTCTTATCTTTATCATTCTTCTCTATCATATATATTTCAAAATGTACTCTAACCCCAGTTTTTAAAATCTTTCTTTGATCCAATGATTATTGAATTATAAGTGAAGAATATCCAGTAGAAAGTAGGGGTTTAATAATAATATTATGCACTTATTGATGAATTTACTGGTTTTAAATATTTCATATTATTGTTTCATTTATTTCTAACAATAGTCTTAAGATGTAACTAGAAAAGATATTATCCCACTCATTTATGACCCCAAATTGAGATTTAATGATTCACTACTTTGAATCTGATATTTTGTGAATTTTACTGGAAAAGGTCAGTTTCATTCCAATCCCAAAGAAAGGCAATGCCAAAGAATGCTCAAACTACCGTATAATTACATTCATCTCACACGCTAGTAAAGTAAGGCTCAAAATTCTCCAAGCCAGGCTTCAGCAATGAACCGTGAACTGTGAAATTCCAGATGTTCAAGCTGGTTTTAGAAAAGGCAGAGGAACAGGGATCAGATTGCCAAAATTCACTGGATCGACAAAAAAGCAAGATAGTTTCAGAAAAACATCTATTTCTGCTTTATTGACTATGCCAAAGCCTTTGACTGTGTGGATCACAATAAACTGTGGAAGATTCTTCAAGAAATGGGAATACCAGACCACCTGACCTGCCTCTTGAGAAATCTGTATGCAGGTCAGGAAGCAACAGTTAGAACTGGACATGGAACAACAGACTGGTTCCAAATAGGAAAAGGAGTGCATCAAGGCTGTATATTGTCACCCTGCTTATTTAACTTATATGCAGAGTACATCATGAGAAATGCTGGGCTTGAGGAAGCACAAGCTGGAATCAAGATTGCTGGGAGAAATATCAATAACCTCACACCACCCTTATGGCAGAAAGGAAGAAGAACTAAAGAGCCTCTTGATGAAAGTGAAAGAGAACAGTGAAAAAGTTGGCTTAAAGCTCAACATTCAGAAAACTAAGATCATGACATATGGTCCCATCACTTCATGGGAAATAGATGGGGAAACAGTAGAAAGAGTGTCAGACTTTATTTTGGGGGGCTCCAAAATCACTACAGATGGTGATTGCAGCCATAAAATATAAAGATGCTTACTCCTTGGAGGTAAAGTTATGACCAACCTAGACAGCATATTCAAAAGCAGGGACATTACTTTGTTAACAAATGTCCATCTGGTCAAAGCTATGGTTTTTCCAGTGGTCATGTGTGGATGAGAGAGTTGGAGTATAAAGTAAGCTGAATACCGAAGAATTGAAGTTTTTGAACTATGGTGTTGGAGAAGACTCTTGAGAGTTCCTTGGACTGCAAGGAGATCCAACCAGTCCATCCTAAAGGAAATCAGTCCTGGGTGTTCATTGGAAGATTGATGTTGAAGCTGGAATTCCAATATTTTGGTCCCTGATGTGAAGAGCTGACTCATTTGAAAAGATCCTGATGTTGGGAAAGATTGAAGGCAGGAGGAGAAGGGGACAACAGAGGATGAGATGGTTAGATGGCATCACTGACTCAATGGTATACTCAATTTGGGTATACTCCGCGAGTTGGTGATAGACAGGAAGGCCTGGTCTGTTGCGGTTAATGTGGTCACAATGAGTTGGAAACGACTGAAAGACTGAACTTAACTGATAGCAGGATCCAAGCACCACGGCCTTCAGTGGGTACTAATCCACTTATTCTTCACTTTTCCTATTACCTGAATAAAAAGAGACCTTTAAATAGACTAATTTGATAAAATATTTATATGGAATGCCTTTATTCCCTCTAGTTAAATACTAATAAATTTTAAAAAATCCTTAAACTTTAATTTCCTGGCTCTCACTGTAATTTGAAGTTGTACCTATTTGCATACCAAAAGCTTACTTTTTATTAGTTTGGGATAAAGTGGCTAACATGTGACCTTTATCTCACAGAACGACAATACATACATAAATATACATATATGATGTGATTAACAATGTTGATTTGGCAAACAGTTGCCAATCTATTCTAATAAGCCTGAGTTTTTGTGGAGCAGAAAGAATAGCATTCAATAGAGTAAGCTTTCCTAATTTCTCCTAATTATATTAAAATCTTAATTAAATTTAAATTTAATTTAACTTTAGGGCTTCCCTGATAGCTCAGTTGTTAAAAAATCTACCTGCCAAGCAGGATACCCCAGGTTGATTCTTGGTTTGGAAAGATCCACTGGATAAGGGGTAGGTTGTTTTCTCCAGTATTTTTAGGCTTCCCCTGTGGCTCAGTTGGTAAAAAATCTGCCTACAATGCAGGAGATCTGGGTTTCATCCCTGGGTTGGGAAGTTCCCTTGGGGAACTGACTACTCACTTAAGTATTCTGGTCTGGAGAATTCCAGGGACTATATGTTTAGTCCTTGGGAGGAAAGTTATGACCAACCTAGATAGCATATTAAAAAGGAGAGATATTACTTTGCCAACAAAGGTCCTTCTAGTCAAGGCTATGGTTTTTCCAGGGGTCATGTATGGATGTGAGAGTTGGACTGTGAAGAAAGCTGAGCCTTGAAGAATTGATGCTTTTTAACTGTGGTGTTGGAGAAGACTCTTGAGAGTCCCTTGGACTGCAAGGAGATCCAGCCAGTCCATCCTAAAGGAGATCAATTCTGAGTGTTCATTGGAGGATCTGATGCTGAAGCTGAAATGCCAATATTTTGGCCACTTCATGCGAAGATTTGACTCATTGGAAATGACTCTGATGCTGGGAGGGACTGGGGGCAGGAGGAGAAGGGGACGAGAGAGGATGAGATGGCTGGATGGCATCACCGACTTGATGGACATGAGTTTGATTGAACTCCAGGTGTTGGTGATGGACAGGGACGCCTGACGTGCTGTGATTCATGGGGTCGTAGAGAGTCAGACACGACTGAGCAACTGAACTGAACTGAACTGAACTGATACAGGGAAAAATGAGTGGGTCAAAAAGAGTAGGACATGACTGAGTGACTTTCACTTTCATAATATTTATCTTCTTTTATAGCTTTTAATTGTCTGTAAAAATGTCCATTTTTTTTGTATACTCCAGAAACATAAAACTGTAGGAAATAGAAATATGAATAAAAGTAAGATTATAGTTCAAAAGAATAGAGAATATTAAAAATGGACATTTTTACAGAAAATTAAAAACTATAAAAGAAGATAAATATTATGAAAGTGAAAGTGGGCTTCCCTCATGGCTCAGCTGGTAAAGAGTCTGCCTGCAATGCCAGAGACCTGTGTTTGATCGCTGGGTTAGGAAGATACCCTGAAGAAGAGAAGGGCTACTCACTCCAGTATTCTGGCCTGGAGAATTCCATGGACTGTGTAGTCTATGAATTGCAATGTCAGACACGATTGGGTGACTTTCACTTTCACTTTCAACTAGTGTATATTTTTATATTTTCCTATTAAATGCTATGTGGTTATGTTTGTCAAGATCTTGGGTAATCTCAAATAATAATTGTACTACTTCTAAAATTTTACTATCATGAAAACAGATATATACCAATTGGTTTAATATTGCATCGCATTTAAACTTCTGCAGTTAAGCTATGCATTTAAATCATTCCAAAGACAAAAATACAAACTAAACCTATGTTTCAATATCCACATATAGCATTTAAGTATTATTTTTGACCATTTGGTCATATGATCACTTGGGAAATTAAAAGGTCTTAAGATGTATGCAGCACTGGACTATTTCTTTCTCATTACATTCAGTTCACTAGTTATCACTTTCACAGAATTTGCACTTACAGAATTTAAAAGGATCTACCATGATTCCCTAATCGAGCAAAGATCCCTCCACTTCTGTGATGTCAGCCTCCTTCTTAAGGAAGGAAAATGTATTAGGTCATTACATTTTAAAAGGCACTTACTGTTGGAGTACTTTTGTTCTGTAGTTAATTTTCATCCATTCTTCTGTTGTAATAGCCTTTCAACAGCACAGTCCACTAGTACAGCTGGAAAATAGCTCGATTATGTTATGTTTTTAGTAACTTTGCATGTGTATGGAAAGCGTTGTCATGATACTCAGAGCCTTCTCCTTTGCAGACTTAATAGCACTGATGTTTTTCTCTAGTAGAAACCTTTAAATCTTATTTCTCATCTAGTGACATGTTCCATGGCCCATCTGGAAACTGTGATAATGAAATACACCAGGGCTCTGTGAGTTTTAAAACAGGTTTTTAAGTGAGGATTTTGCACATAGAATACAGCACATGAAAGCTACAACCACTCCTTTAGTCTCTAGCAGTGCCAAGAAATTTTTTCAGAATGGAATTAAAGTTTAGTCTCCCCTGGTGGCTCAGACTATAAAGAATCTCCTGTAATGTAGGCTGCTAAGTTGCTTTAGTAGTGTCCGACTCTGTGCGACCCGAGAGACGGCAGCCCAGCAGGCTCCCCCATCCCTGGGATTCTCCAGGCAAGAACACCAGAGTGGGTTGTCATTTCCTTCTCCAATGCATGAAAGTGAAAAGTGAAAGTGAAGTCGCTCAGTCGTGTCCAACTCCTAGAGACCCTCTGGACTGCGGCCTACCAGGCTCCTCCATCCATGGGATTTTCCAGTCAAGAGTACTGGAGTGGGTTGCCATTGCCTTCTCCGAGTAATGCAGGAGAGCCAGGTTTGACCCTTGGATCAGGAGAATCTCCTGGAGAAGAAAATGGCAACTTATGTCAGTATTCTTGTCCGGAAAATTCCATGTACAGAGGAGCCTGGTGGGCTAAAGTTCATGGGGCCACAAAGAGTCAGACATGACTGAGCCATGTTCACTTTGGGCTTCCCTGGTGGCTCAGACAGTAAAGAATCTACCTGCAAAATGGGAGAGCTGGATAACCATGATGGTGTGGTCACTTACCTAGAGCCAGATATCCTGGATTGTGAAGTCAAGTGGGCCTTATCAAGCATTACTATGAACAAAGCTAGCAGAGGTGATGGAATTTCAGCTGAGCTATTTGTAATTCTAAAAGATGATGCTGTGAAAGTGCTGCACTCACTATGACAACAAATTTGGAAAACTAAACAATGGCCATAGGACTGAAAATGCTTAGGTTTCATTCCAATCTCCAAGAAGGGCAATGCCAAAAATTGTTCAAAGTACTTCACAGTTGTGCTCATTTCACATGCTAGCAAGGCAATGCTTGAAATCCTTCAAGCTAGGCTTCAACATTACATGAACGAGAACTTCCAGATGTGCAAGCTGGATTTAGGAAAGGCAGAGGATCAGAGATCAAATTACCAACATCCATTGGATCATAGAAAAAGCGAAAGAATTTCAGAAAACAAAACAAAACAAAACTTCTGCTTCATTGACTACCCTAAATTCTTTGTGTGAATCACAACAAACTGTGGAAATATCTTAAAGAGATAGGAATACCAGACCACCTTACCAGTCTCCTGACAAACCTGTATATAGATCTAGAAGGAACAGTCAAAATCAGATACTGAACAGCCTGGTTCCAAATTAGGAAAAGAGTACATAAAATCTGTGTATTTTCACCCTGCTGTTTAACTTATATGCTGAGTACATCATGCAAAATACTGGGCTGGATGAAGCACAAGCTGGAATCAAGATTGCTGGGAGAAATATCAATAAGCTCAGATATGCAGGTGATTCTACCCTAATGGCAGAAAGTGAAAAACTAAGGAGCTTCTTGATGAGGGTGAAAGAAGAGAGTGAAAAACTGGCTGAACACTCAAAATTAAAAAAAGAAATTAATATCAAAACATCCAGTTCCATCACTTCATGGCAAATAGATGGTGGGAAATTGGAAAATGATAGATTTTATTTTCATGGCCTCTAAAATCACTGAGAAAGGTGATTGCAACCATGGAATCAAAAGACACTTGCTCCTTCGAAGAAAAACTATGACAAAACTAGACAGCATATTAAAAACCAGAGATATAACCTTGCTGACAAAGGTCCATATAGCCAAAGCTATGGTTTTTCTAGTAGTCATGTACAAATGTGAGAGTTAGACCAAGGCTGAGGACCAAAGAATTGATGCTTTCAAACTGTGGTGGTGGAGAAGATTCTTGACAGTCCCTTGGGCTGCATGGAGATCAAACCAGTCAATCTTAAAGGAAATCAACCCTGAATAGTCATTGGAAGGACTGATAATGAAGCTGAATTGCCAATCCATTGGCTACCTGATGCGAAGAGTCAACTCATGGGAAAAGACTCTAATGTTGGAAAAGATTGAAGGCAAGAGAAGGGGATGACATAAGATGAGATGGTTGGATGGCATCACCAATTCAATGGACATGAGTTTGAGCAAACTCTTGGAGATAGTGAAGAACAGGGAAGCCTGGCTTGTTGTAACCCATGGGATGGCAAAGAGTCAGACTCAACTTAGTGACTGAACAACAACAGCAACAGTAAATCTTATAATAAAGAAAATGGACAATCACTTCTAATAGTCATCCTATTTCCATAGGATCAGGGAATCTAACTCAGGAAAACATTTTAGAGTAAGACTTGAGCACTTCCCCTTGGGTTATGTTTAGATGGCTATGGATAACCTTCACGGCTACAGAAGCAACAAGAGATCACAATATTTAAAAAAAAAATGGTTTTCTCTAAAGCTGTAATAAGGAGCTATGGACACAAATATGTAAGAACCAATTCTGTTAGGAGGCACCCTTGACAGATGAACAAAGGACAAGAAGAACATTTATACATTGGTTCAGTTGTTGAGATTGAAATCAGAGCAGACATGGGAGACATTTTCTGTAGCCTGAGAAAGATAGAAATTGGGAAAATAGACACACTTTGATGAACTCTGGGCTGATATGTGAGTTTTAATCTGAAAGAACCTTCAAGACACAGTTAATTCTCTTCAACAGGTAATTCTCTTTGATGGGACTTTTCTGAGGAAGCAAAAGTTGGGATTATGATTGAAAAACTCAAATCCTATCCTGTGTTCTCAAGTCTGGTACTATCAGAGACTCATGAATTTGGCTACTTCTGGTATCACAGTGTCTCAAATGTGTCATCTTGCAATCAATTTTTACTTAGTATCATGTTCAGTAATTTTAGTCTTACAGCCTTGGAGTCTAGTAAGCTCACAATGTGACAGTATCAAAACCTTGCAGCACTGTGGACTCCAAAGTGTTCAAAATAGCAACTCACAAATATAAGAGAATGAAGAAAACCCATTTAGGATAAATACAAAGAATATCAATTAATTTGGGGATAAACACAAGACAACGAATGACATAGAAAAAAAGAAAATGTGAACTCAAAAATATTTATCCAAAAATAGTTTTAAACAACAAATGTTAAACAGATTTTCGGACAGAAAAAATAGAAATATGTTGTCAGCATGCTCATATTTTAAGAAAAGCTAAAGGAAGTTCTCCAGACTATGGGGCTATACCAGATCATACAAGACAGAATGAATACCATGAAAAGTATATGTCCAGGTGAAAATAAAATGTCAATTTGTCACATATCTATCTGTATTTTATTTAAAGAATTACTGTTTTTTTAAAGCAAGACACTAACTGTGTATTATGAAGTCTATAACAAGTAGAATTAAAATGTATAATGCAGGAGCATAAAGGGTGAATGGCACATTTACCTTGTTTATGAAGTGAAACTGTTAGTCTCTTAATTGTGTTCAACCATTTGCAACCACATGGATTGCCACCAGGCTCTTCTGTCCATGGTATTCTCCAGGCAAGAATACTGGAATGGGTTGCCAATCCCTTCTCCAGGGGATCTTCCCAACAGAGGGATTGAACCAAGGTCTCCTGCATTGCAGGCAGATTCTTTAACATTTGAGTGATGGCATAATTTGAAAAGGTACATTGATTTCCTACAGGTAACTATTGTAACCTCCAGAGAATCTACCAAAGATTTTGCCATGAAGTTAATAGTCTGTTCCTCTTCCCATTCTCTTCCCTTGTATTAATGAACAATCCAGTTTTAAAGCCTTTAGCCAAATTAGAGTAAGTCATCTTACTTGTCTCCTGAGAAAACTGTATGCAGATCAAGGAAGCAACTGTTAGTACACGGGGATGACCCAGAAAGATGTTGTGGGGAGGGGGATGGGAGGGGGGTTCATGTTTGGGAACGCATGCACACCCGTGGTGGATTCATGTCAATGTATGGCAAAACCAATACAGAATTGTAAAGTAAAAAAAAAAAAAAAAAAAAAGAACAGTATATGGAAAAAATGACTGGTTCAAAATTGGGAAAGTAGTATAAGAAATTTGTATACTATCACCCTGCTTATTTAAGTTATATGCTAACTTCACCATGCAAAATGCCTGGCTGGATGGTTCACAATCTGAAATCAAGATTACCAACAGAAGTATCAACAACTTCAGATATACATATGATACCATTTTAATGGCAGAAATTGAAGAGAAAAAAAATGAGCCTCTTGATGAGGGTGAAAGAAAAGAGTGAAAAAGCTAGTTTGAAACTCAACATTCAAAAAATAAGATCATGGTATCCAGTCCCATCACTTCATGGGAAAGATGGGGAAAAAGCTGAAAAGATTTTCTTTTATTGAGTTCCAAAATCACTGTGGATGGTTACTACAGCCTTGAGTTAAAAGACACTTGTTCATTGAAATAAAAGCTATGGCAAAACTAGACAGCATGTTAAAAAGCAGAAATATCACTTTGCTGACAAAGGTCCATATATTCAAAAATATGGTTTTCCCAGCACTCATGTATGGATGTGAGAGTTAGTCCACAAAGAATGCTGAGCACTGAAGAATTAATGCTTTCCAATTGTGATGCTGGAGAAGACTCTTGAGAGTCCTTTGGACTGCGAGGAGATCAAATCAGTCAATACAAAAGGAAATCAACCCTCAATCTTCACTGGAAGGACTAATGCTGAAGCTCTAATATTTTGGTTACCTGATGTGAAAGTGAAGAGGAACTAAAAAGACTCTTGATGAAAGTGAAATCGGAGAGTGAGAAAGTAGTATTAAAGCTCAACATTCAGAAAACTAAGATCATGGCATCTGGTCCCATCACTTCATGGCAAATAGATGGGGAAACAGTAGAAACAGTGTCAGACTTTATTTTGGAGGGCTCCAAAATCACTGCAGATGGTGACTGCAGCCATGAAATGAAAAGACGCTTACTGCTTGGAAGGAAAGTTATGACCAATCTAGATAGCATATTGAAAAGCAGAGATATTACTTTGCCAACAAAGGTCCATCTAGTCAAGGCTATGGTTTTTCCTGTGGTCATGTATGGATGTGAGAGTTGGACTGTGAAGAAAGCTGAGCACTGAAGAATTGATGCTTTTGAACTGTGGTGTTGGAGAAGACTCTTGAGAGCCCCTTAGACTGCAAGGAGATACAATCAAGCCATTCTAAAGGAGATCAGTCCTGGGTGTTCTTTGGAAGGACTGATGCTGAAGCTGTAACTCCAGTACTTTGGCCACCTCATATGAAGAGTTGACTCATTGGAAAAGACTCTGATGCTGGGAGGGATTGGGGGCAGGAGGAGAAGGGGATGACAGAGGATGAGATGTCTGGATGGCATCACCGAATCAATGTACATAAATTTGAGTGAACTCCGGGAGTTGGTGATGAACAGGAAGGCCTGGCGTGCTGTGATTCATGGGGTCGCAAAGAGTCAGACACAACTGAGTGAATGAACTGAGGTGAACTGATGTGAAAGGTCAACTCATTGGAGAAAGACCCTGATGCTAGGAAAGTTTGAAGACAAAAGGAAAAGTGGGTGGCAGAGGTTGAAATGGTTAGACAGCATCACCAACTCAATGGATATGAGTTTGAGCAACTCCAGGAGATTGTGAATGACAGAAAGGCCTGGTGTGTTGAAGCTCATGGGTTGCAAAGAGTAGAACGTGACTTACTGAATGAACAACAACAATGATCTTCCCTTCTTGACTGCCAGCCTTATGGATTTCAGACTTCTTTAATAGGTCTCCAAAATCACATAGCTGAGTACTTATAATATATATTCAAATATATTCACCCTCTACTGATTCCGCTTCAGTGGTTAACCTCTGAATGATATAGTAATGGTTTAAAGGTTCAGGAGAAAAGTTTTTATATACATGCAAAATTTATGTAAATTTTGATTGCTTAAAAAAAATTAAGAAAAGCCAGTAGGAAGATAAAATGTAATAATAGATAGAACTTAAAAGGAAAATTTTGTTGAGTGAAGAATGCAGAAGGGCTATTTCAGAAAAAGAAACACACATGTGGAAAGAAACAATATAAAGTATATTTTCAGTTCAGTAGCTCAGTCGTGTCTGACTCTTTGCAACTCCATGTACAGCAGCACGCCATGCCTCCCTGTCCATCACCAACTCCCAAAGTCCACCCAAACCCATGTCCATTGTGTCAGTGGTACATTCCAACCATCCCATCCTCTGTCATCCCCTTCTCCTCCTGCCCTCACTCTTTTCCAACATCAGGGTCTTTTCAAATGAGTCAGCTCTTCACATCAGGTGGTCAACGTATTGGAGTTTCAGCTTCAACATCAGTCCTTCCAATGAACACCCAGGACTGATTTCCTTAAGAATGGACTGGTTGGATCTCCTTGCAGTCCAAGGGACTCTCAAGAGTCTTCTCCAACACCACAGTGAAAAAGAATCAATTCTTCAGCACTCAGCTTTTCACAATCCAACTCTCATATCTATACATGACCACTGGACAAAACCCTAGCCTTGACTAGATGGAACTTTGTTGACAAAGTAATGTCTCCGCTTTTTAATATACTGTCTAGGTTGGTCGTAACTTTCTTTCCAAGGAGTAAGTGTCTTAATTTCATGGCTGCAATCATGAGTTGCAGTGATTTTGTAGCCCAGAAAAATAAAGTCAGTCACTATTTCCACAATTTCCCCATCTATTTGCCATGAAGTGGTAGGACTGGATGCATGTTATCCATACATTATTCAATTAATGACAAGCAAGAAGTTTATTAGGAAAATAGTGTCATCTTCATGAGGCATGTGGGAAAAGCAGAAAAGAAAATATGAGAGTACTGCTGAGACCAGATTTTCATGAACTTTTTATGTCATATATGATATTTGTAATGCAATTTGGAGGAAATATTAAGTTAAAGAAGATAGGTAGTTACTATTGTGTCATAGTTGATTTGCAGAGAATAAAGCCAATACAGATGTGGCTGAGGGTAGGAACAAGCGATAGAGACTTTGAGTACAGTTGAAAGATATTTAATATTATTAACAAGAAACGACTATGTGGATCAAAATAAACTGAAAAATTCTAAAAGAGATGGGAGTAGCAGACCACCTGACCTGTCTCTTGAGAAACCTATATACAGGTTAGGAAGCAACAGTTAGAACTGAACATGGAACAACAGACTGGTTCCAAACAGGAAAAGGAGAACGTCAAGGTTGTATATTGTTACCTTGCTTTTTAAACTTATATGCAGAGTACATCATGAGAAACACTGGGCTGGAAGAAGCACAAGCTGGAATCAAGTTTGCTGGGAGAAATATCAATAACCTCAGATATGCAGATGACACCACTTTTATGGCAGAAAGTGAAGAGGAACTCATAAGCCTCTTGATGAAAGTGAAAGAGGAGAGTGAAAAAGTTGGCTAAAAGCTAAAGTTTCAGAAAACTAAGATCATGGCATCTGGTCCCATCACTTCATGGGAATAGATGGGGAAACAGTGAAAACAGTGTCAGACTTTATTTTTGGGGGGCTCCAAAATCACTGCAGATGGTGATTGCAGCCACAAAATTAAAAGATGCTTGTTCCTTGGGAGAAAAGTTATGACCAACCTAGATAGCTTATTCAAAAGCAGAGACATTATTTTGCCATCAAAGTTCCGTCTAGTCAAGGCTATGGTTTCTCCAGTGGTTGTGTATGGATGTTAAAGTTGGACTGTGAAGAAAGCTGAGCGCCGAAGAATTGATGCTTTTCAATTGTGGTGTTGGAGAAGACTCTTGAAATAGATGTTTTCCTGGAACTCTCTTGCTTTTTCAATCATCCGGTGGATGTTGGCAACTTGATCTCTGTTTCCTCTGCCTTTTCGAAAACCAGCTTTAACATCTGGAAGTTCACGGTTCAAGTATTGCTGAAGCCTAGCTTGGAGAAATTTGAACATTATTTTACTAGCATGTGAGATGAGTGCAATTGTGCCTTAGTTTGAGCATTCTTTGGCATTGCCTTCCTTTGAGCCAAATCAGTCATCATCATCTGTCTTTATATATACACATGAGTGGGAGGGTGGAGAACCAAAACCTCAGAAGCAATATTCATTCTAACCTCATTTAGAATAACATTTCTAAATGGTTTCAATCAAAAATATGCTTAAATACTATATACCTGTGCACAGGTAATCAAAATAATTATTTCTCTTTTTATAGCAATAAATGAAATATTCACACATATTTTAGACAAAAGTTATTCAAAAGCCTTGGGGATTTTTTTTCCTGTTCTCTCTTTTATAATTAAATATGCAAAATGTGTTTCTCTTGGTCTGATTCTTTACTCTTTGCCATTTTGTGACATTTTGAAAATAGTATACCAAATAGAAACAGCATGATCTGCCCTTTAGAAAACAATGGCAGAAAATGCTTATATCCTCAAAGCTGAACAAGTGACTTGAAATGAATGGAATTAGTTCTTAAAGAAGCCCATGTATCATAAGTCACAAAACACTAATCTAATTGTTTTGGGGATGGTTCATTTTCACTGACTTTTTTTTCATAAATGTTATTATTTCCTAGAATATAGTAACTTTTAAATGGAAATTTTTCAATTAATCTTTACACTGTGTGGAGCTAATGCAGGATGTTATCTCTGTTTTAAAGAGTCAGAGTATATGACAGGATTCTCAAAAAAAAAAAAATTAAAAACCTATTCCTTTTATAATTTGAAAGAAATAGTCTATCAATAAGTATAGTGATCAATAAGTGGCAGTACAGAGAACAAAGAAATTCACAAGTGACTTATTTGGATTTAGAGTAACTGCTGGGTTTATTTTTTATCTTATTTGTCTTCTGTGCCGTATGGATCTGGACTTTAAGTCTTACATGGGCTTATAGACTGAAACATACTGATTGCTGTGCTATGGTAAAATGAGATAATGTATGTAAAACACTGGGATATAAATGTTATTTTTATTATTGTCACAGCTTCCACATTTTGGAAAACAATTAGCCTGGTTGATGTCAATATCAATTACAGAGATACTTGATCTAATCTCTTACTTGTTCAATTGTAATGTTCAAACCATAATCCGATTTACTGCATGGCAGTGCTGCAACAGTAAATTGTAGTTTTAGATATAAAAACACTTAAAATATATTCAGTGCTTGACACACTATATTTTTGTTCATTTCCAAGTACCTTGATGTTGGATTATTTTCTAAGTGCCTAAGTACTAGAATTACTAAAACCAAGTATTTTTGCACACCTCGTAATTTAATTTAAAAAAGTCTTTACAACATGCATGGTTATTTAGGGATAGTGTGCTCTTTTTATTTAGGGTAGGTTGATATAGAATTAGTATGCTATTTTCCCACTTTTTGAGGACAAACATCACTGATGGTAATTCATAAAATGTAAGCTGTTTGCTCATTAGGAAGACGTTGACAATAGAAAAAGCTGTGCCCTCTTGCTATAGTACAAATGCCTTGTTTACCATACCTGTAGAATTCTATTTTTCTTTATGTCACATTTATAAAAAAAATTTTAATATACAATTTGAATTATATATCGAAAAGTTTTATAACCATATTCTAGAATTGAGGATGGGCTGTAAGCCCAACCTTTTTATAATTCATAAAAGTTTATATCATTTAAGTAGTTTTTAAATAAAATACCAAAAATTCATCCCTTGTAATTGTCTCCATATGTTATTTTTCATGTCAGTTAATTTTAAATAAATGTATTCTAATTTGGATGAATTCCACTAAACCAATATTAACACCTACCTAACATTGTGTAGAGTTTTGCAATTTACACAATACTTAAATAGGTGAGTAAAATACTCAAAAATAGTTTAAAAACATATTATATTCCAGATGCTATAATAAATGCATTTAATTATCAACTTTATTTTACAGATAAGTCAGTAAACCATTATTGTTATATGTTTTAGATGGATCTTGAAACACTAAATATTTGGAGCACTTGTATAAGAATTAATGACTTCCCTGGTAGCTCGGCTGGTAAAAGAATCTGCCTGAAGTGCAGGAGACCATAGTTCAACTCCTGGGTCAAGAAGTACCTCTGGAGAAAGGATAGGCTACCCACTCCAGCATTCTTCAGTTACTCTGGTGGCTCAGATGGTAAGGAATCTACCTGTAATGTGGAAGACCTGGGTTCGATCCCTGGGTTGAGAAGATCCCCTGGAGGAGGGCATGGCAACCCACTGCAGTATTCTTGCATGGAGAATACCCTGGACACAGGAGCCTCGTGGGCTATGATCAATGGGATTGCAAGAGTCAGACATGACTGAGCGACAAAGCACATAACACACATAAGTGGAAAATTTAAGGCATATACTGCTGATTCAATTAATTTTCAGGAAATAATATGGCAAAAAGTAATATTGAAATGTTGCAATGCTACATTTTGCTGTTCTTAAAAGAGTATGTTTTGTGAAATAAGTATTAAATTTTAAATACATCAAGTCTAAAAGAATGTACAATAGAATATGAACACTACCATTAAATTTTTCACCTTAAAATCTGAGTCCCTTTTTACTCTTAACACTCTTAATTTACACCTCATCAAGAAGACATGATTTAGGACTGTATCATGTGCTGGAATCCAGAAAAGATTTAGCTGTGTTTTATTAAATCTGTTCAAAAACTTTTCTAAAAGAAATAATATTTATTTTATCAAGTAAATGCATGCATAAGTACTTACTATCATAAACAATAGCCACTGCCTCAAGCTCACACCTACCTTCAGGATTGTTACATCTACATTTCATGATAAGCTTAAATATCTATGTCTTAATGCTTTCAGATTAACACAGATATACTCACTTTCTGCTATGAAAGGTAAGGATGCAACTGACTTTAATCTCCATTGTTTCTCTCCTACTGTCATCCTAAAGTTTGATATTTGTATGATTATATGTAGTTTTCAGTTGCATGCCTTTAATATTTACATAATGTCTATTCCATATGTACTTAGCTATGAATTTTAGATAATGATTTTTTTAAAAGGTAAAGAGATTAAGGCATTTCCTCATATTGTCATTCTTTCTCCTGTCTTTCTGTATGATTATGTTTTCATACTTATGAGTACTTATATTCTGTTTTATAGAAATGACTGTTTTCTGAGTCTTGGCTAAAGTTGATTCTAAAAAATAAAAATTGAAATTAAATTTCTTTATAATTAACAGTATACATATACTTCACTACATAGCTAAAGGTACATTAGTCTAATAGCACAATGCCTGGATCACTCAAAATAAAATATTCTTAGCATGATAAAGAATGCTAATAATTTACTTTCCTACATTTTCTAATAACATGTTTTTCACTTTCTTCTGAGCCCTCACTATTTAAATTCAGATATCTACTAAACTTTATATATATATAATTTGGGCCTTTTAAAAAGATGATTACAGTTCAATTCAGTTCAGTCGCTCAGTCGTGTCTGACTCTTTCCAACCTCATGGACTGCAGCATGCCAGGCCTCGCTATCCATCACCAACTCCCGGAGTTTACTCAAACTCATATCCATTGAGTTGGTGATGCCATTCAACCATCTCATTCTCTGTCATCCCTTTCGCCTCCCACCTTCAATCTTTTCCAACATCAGGGTCTTTTCAAATGAGTCAGCTCTTCGCATCAGGTGGCCAAAGTATTGGAGTTTCAGCTTCAACATCAGTCCTTCCAATGAACACACAGGACTGATCTCCTTTAGGATGGACTGGTTGGATCTCCTTGAAGTCCAAGGCATTCTCAAGAGTCTTCTCCAACACCACAGTTTGAAGGCATCAATTCTTTGGATCTCAACTTTCTTTATAGTCCAAATCTCACATCCATTCGTGACCACTGTAAAAACCATAACCTTGACTAGATGGACCTTTGTTGGCAAAGTAATATCTCTGCTTTTCAATATGCTGTCTAGGTTGGTCATAACTTTCCTTCCAAAGAGTAAGCGTCTTTTAATTTCATGGCTGCAGTCACCATCTGCAGTGATTTTGGAGCCCCCCAAAAATAAAGTCTGACACTGTTTCCACTGTTTCCCCATCTATTTGCCATGAAGTGATGGGCTCAGATGCCATGATCTTAGTTTTCTGAATGTTGAGTTTTAAGCCAACTATTTCACTCTCTTCTTTCACTTTCATCAAGAGGCTTTTTAGTTCTTCTTCTGTTTCTGCCATAAGGATGGTGTTATCTGCATATCTGAGATTATTGATATTTCCCCTAGAAGTCTTGATTCCAGCTTGTGCTTCAACCAGGCCAGTATTTCTCATGATATACCCTTCATATAAGTTAAATAAGCAGGGTAACAATATACAGCATTGATGTACTCCTTTCCCTCTTTGGAACCATTCTGTTATTCCATGTCCAATTCTGATTTCGCTAATATGCTCCTCACTTCCACCAGAGCTCTCACAGGCAGCTGTGCCTTTAATATTCATATTTCTAACAAAGTCTTGTTCAGGGAAATATAGTTTTTTAAGATTCTTTTTCCTATCTTGTGCCTTAAAAATGCTCTCAGTTTCTTCCCACTGTCAGAAATCTGAAGTCTAGCCACTGTGGCTCAGTATTTACAAATTAATACAAGACTGAAATAAAGTAACATTTAGGCAGAGTTCTCACCTAGAGTCTCTAAGGAAAATCCAATTACAAAATCCTTCATATTTTAGTAAGAACCAAGCTTCTTGTGGTTGTAGAATTTAGATTCCTTGTTTCAATATTGAATGTCATCCTGAAGTTGTTTTCACCTAATAAGTGGTACCTGATGTACTTTCCACATGGCTTCTCCAACTTGATGTTTCAAATTCTTCTTATGCTTAAAATCTGTAATTTCCACACTTGCAATCAATGGGAGAGAAATATGTCTTCAAAGGGCATGTATGGTTAGATTTAGGTCAGGATTACCCATATCATCTTTCTATCTTTAAAATATATATATTTATCTATTTTTGACTCTGCTGGGTCTTCATTTCTGCATGGATTTTTCTGTAGTTGCTGCTAACTGGGGCTACTCTTCTTTGCTGTGCACAGGTTTCTCATTGCAGTGGCTTCACTTGCTGTGGAATATGGGCTCTAGGGCATGTGGGCTACAGTAGCGGCCTCATGTGGGCTCAGTATTTGCAGCTCCCCCTTCTATAGCATAAAACAAATAGTTGTGGCACACTGGGTTAGTTGCTCCAGAGCATGTGGGATTTTTTCAGACCAGGGATCAAAGCCATGTGTCCTGTGGCTGGCGAATTCTTTACCCTTGAGCCACCCAGGGAAGCCCTCATCTTTCCTTCTTAAGGAGAACTATGTAATATTCTGTGAAAAAGGCTTAGCGCTGAAGAATTGATGCTTTTGAACTGTGGTGTTGGAGAAGACTCTTGAGAGTCCCTTGGACTGCAACTGGTCCATCTTAAAGGAGATCAATCCTGGGTGTTCATTGGAAGGACTGATGATAAAACTGAAACTCCAGTACTCTGGCCACCTCATGCAAAGAGTTGACTCATTGGAAAAGACTCTGGTGCTGGGAGGGATTGGAGGCAGGAGGAGAAGGGGACGACCGACGATGAGATGGCTGGATGGCATCACTGACTCGATGGACTTGAGTCTGTGTGAACTCTGGGAGTTGGTAATGGACAGGGAGGCCTGGCGTGTTGCAATTCATGGGGTCGCAAAGAGTCAGACATGACTGAGCGATTGAACTGAACTGAACTGATGTAATACGCTGGCATGTATGCTCATATTGTCTGACTCTTTGCAACTCCAACGATTGCAGCCCACCAGGTTAATCTCTCAGAGGATTTCCCAGGCAAGAATACTGAAGTGGGTTGCCGTTTCCTATTCCAGGGTATCTTCCTCACTGAGGGATCAAACCAGCATCTCCTGAGTCTCCTGCATTGCAGGCAGCTTCTTTACCATTGAGCCACTGGGAAAGCCCTGTAGTATTATATGACTTAATCTCAGGAGTAAAATACATATAACTCACTCTTGCTCATGGCATGTATACCAGAGAGGGACATCTTAGAGTGATTTTAGAATTCTGTTTATTTCACTGGTATTTCAATATATTCCCTTCCGTTTGCTGAGTAAGGTAATGGACTGAATCAGGATTGCTATAGGCAGAAAAAATGTATATGGAGAAGGATCATGGCCTAACTGAGTCCTGCTCACGATGTACAAAGACAACTTTTAAGATCAAACAGGCAACAGTCACCAAACATTTAAGAAAATCCAATAGGAACATTGCAGGACATAGGATAAACACACAGAACTACAGTTCTGAATAATTTATAACAATTAACGGGAAAGAAATAAAATGAAAAAATCTAATGTTTGTCTTCTTAAAGATTTGAAAAACGATTGAATTTACAAAAGAGGAAAAAGTCCTTATTAACAAGACAAAAGAAAAGAATTTTAAAGCTAACCACAATTGAAAATATATATTTTTCAATCAATACAAGATTGCAGATAAAAATGAAGGATTTCTTTAGGAATAAGGAAACAAAAGACCAAAGGATAAGATGAGTAAAATGTATAAAGACATAAAGGACTAGTCAAAGAGGTTATGCATCCCCCTAACATAGCAGGGAAAAAAAAAAATTGAACAAAATGAGTGGAAGATATAATCACAGACTTAAAAAATTCTAAGACAAAAAGGACTATTTTTCAACATGAAAAATTTACAAAGATGCTAAAAAACGGAATTAAAATTGACCTACAATTTGATATACCTTTCAGAAATTTGATATAAAAGATCTTAAAATTTCCAGAAAAAAAAATGTGTATGTTATCACTTATAGCAAAAGAATCACTCTGATATTCTGCCAGAAACAGAATATTAGAAGATAATATGAGGGCTCACCTAATTTTCTTTTTTAAAAAATATTTTTATTTTTAATTTTTATTTATT
Source organism: Oryx dammah (assembly GCF_014754425.2). Taxonomy (NCBI): domain Eukaryota; kingdom Metazoa; phylum Chordata; class Mammalia; order Artiodactyla; family Bovidae; genus Oryx; species Oryx dammah. Next base: position 141,917,343 of record NW_024070186.1, read on the forward strand.
ATTATTTTTTATTTAATAATATTGTATTGGTTTTGCCACACATCAATATGAATCTCCCATGGGTATACACGTGTTCCCAATCCCAAACACCCCTTCCTCCTCCCCCCCTACACCATCCCTCCGGGTCAATTTTGGAAATATTTAGATTGCCTAGGTGTGTGGTTTTTTTTGTTTTGTTTTGTTTGTTTTGTTTTTACTGAAGAGTGGGGTAATAAAGTATGCTTGATATGCTAGTATGCTAGTCTGGCTTACAATTATCTCAGGGTAGGGTATAGAGGAAGGGCTGCAGTAATAAAGAATCTACCCCATCAGCCAATGCAGGAGACACTGGAGATGAAGGTTGAAGCCTTGGGCTGGGAAAATCCCCTGAAGAAAGAAATGGCAACCCACGCCAGTATTCTTGCCTGGAAAAATCCCATGGACAGAGGAGCCTGGTAGGCTACAGTCTATGGGGTCATAAAGAATGACATGTGACTGAACACACATACACATATAGAGGAACCTGTGAATCAAACCTCAACAGTGAGGTTAAACATCAAAAGAAAACTCTTCTTTACTTGTTCTGTCTAGCACATGGGATGAAGTTAGAAGGACATCATCATCCTGTGACCATGAAAGTCAAGCCACAAACACTGAGAGTAAAGGTGCTAGAAGATGAGTAATAGCTGTCTCCTTGAGGAACAGGAGCTGTCCTCAAGGAAATCACTGAGGAATCAATGAACTGTCAGATCATCTCAGACTTCTTGGTACAGAGCCAAACTAAGTATTTCATTTGTTTAAAACATTTTGGAGGAGTTCCTCTTAATTTCAACTGAATTCATTCCTCATAAAACCTGCAGTTATATATCAAGTCAAAGTATAAGTCAAGTGAGTGCCAAAGCTAAATACAGATATTAAATTGTAAGTTTAAAGGAATAAAATTATACATTACTCTATCTGAAAGAATCATTCAAGAATAAACTCATCAAAGTTTTAACACAATAAAATGAACATGATAGTAGAAGGTATGGACTTAAAAGAAAATGCCATGGGATGAACTGACAGGTTGAAGAATGCCTCGCATGACTGGAAAGTCATTTTTTTCAAATTAGAAGAAAATGTCAAGTTCTTCCAAAAAAGATCTTCAGTAAAAGGTGATTGAATAGAAAAACTTTGATTAAAACCTGAATAATCTTAAAGATGAAGTGTAGTTTTATCAGAATAAGATAGATGAATGGCAAACCACTTCAGTATTTGTGTCTTGAGAACCCCATTAACAGTATGAAAAGGCAAAAAGATGTAACACCAGAAGATTAGTCTCCCCAGGTTGGTAGGAGTCCAATATACTACTGATGAAGAGCAATAAATAACTCCAGAAAGAATGAAGAGGCAGTGCCGAAGCAGAAACTATGCCCAGTTGTGGCTGTCTGGTGGCGGAAGCAAATTCTGATAATGTAAAGAACTATCTTGCTGAGGAACCTGGGATGTTAGATCCATGAATCAAGGAAAATTGGATGTAGTCAAACAGGAGAAGGCAAAGTTGAAGACCAATATTTTAGGAATCATTAGGACATTGTACAGGAGACAGGGATCAAGATCATCCTCATGGAAAAGAAATGGAAAAAAGCAAAATGGCTGTCTGAGTAGGTCTTATAAATAGCTGTGAAAAGAAGAGAAGCAAGAAGCAAAGGAAAAAAGGAAAGATATAAACATCTGAATGCAGAGTTCCAAAGAATAGCAAGGAGAGATAAGAAAGACTTCCTCAGTGATCAATGCAAAGAAACAGAGGAAAACAACAGAATCGGGAAGACTAGAGATCTCTTCAAGAAAATTAGAGATACCAAGGGAACATTTCATGCAAAGATGGGCTCGATAAAGGACAAAAATGGTATGGACCTAATAGAAGCAGAAGATACTAAGAAGAGGTGGCAAGAATACACAGAAAAACTGTACAAAAAAGATCTTCATGACCAAGATAATCACGATGGTGAGATCACTCACCTAGAACCAGACATCCTGGAATGTGAAGTCAAGTGGGCCTTAGAAAGCATCACTATGAACAAAGCTAGTGGAGGTGATGGAATTCCAGTTGAGCTGTTTCAAATCCTGAAAGATGATGCTGTGAAAGTGCTGCATTCAATATGCCAGCAAATTTGGAAAACTCATCAGTGGCCACAAGACTGGAAAAAGTCAGTTTTCATTCCAACCCCAAAGAAAGGCAATGCCAAAGAATGCTCAAACTGCTGCACAATTGCACTTATCTCACATGCTAGTAAAGTAATGCTCAAAATTCTCCAAGCCAGGCTTCAGCAATATGTGAACCGTGAACTTCCAGATATTCAAGCTGGATTTAGAAAAGGCAGAGGAACCGGAGATCAAATTGCCAACATCTGCTGCATCATCGAAAAAGCAAGAGAGTTTCAGAAAACCATCTATTTCTGCTTTATTGACTATGCCAAAGCCTTTGACTGTGTGGACCACAATAAACTGTAGAAAATTCTGAGAGAGATGGGAATAGCAGACCACCAGACCTGCCTCTTGAGAAACTTATATGCAAGTCAGGAAGCAACAGTTAGAACTGGACATGGAACAACATACTGGTTCCAAATAGGAAAAGGAGTATGTCAAGGCTGTATATTGTCACCGTGCTTTTTTAACTTCTAAGCAGAGTACCTCATGAGAAATGCTGGGCTGGAAGAAACACAAACTGGAATCAAGACTGCTGGGAGACATATCAATAACCTCAGATATGCAGATGACACCACCCTTATGGCAGAAAGTGAAGGGGAACTTAAAAGCCTCTTGATGAAAGTGAAAGAGGAGAGTGAAAAAGTTGGCTTAAAGCTCAACATTCAGAAAACGAAGATCATGGCATCTGGTCCCATCACTTCATGGGAAATAGATGGGGAAACAGTGGAAATAGTGTCAGACTTTACTTTTTGGGGCTCCAAAATCACTGCAGATGGTGAGTGCAGCCATGAAATTAAAAGATGCTTACTCCTTAGAAGAAAAGTTATGACCAATCTACATAGCATATTCAAAAGCAGAGACATTACTTTTCCAACAAATGTCTGTCTAGTCAAGGCTATGGTTTTTCCAATGGTCATGTTTGGATGCGAGTGTTGGACTGTGAAGAAAGCTGAGTGCCGAAGAGTTGATGCTTTTGAACTGTGGTGCTGGAGAGGACTCTTGAGCGTCCCTTGGACTGCAAGGAGATCCAACCAGTCCATTCAGAAGGAGATCAGCCCTGGGGTTTCTTTGGAAGGAATGATGCTAAAGCTGAAACTCCAGTACTTTGGCCACCTCATGCGAAGAGTTGACTGATTGCAAAAGACTGGGAGGGATTGGAGGCAGGAGAAGAAGGGGACGACAGAGGATGAGATGGCTGGATGGCGTCACTGACTCGATGGACGTGAGTCTGAGTGAACTCCGGGAGTTGGTGATGGACAGGGAGGCCTGGCGTGCTGAGATTCATGGGATCGCAAATATTTGGACATGATTGAGTGACTGAACTGAACTGAACTGAAACTAAAGTAGACAGACATGGGTGAATTTAATTCAGATGATCATTATTTCAACTACTGTGGACAAGAATCCCTTAGAAGAAATGGAGTAGCATTCATAGTCAACAGTACAGTCCCAAATGAAGTACTTCTGTGCAGTCTCAAAACTGAAAGAATGGTCTTCATTCATTTCCAGCAAACAATTTAACATTATAGTAATCCAAGCCTATGCTCCAACACTAAAGCTGAAAAAGGTGATGTTGAAGACCTAGAAGACCTTATAGAACTAACACACACACACAAAAAAGAAAAGATGTCCTTTTCATCATAGGGGACTGGAATGCAAAAGCAGGAAGTCAAGAGATTCCGGAGTAACAGGCAAGTTTGGCCTTGAAATACAAAATGAAACAGGGCAAAGGCTAATAAAGTTTGGCCAAAAAAACGCATTTGTCATAGCAAACACCGTCTTCCAACAACACAAGACGTTTACACATGAACATCATTGGTTGATAAATAATGAAATCAAATTAATTTTATTGTTTGAAACTGAAGATGGAGAAATTACTTTGCCACCAAAGGTCCATATAGACAAAGCTGTTTTTTTTTTTTTTTTCCAGTCGTCATGTATGGATGTGAGAGTTGATCCTTAAAGAAGGCAGATAACTAAAGAATTGATGCTTTCAAATTTTGGTGGTGGAGTAGACTCTTGAGTCTTGTGCCTTGGTCAGCAAGGAGATCAAACCAGTCTATCTTGAAATAAGTCAACCCTGCATATTAATTGGAAAAACTGAAGCTAAAGCTGTAATACTTTGGCTACCTGGTGTGAAGAGCTGACCCATTGGAAAAGACCCTGATGCTGGGAAAGACTGATGGCAGAAGTAGAAGGGGTGAAAAAGAATGAGATGGATGGGTGGCATCTCCAGTTCAATGGAAAAAAGTCTGAGCAAATTCTGGGAGATAGTGAAGGACAGGGAAGCCTTTGGGCAACAGTACCTTTAGTGGTAGCTACTAAATCTCCACCACCAAAGATAGATAGATGATAGATATACCTCTATATAAATTAAAATTCCATTTTTTACATATATATATATACTTGTACCTCTATATTGAAATTAATGGTACTCAATTCTGAGATAGTGCATAAAGGACTGTGAAAATTACAATTATATGATAAATACATATGGTCAGCAAAAACAAGATGGGAGCTGACTGTAGCTCAGATAATAAACTCCTTATTGCCAAATTCAGACTTAAATTGAAGAGAATAGAGAAAACCACTAGACCATTGAAGTATGACCTAAATCAAATCCCTTATGATTATATAGTGGAAGTGACAAATAGATTCAAGGGATTAGATCTGATAGACAGGATGCCTGAAGAACTGTAGACGAAGGTTGGTGACATTGTACAGGAGACAGACATCAAGACTATCCAGAAAAGGAAATATAAACAAAAAGGCAAAATGGTAGTCTGGGAAGGCCTTACAAATAGCTGAGAAAAGAAGAGAAGCTAAACGCAAAGGAGAAAAGGAAAGAAATATCCATTTAAATGCAGAATTCCAAAGAATAGCAAGGGGAGATAAGAAAGCCTTCCTCAGTGATCTATGCAAAGAAATAAAGGAAAACAATTGAATGGAAAAGACTAGAGATATCTTCAAGAAAATTAGAGTTACTAAGGGAACTTCTCATGGAAAGATGGGCACAATAAAGGAAAGAAACGGTATGAACCTAATAGAAACAGAAGATATTAAGAAGAGGTGGCAAGAATACACAGAAGAATTGTACAAAAAAGATCTTTATAATGCAGTAACGACAATGGTGTTATCACTCTCCTAGAGCCAGACATACTGGGATGGGAAATTGAGTGGGCCACAGGAAGCATCACTACAAACAAAGATCATGGAAGTGATGTAATTCCAGTTGAGCTATTTCAAATCCTAAAAGACGATGCTGTGAAAATGCTGCACTCAATATGCCAGCAAATTTGGAAAACTCAGCAGCTGCCACAGGACTGGAAAAGGTTAGTTTTCATTCCAATCCCAAAGAAAAGTATTGCCAAAGAATGCTCAAACTACTGCACAATCTCACGCATCTCACATGCCACCAAATACTCAATATTCTCCAAGGCAGATTTCAAAAGTATGTAAACGAAGAACTTCCAGATGTTGAAGCTGGATTTAGAAAAGGTTGAGGAACCAGAGATCAAATTGCCAACATGAAAGTGAAAGTAGAGAGTGAAAAATTTGGCTTAAAGATCAACATTCAGAAAACTAAGATCTTGGCCTCTGGTCCCATCATGTCATGGCAAATAGGTGGGGAAACAGTGAAAAAAGTGACAGACTTTTGGGGGGGCTCCAAAATCACTGCAGATGGTGACTGCAACCATGAAATTAAAAGACACTTGCTCCTTAGAAGAAAAGTTATGACCAACCTAGGCAGCATATTAAAAAGCAGAGCTATTACTTTGCCAACAAAGTCCACCTAGTCTAAGCTATGATTATTTTTCAGTAGTCATGTATGGATGTGAGAGTTAGACTATAAAGAAAGCTGAGCATCAAAGAATTGATGCTTTTGAACTGTGGTGTTGGGAAAGACTCTTGAGAGTCCCTTGGACTGCAAGGAGATCCAACCAGTCCATCCTAAAGGAAATCAGTCCAGAATATTCATTGGAAGAACTGATGCTGAAGCTGAAACTCCGATACTTTGTCCACCTGATGCGAAGAACTAACTCATTGGAAAAGACCCTAATGCTGGGAAAGATTGAAGGTGGGAGGAGTAGGGATCGACAGAGGATGAGATGGTTGGATGGCATCATCGACTCAATGAACATGAATTTGAGTAAATCCCAAGAGCTGGTGATGGACAGGGTAGCCTGGTGTGCTGCAGTCTGTGGAGTCGCAAAGAGTCTGACATGACTGAGTGACTGAACTGAATTGTAAGGTCATGCAAAAAGCAATAGAATTCCAGAAAAACATCCACTTCTGTTTTATTGATTATACCAAAGCCTTTGACTGTGTGGATCACAGCAAACTGTGTGAAATTCTTAAACAGATGAAAACACCAGACTACCTGACCTGCCTTCTGAGAAATCTGTATTCAGGTCAGGAAGCAAGAGTTAGAACTGGACATGGAACAACAGACTGGTTCCAAATTGGGAAAAGAGTACATCAAGGCTGTATACTGTCACCATGCTTGTTTAACTGCAAGGGTATCGAATTAGTGAATCTTAAAGGAAATCAGAGTCAGACATGACTGAATGACGGAACTGACTGAATAAATACATATATATTCAGTTCAAAGTATACTTTAAGTACAAAGTGAGAATATAGAAATGATATTAATGTAGATTAAAAAATGATATTTACAGAAGAATAATGAGAATGGACAGGTCTGTACAACTGATGTTAAGAAGAATCAAAAGGGAAACACCATTAAATATGAATGCTAATCATTTATCATTTTAACCATGAAATGTGTTTTATTCAATTGTTTAATGACAGTTCAAATGACAACTTTTACTTTTATCACAAAAATGCTTTTTGTCTCTTTATACTTTGAGACTCCCAGATGAAGAACAATATATTTAATAGAGTATAGTAATAGCACATTACACAGCTACAATTAATGGATTTCAAAAATCATTGTCAGTGGATAAAATTATGTAAAAGTCAAAGTTTATCTTCAATGCATGAGATTTTAATTTATTTTCTATAAATGTAAATTGTCATCTTAGAATCAACTGCCTTTGGGCTCCTATCCTCTTCTCTTCTCTTCTCTATTTTCTATTCCTTCATAAAATTCCTGGTCAGAAATTTATTCTTCATGTTATTGTCACAGATCAGGTAGCTACAATTCTCAGAGGCATGGATTTGAATGGGCATAAAAAATAATTGGTATACAAAAGCTCTTAGAGAGATGAAACAACAAATGTAAAAATTTAAGTGTCATCAACTGCTTACATAAGATGGAGTGAGAAGTAGATGAAGTTTACTCCTTCAATCATCAAATCAGATCAAGTAAATGATTATATAATAATTACTTTACAAGAGATACAGCTTTTTAGCTAAAAGATACACATTTTTTCTACATATTTTCAAACATTCAATTAATGAGTCCATATAGTAGACTGCTGTGAGAGTTGGACCATAAGAAGGCGAGTGCTGAAGAACTGATGGTTTTGAACTGTGGTGTTGGAGGAAACTCTTGAGAATCCCTTGGACTGCAAGGAGAACAAACAGGTCAATCTTAAAAGAAATCAGTACCGAATATTCATTGGAAGGGCTGATGCTAAACCTGAAGTTCCAAAAATTTGGCCATCTGATGTGAAGAGCCGACTCATTAGAAAAACCCTGATGCTGGCAAAGATTGAAGGCAGGAGGGGAAGGGGATGACAGAGGATGAAATAGTTGCGTGGCATCAATGACTCAATGGACATGAGTTTGAGCATCTCCTGGAGATGATGAAAAAGAGGGAAGCCTGGTGTGCTACAGTTCATGGGGTTGCAAAGATTTGTACGACTGAGCGACTGAACACCAATAGTAGACTGAATGTTCCCAGGTGGTGCTTTGGTAAAGAACCCATCCCCCAGCGCAGGAGGCTTAAGAGACACGGGTTTAATAACTCTGTGAGGAAGATCCCCTGGAGAGGACAGTAGCAAAGAATCTGCCTGCCAAAGCCAGAGACACAGAAGATGTGGGTTGGATACCTGTGTAGGGAAGAACCCCTGGAAAAGGATATGGCAACCCATTCCAGTATTCTTGTCTGGAAATTTTCATGAACAGAGGAGTCTGGAAGGCTCCATGGTGTCACAAAGAGTTGGACACAACTGAGCATGCACACACACATAGTAGATTAAATTATTGATTGTGAGTTTTTGGCTAGAACAGCATTAAATCTTGAGATGTGTTTAGAGAGAGTCTTTGATATCTCTATAATATAGCACTTCAATCCATGAATACTACCTTTATTTAGTTCTTATGTAACTTCATACAATAATGTTTACATTTTTTCAGTGTATATGTTTTGCACATATTTTGTTAAATATATTTTTAAGTATCAGATATTTATCTGCTGTACTTAAGAGGTATCTTTTTATTAGATTCTCTTTTTGTTGCTAGTATGTAGATAAACAATAGACTTTTAAAACTTTTGACATATAGCATATCAATAAGTGAACAAATGTTAAGCTCAATGTTTTTTTTCAAAATGTATCCTTTTGACCATTCTATGTATAATTTCTAGCAGGTTCTTTTGGTCATCTGAATAGATAAATATTAAATGCTGCTCATGTATGAGTTGTCTAAGTCAATATAAAGTGAAGAAACATTGAGACATAATGCATGCTTTTGTTAAAACCTTAGTTATAAAAGTATGTGATACATTTGAAAGCGAAAAATAGTTAACAATAAGAATAGTGCTCAATAGGAACAAAGTGTTGAATAGGCTACAAGGTAATGTTTAGCCCCAAAGCAATATCTTCCTTGTTTACTGTCATCTTAAACTGATCTTGCTGTAAAGACAGATGTTTAGGTAATGTTGTTTTCCAAGGATTATTTCTTTGGACAAATATACAATTTATGGGTTTCATAAAGGTTTTAAATAACTAATTACATCTCAAGTTGCAAAAGTCATGGAAATACTTTGACTTTCACTTGTCTCTGTAACCTAGATTTTTTTATTATTATTATTATTTAAAGCTGGACTTTGAAGAATTAAAGACAGAAACATATCTCTGGCATAAGACAGTGAAGAAGGCAGAAGCTTCCTGCTATAAAACAAGTTATTTTGCCAGAATGGAGAGATTTACTCTAGCAACTTCTGTATATGTCTGTAGCACAGTTTTACTTTTAAAAGATTATTTTCATTCAAATATAAGATAACATATTGATGTCTTAAAATTGTTGCAGATGTAATATTTATGTATGTACATATATAAGTGTTAAGAATATATTAATATTTACAATGAACAATTAAAAAGGTTTATGCATTCCATCTATTTTTTATTCATGAAGCTTTCTATATGTAGCTACAAATAAAGCAAGCAGAAAATGCTATAATTTAATGGACACATTAGTCTCAGCTTTGCTATTTTATCTTTTAGGTTAAACTGCTTATTAGCAATATTTACCCATAACAATATTATAATATATGATCCATGACATTAGCCCTAAAATGAAAAAAAAAATATGACAAGCTGATCCAAATTAATTTATATGTTTACTTGTTCTATATAAATTAATCAACCCAATTATAAATAAGTGCTGATAACAAGCTTCCCAAAGTTGGCACAATTTATAACTTCTAAATTGAAACCCCTCAGTAATGTTGTAACTCTGAGATTTAAATGAAAATCCTGCCTTAAAAAATGTAACTATCATTGAAAATAGAGCAAACTAGTCTATCTCTATTTACACAATAATTATTTTTAAGAAACTTAAAAACTATGAGATGTTCTGAAATACATAGACTGGAATAGATTAGTATGCCAATTATGAGGATAAAAAAATAGTGGATTTTCTACTATATCTTGAAAGGAAAAGGAAGACACTGATAGCATTGATACAATGCTCCTCATTGTCCAAAGATCAACTAAAACTTAGGAAGTCAATCATGATTTTTTCCCACCAAAATCAAACCTATGTAATAAGTATCCAGAGACTGTTCTGTACTATTTTGATATTGTGCTATATGACCAATCGTTTGCATCGAAATGACTGTAAAATAATAGAGAAAAATGACTATTCAGCATATCATGAAATCTAAGAAAATGTCTTTTAAATATATTTTCAAGTGATCAAGCTAGATTGTAACCTTAAAGAACCAAGGAGTATTGATAAAGTCATTAGCTTGTAGATTCAATCAATAGATTCCTAACAGAGTCTTGCTACTATTCTCGTTCCTCTCTATGTGCAGACATGTAATGACATGGAGCATAGCACACTTGTGCCAAGTTAACTTAGGCTTACTATATAGGACACTTCTAAACCACCCCTTTCCTGAAAAGCAGAATGATTTGGAGCAACCCTGAATCAATGTGAAGTTTTACCAGCATAGCATAGGTAGCTGTATAACATTGAGAATGGGATCATTGTGCACACTTATCAGTGTTGTCCAACAGAAATATAATGCAAGTCCCATATTCAATTTTAAGTGTTCTAGGAGTTTCATTAAAAATTTTAAGAAGCAAGTGAAATTTAATAATATATTCTAAAATATATATTATTTTAATAATATATTCTATTTAATACATTTAAAATATTATATATCAAGAGGAAATCAATATAAAATTATTGAGATTATTTACATTCTTTTATGGATAAGGTTAAGAGGCTTATGGAAGCTTCCTGTTGGAAAAGACTGACTGTGGGGCAAACTAGGTCTTATTCTGATGGGCTGATGGGCAGGGACATGTTCAGTAAATCTTTAATCCAATTTTCTGCTGATGAGCAGGGCTGTGTTCCCTCCCTGTTGTTTGATGTCAGACCAAACTATGGTGGAGGTAATGAAGATAATGTCTACCTCTTTCAAAAGGCCCCATGACACACTTCTGCATTCAGTGTCCCTGATCCTGCAGCAGGCCACTGCTGACCCACTCCTCCCTGGAGACTCCTGGACACTCACAGGAAATCTGGGTCAGTCTCTTGTGGGGTCACTGCTCCTTTCTCCTTGGTTCTGGTGTGCACGAGATTTTGTTTGTGCCCTCCAAGAGTGTGTTTCACCAGTCTTGTATAAGTTCTGTAATCAAATCCTACTGGCCTCCAAATTCAAAATCCCTGGGGGTTCTCAGTCCCTTTGTGGACCCCCAGGTTGGGAAATCTGTTGCGGGTCCTAGAACTTTCTTAACAGTGTGAGAATTTCTTTCTTATAATTGTTCTGCAGTTTGTGGGTCGTCTGCTCAGCACCTCTATGGTGGGGTTAATGGTGGTCTCCTCCAAGAGGGCTTATGCCACAAGCTGTGTGACCAGGTCTCCTGCCCCCAGAACCACTGCCCCACATCTCACACGTTAGCAAAGTAATGCTCAAAATTCTCCAAGCCAGGCTTCAACAGTATGTGAATCGTGAATTCCCAGATGTTCAAACTGGATTTAGCAAAGGCAGAGGAACCAGAGATCAAATTGCCAACATCTGTTGGATCATTGAAAAGGCAAGAGAATACCAGCAAAATATCTACTTCTGTTTTATTGATTAAACTAAAGCCTGAGACTGTGTAGATCACAACAAACTGTGGAAAATTTTTCAAGAGATGGGAATACCATGCCACCTTAACCTGCCTCCTGAGAAATCTGTGCGCAGGTCAAGAAGCAGCAGGTAGAACTTGACATGGAACAACAGACTGGTTCCAAACTGGGAAAAGAGTACATCAAGACTGTATATTGTCACTTTCCTTATTTAACTGATATGCAGAGTACATCGTGTGAAATGCTGGGCTGGATGAAGCACAAACTAGAATCAAGATTGTCAGGAGAAATACCAATAACCTCATATATACAGATGATTCAACCCTTATGGCAGAAAGTGAAAAAGAACTAACAAGTCTCTTGATTAAAGTGAAAGAGGAGAGTGAAAAAGCTGGCTTAAAACTCAACATTCAAAAAACAAATATCATGGCATCCAGTCCTATCACTTCATGGCAAATAGATGGGGAAGCAATTGAAAAAGTGACAGACTTTATTCTTTGGGCTCCTAAATCACTTCAGATGGTGGCTGCAGCCATGAAATTAAAAGACACTTGCTCGTTGGAAGAAAAGTGATGACCAACCTAGACAGCATATTAAAAAACAGATACATTACTTTGCCAAAAAAGGTCCACCTAGTCAAAGCTATTGCTTTTCCAGTAGTCATGTATGGATGTGAGAGTTGGACCAGTCAGTCTTAATGGAAATCAGTCCTGAATGTTCATTGGAAGAACTGATTGATGCTGAAGCTGAAACTCCAATACCTTGGCCACCTGATGGGAAGAACTGACTAATTGGAAAAGACCCTGAAGCTGGGGAAGATTGAAGCCAGGAGGAGAAGGAAACGACAGAGGATGAGATGGTTGGATGGCATCACCGACTCGATGGATGTGAATTTCAGTAAGCTCCATGCATTGGTGATGGACAGGGAAGCCTGGCATGCTGCACTTCATGGGGTTGCAAATAGTCAGATACGACTGACTGAACTGAACTAAGCTGAACTGCATTTACATTCTTTACTTCATGTTTTGTTTTCAAAATAAAGTGTGTGTTTCATATTTATATTATATTTTAATTCTGACTAGCAACTTTCAAGTGTTCATTAGCTACTTGTGCCAAGTTCCCATGGTACTGGAAAGAACAACTATTTACCAGTAGAGTTCACCAATAATTGCTTAGCAACATAATGGAGCATGATTAACAGTACTCTTCATCATCTGTCCCAGGCAAATCACTACTGATGTTAATCTGTCATAATTATCTAACATGCTGAGACCATACTTATGTTTTTCAAATTAAAATATAATTATTTTCCCCCATTTAAAAACTGTACAGCTGTTCAATGAAAAATAAAAACCAAACAATGCAAAATATGAAGAGAAAGTAAAAATAAGTGAATATCCATACACCAAAGAGAATCAGTTCACTTTCTTAAATATTTTGTTTAGTATCCTTTCAATATCACTCCATAGGTGAAAATAAACTACTCATATACTGAATCTCATATAATATATGCAAACTATATAAATTTATAAATATTTGTATCTGTTCACAATTTTCCCTGTACAAATTCTGAAACAGAAAACATTTTAAGTGATTTAAGATGTGTCATCATTAATACAGAGGAATACAGTGATCTGTATAATTTCATAATTTGTTGCTCATTTCATTAATTAGAGAAAAATGCCATTGAAATAACAAATGCTTATATCAATGCAGTAAAGGACAAGTTGTCAGTAAAACCTTTCACAGTGGATATTTCAATTGGTGTCTTAAAATATTTGACCTTTCTCAAATCTGTCCCCATACACACACCATCCAATTCAATTATTGTTTCAAAAATTAATAGGTGTTAAAACGTTAATCCCATAGGTGTTGTGCTTTATCTCATTTGTTCTGTATTACATCCTTAGGCTTAGACATAAGACAAAGGTAAGAAAGGGCTACAGAAGATAGCAAATACCCCAAAACTAAAATTAGTCTTCTTCAGGCTACTATCATGAATTTTCTAAAGCATTTTCAAAGCTTCAATTTTGGCAAAAATTTAAGAAGCAAAATTAAGGATATCAGGTTTGTACTTGTCTGCAGTTAAAATGCAGATACAGCTTACAGCTAATAGAGTGAGATGAAATTTACATTTCTTTAAGAGATATAAATCACCAAGTATGAACTGCTTATTCTATAGTGCTTTTCTATGAATGTGTTACATTAATTAATGAGAAAGAAAATAACCTGTACAACATTGACTAATGTATTTTTAACATGACTGTATAAACACTAGCATTAAAGAGGTCTCCCATACAAGACAGATGTCATCACACAAGAAGAGAATACTGCCTACATGCTATATATCATGTTATCTATCAACTATCACACATATGTATGTCTTTGGTTACCAAATTGACAATGATAAGGGGAACTGGGGAAGGAATAGGGTGAAGATCTGATTTGTTAATAAGAGTCTTTCCCTAGATGGTTAAGTTTTAGGAACCTCAAAGCAAACTAAACAACCATCAAAGCAAAAAACCACTATGATCAACAATGAAAATGCCTGTTCTGTAAAGATAATGTTCTGTTAATTAATTCTTTATTGTTCATATGCAATTCCTGCTGCCTGGTCTAGACCTGTGCTGCTCATAGTATGGTTGGTCTACTGAGTCGATTCTCAACCTATAACTATATAAGTACAGATAGTACAGATACTAAGGGAAACATTTACAATATTTTTAGCAATATTATGAAGGAATTTTGTGGCTACAAAATCCAATAATTTTTAATGGGTCTAGCTAATATATTTGTGATTTTTATTCATTTTTTTCTAGTTAAAAATTGCTGCATTTTACATAAGAATAGCCCAAATGGGATTGGACATTAGGATATTTGTCATTCATCACAGATAGCACTTAGCTAGGCTACTGTCTTGAAAATCTTTGTTTACTGATGTACTTGGTTAAGACTCCATATTTATAAAAACACCAACCTGTCACCAGATAAAAGGTGTATCAAGGAAAGGGAACAGTTCTCTAAAAATCACAAATGCTAGTTTGATTCGTTTGTTTTTTTCTTTAGCTTATTTTCTTCACTTTGTAGTTCACATTTAATGAAAGCTTAATGAGTACCTCTCACTATTTCCTATGTAGGCCTATATTAGGATATAGTTTATAAATGAAGTTTATAAATGAAGTTTAAATATTTCCTTTTATTGGCTTCTACCTATTTCATGAGGATATTCAATCCACAAATGAAATTATATGGACAATACATTTTAATGTTGTAGAACTGACACTGCTGATAGAGATCACATTCTTTTTTTTTTAATTTTTTTTAAATTTATGTATTTATTAATTTATTTTTTATTTTACTTTACAATTCTGTATTGGTTTTGCCATACATTGACATGAATCCACATTTTTTATGCAGTTTGTTTGCTCATAGAGGTACAATCAGAGCAAAGGAAGCATATTTTATTTAAGACTTATCAAAGTATTCAGAATAGTTCCTATAGTAAGCTTTTAAAATTTACTATCATTCACTGTCATTCTTTTTGTGCACCATCAGTCACTCAGTCATGTGCAACTCTTTGTGACTCCATGGACTGTAGCCTGCCAGGCTCCTCTGTCCATGGGATTCTCCAGACAAGAATACTGGTGGGGGTTGCCACTTCCTCCTCTGATGCATCTTCCTCACTCAGGGATCAAACACACATCTCCTGTGTCTCCTGCACTGGCAGGAGGAGTCTTTGTCACTGAGCCATCTGGTAAGCCACAATATTATTTCAGTAACATTATCATTTATGGGGAGCTATAAATGATAGGGGTGCATTTGAAGGAGGTGCATATAGAATGAGCACTAAATAGAGCACTAAATCAGCATCATCAAAGAAGAGATCCTGTACTCAGGAGATATGAAGAATCTTGTTAACACTTTGCAGCAAGAATATTTTGAGTGTCAGATATGTTGCACACATAAAGCATGATAGTGCTAGTGTGAAAATTCAAGTTTCATGATCAAAGGTCAATGTGCTTAAATCTCAAGATGTTTTCATTGGTTCTGATAGATTGTTTCTGGTAGATAATTAAGCAATTAATAATTAATTAATCCTAGGGTCACACCACCATGGTTGAATTTTGCTTGAACTATTTTATAAGCATGAATTTGAGCAAACACCAGTGGAGGAGGACACACACTGTGGAGGACAGTGGAGCCTGGCATGTCATAGTCTATGGGTTTGCAAAGAGTCAGACACAACTGAACAACAAGTGTAATGTTGGATAGATTACTCATTTCCTATGCACCTTAGTTGTCCCATATGTAAAGTGGAGATAATAAGAGGGCCTCCATGATAAGACAATTATAAAAGTGGCACAAGTTAATAGGCAATATATGTTCCAAGGATTTCAAACTGTGCCAAGCACTTAGTCATCATTCACTGTCATTTCCTAAGTCCAGGATTCTTCATGGTGAAGGTTGAAAGCTTTAAACAGATTAATAGCTTCAGTGATGCTTAGGTTATTTAGTAGTTTATTTGTTTTATTAAAAGTGAAAATGTTAGTAGCTTACTTGTGTCATACATTTTGTGACTCATGGACTGTAGCTTGGCAGGCTCCTCTGAACATGGAATTCTCCAGGCAAGGATATTAGAATGGGTAGCCATTCCCTTCTCCAGGGGATCTTCCTGACTCAGTAATTGAATCTGGTCTCCCACATTGCAGGTTGATTCTTTACCATCCGAACCACCAGGGAAGCACCATTTGTTTTATTAGTCAAATAACTGCATTTGTTTAGATATAGATAACTAATATTCTATGACATTTAAGTAGATTTCATTCAGGTGGAAGAATAAGTAAATAATCATCTCATCTGAATCATTTCATCTGAATGCTGCTAGCAAATAAACATAAAATTCAAGTACAATCCCTAAACAATGTGTCTAGACATTTATGTCACATTCTTCTAGCCAGATGTTGATATGAGATTTTAGTAGCATTTGTATTACCTAGCAGAGGTGATTCTTCTAAAAGCTGTTGTCAGTACTTGTCAAATTATTGGCTGTTAATGTGAAAAATAAAGTATCCAGATGAATGAAAATGAGTTGTATAGACTTTCTCTATAGGCAACAGAACTGGCCTCCATATTGAGAATTTTTATCACTCAAAGTGAATGTGTATCTAAAATGTTGCCTATGGCATTCCATAAGAGTAAGTGAAAATGTCATGTTATAAGGTGACAGTAGCTTTGCACTTGCATTTTAAACTCTTTGTATAGGTGTGAAATCTTTGGGGAAAGGAGTCACATAATTTTCCTTAGCATTCAACTAGTAAAATTGAGACTCTTTTCAGAGAAGAGAAAGTCTGTAATTTCTGGATACGTTTAGTACAACCTATCAACCATTTAAAACATCTGGAGTCTGATTTAGCTATTATTGTGCACTGAAGCTTTGTTCATAGTGATGCTTCCTAAGGCCCACTTGACTTCACACTCCAGGATGTCTGGCTTTAGGTGAATAACTACAGAATAGTGGTTGTCCGGGTCATTAAGAATTTTTTGGCATAGTTTTTCTGTGTATTCTTGCCACTTCTTCTTAATCTTTACTGCTTCTGTTAGGTCTTTGCCATTTTTCTTTTTTATTGTGCCCATTTTGCATGAAATGTTCCAATTTTCTTCAAGAGACCTCTAGTCTTTCTAATTCTGTTGTTTTCCTCTATTTCTTTGCATTGTTCACTTAAGAAGGCTTTCTTATCTTTCTTTGCTATTCTCTGGAACTCTGAATTCAAATGGGTATATCTTTCCTTTCCTCCTTTGCCTTTCACTTTTCTTCTTTTCTCAGCTATTTGTAAAGCCTCATCAGACAACCATTTTGCATTTTTGGTTTTCTTTTTCTTGGGGATAGTTTTGGTCACCACCTCCTGAACAATGTTATAAACCTCCATCCATGGTTCTTCAGGCTCTCTATCAGCTTGAATTCCTTGAATCTGTTTGCCACCTCTACTGCATAATCATAAGTGATTTAATTTAGTTCATACATGAATGGCTTAGTGGTTTTCCCTATTTTCTTCAATTTAAGTCTGAATTTGGCAATAAGGAGCTCATGATCTGAGCCATAGTCAGTTCCCAGTACCCAATCTTGCTTTTGATGACTGTATAGAGCTTCTCTATCTTTGGTTGCAAAGAATATAATCAGTCTGATTTCGTTATTCACCATCTGGTGATTTCTATGTGTAAAGTAGTCTCTTGTGTTGTTGGAAGAGGGCATTTACAATGTCCAGTGTATTCTCTCGGCAAAAATCTGTTAGCCTTTGCCCTGTTTCATTTGGTACTCCAAGGATAAACTTCACTGTTATTCCTGGTTATCTCTTGACTTCCTCCTTTTGTATTTCAATCTCCCATGATGAAAAGGACATTTTTTTGTTTGTTTTAATGGTGTTAGTTCTAGAAGGTCTTGGAAATCTTAATAGAACAGTTCATCTTCAGCTTCGTCAGCACTAGTGGTTGGGGTGTAGACTTGTATTACTGTAATATTGAATAGTTAGCCTTAGAAACGAACAGAGATCATTCTGTCGTTTCTGAGATTGCACCCAAGCACTGCATTTAAGGCTCTTTTGTTGATTATGAGGGCAACTCCATTTCTTCTAAGCGATTCTTGTCTACAGTAATAGATATAATGGTCATCTGAATTAATTTTGCCCATTTCGGTCCATTTTAGTTCATTGATTCTAGAATGGCCCTGCACAGACAGCATGGCTCAAAGCTTCCTTCACTTACACAAGACTGTGGACCATGTGATCATCTTGGTTAGTTTTCTGTGATTACTTAGTTTTCTCTGATTATTTCCCTTATCTTGAGTAATTTATCATTGAATTGATAAAAATGAATGAGTTAAACAAATGAATTATAATACATCATGAGAAATGCAGTAACATCTGTACAGTATTGTAATAGCTCAGAGGAGTATGGAGAATGAGACGGCTAAGAGCTGAAAAGTGAAAATTGCCAACTGCTACTGGTTTATAAAGCCAAGCCCCAAGGCCATATGCTATAGTTAAAAGTCCAGGAAGAAAGAAATTGTTATTTCCCATTGTCTCACCTCCTCAAAGATTTTTATCTTTGTTCCAAGTTGTTTGGACATTTCAAAGAAGTCACAATTTCCTGGCCTATCAATTGGGATGGTATTGAAAGCAACTTATTACCTTCCACTTTTATGCACGCTACAGACCATTGTTCAATAGCATCGTTTTTTTTATAATTGAATATGATTGATTAATTTATTAGACATCCAAAATTATATGTTTCAATTTCTATTGGTATTAACATCTAACAACAACAACAACAACAAAACTATACCTTACAAGTCAGAAAAGTCAGAGGAATTCAAAGCTCCGTCATTGACCCTGTCATACTTAACAGTTTTTTCTTTGAAAGTTGTAAAGTAGCTTGCAATAAAAATAGAGTAAGGTCAGTTCCAAAGGTGATAGAGATGTGTTTACTTTTTGAAGGGAAAAATAGGAAGTGATCAGATTTTATTTTTTCAGTTTTGACTTTTATGACTTGGAATTTTTTATAACAATGAAATTATTATTACTGAAATTATTGGATACAAAAATTAGCTATTGCATGTCTGGCCCCTCAGTTTCTCACTGAAAAAAAAAACAAAAAACAAATTAACATCTTTCTCAGTCATACAATTTTTCTCAAGATTGCAGCTAAATTATTATCAGAGAGAATAAAAACATTAAATAAGCATGATTTGAAATATATACAGGCACATATGTACACATATAATTAATTTTGCAAACTATTGATTAATGAATAATGTGAAAGTGTTAGTCACTCAGTTGTGTCCAACTCTTTGTGATCCCATCCTGTAGTCCACCAGGATCCTCTGTCCATGGAATTCTCCATGCAAGAACACTGGAATGGGTTTCCATTTCCTTCTCCAGGGGCTCTTCCTCACTCAGAGATTTTGAACCTAGGTCTCCTGCATTTCAGGCAGACTCTTTACCTTATGAGCCACAAGGGAAGCCACAATGAATAATGTAAAAGATGTAATTACAAGAGAAAAAGTTTAGATACATTATGTCCTACATAATATGAATCACTAATATATTCTAAAATATTCTTACTTTGAAAATTGTGGGTTCAATGAAGGAATATATGTGTATGTAAATATACATTTATGCTTATTTTTATATTTAAATTTAGTATTTTTTATCCTGTAATAAGAATTGTCTGTTATTCATTTATTTTAAAAATTGAGGTTTTGAGGTTTCATAATTTTACATAAATACGTTGACTTTGTGGATATACATTTTTGCAATATACTCATTACATTTTAGAATATGTATCTTCTAAAATAATTATAGTAACTAAAAATCCTCTTCATAAAAAATCTATTGTTCACTTGATAATAACATTAATTTACAAAGTTAGAGCTCTTACTAAACCAAATCAGTGCCAAGCTTATGATGGCAAATAGGAAGGAAATATTAACTCATTTATATTATGTATGTCAAAATAAAAAAATTATTTTGACATATAAAGTCTAAATAGATTAATTCAGATTAAAATTAACAAGTTTTGGTTTTATATACTATTCAAATTATTGAAGCCATATGATACAATTATTTACTTTACTCTTAAAATAGTTTTCCCCTCATATTTTATTAATATGGCCTAAATGCAGCAAGATATTGATAAATAAAATGAATTATTAAGAAAATTATTCATTTTCTTATATATTTTTATAATAATACAGGATAATATAATTTTTATATAAAATGCCCCTTTCACATAATTATTTCAAAAGTAATTGCTTTTTATTTTTAGTCTCTAGATTACATTAAAAAATGGTGCACAGTACAATCAGCTTTAACTTTATTGAAGAGCAACTAGCTTGAGGAATCCTATTACTGGGGGAAAAAAAAAAAAGAAAGCTGCTTGTTTGTCCCACAGATCACCCAGATACCAGCATGGCCATCCATGTTTGATGAGAGGATGGGGTATTTATCCTTGTTTTATACTAAGTGATACAGTGTTTATACTGGATTCTTATGTACAAAAGAGGTAGCCCTATAAATGGATCTCCCTAACAGAGATAGATATATACTATCTGGACACATAAAATTACTGTGGAAAACTGCATTGGTCACAAGTGTACTCAAGAAGGGGCTTCCCTGGTTGCTTTTCTGGTAAGGAATCCACCTGTAATGCAGGAGACCCTGTTTGGATTCCTGGACCTGGAAGATCTGCTAGAGAAGTGATAGCCTACCTACTCCAATATTCTTGGGCTTCCCTGGTGGCTCAGCTGGTAAAGAATCTGCCTGAAATGTGGGAGACCTGGGTTTGATCTCTGGATTGGGAAGATTCCCTGGAGAAGGGAACAGATACCCACTCCAGTATTCTGTCCTGGAGAATTCCATGGACTGTAGAGTCCATGGGGTCGCAAAGAGTCATACACGACTGAGTGACTTTCACTTCGCTTCACTTCGTACATAAGAAGAGGACTTCCTTGATGGTTCAGTGATAAAGAACCCACCTGCAAATGCAGGAGACATGACTTTAATCCTTGAATTGGGAAGAGCCTTTAGAGAAGGTAATGGCAACCCATTCCAATATTCTTGCCTGGTAAATCTCATGGACAGAGGACTCTGGTGGGCTTTACTGTTCATGGGGTTGCAAAAGAGTCAGACACAACAACAAATAAATAAGAAGCTGACTAAAGTCCATCTAGTCAAGGCTATGGTTTTTCCTGTGGTCATGTATGGATATGAGAGTTGGACTGTGAAGAAGGCTGAGTGCCGAAGAATTGATGCTTTTGAACTGTGATGTTGGAGAAGACTCTTGAGTGTCCCTTGGACTGCAAGGAGATCCAACCAGTCCATTCTGAAGGAGATCAACCCTGGGATTTCTTTGGAAGGAATGATGCTAAAGCTGAAACTCCAGGACTTTGGCCACCTCATGTGAAGAGTTGACTTATTGGAAAAGACTCTGATGCTGGGAGGGATTGGGGGCAGGAGAAGAAGGGGATGACCGAGGGTGAGGTGGCTGGATGGCATCACTGACTCGATGGACACGAGTCTGAGTGAACTCCGGGAGTTGGTGATGGACAGGGAAGCCTGGCGTGCTGTGATATTCATTGGGTCACAAAGAGTTGGACACGACTGAGCGACTGAACTGAACTGAACTGAACTGAATGTTAAACCTTTGGTTAGAAATCATACAGTAAATTGGAGAGATATATAGATACTGTTGGAATGAAATGTAAAAATAAAACAAAACAAATATCAAACTAAGAACTTTATGTTGGACCCAATTTTGGTGCCTCTGTACCTCCTTTTCACTTGGTCCAAATTGCCTTGTTTTCCTTTGGTCCCTGGGCTTAGGCTTCTATTTCAGTAGATCTCTAACTGCCTCCACCACTGCCTCATGCTCTATCATCACAGTCTTTATTATAGTCTTCAGAAGAAGTCCATACAATTCTCCTGCTTGCAATGGACAAGAGGACATCTATTTGTCAGTCAAGTTGTTGTTAAGTCGCTCAGTTCTGTCCAATTCTTTGTGATCCAATGGACTGCAGCACACCATGTTTCTCTGACCTTGACCATCATCCAGAGCTTGTTCAAACTCAGCCAATTGAGTCGGTGATGCCATCCAACCATTTTATCCTCTGACATCCCTTTTCCTCCTGCCTTCATTTTTTCCCAGCATCAGGGTCTTTTCCAATGAGTCAGCTCTTTGCATCCAGTAATCAAAGTATTTGAGCTTCAGCATCAATCCTTCCAATGAATATTCAGGGTTGATTTCCTTTAGGAATGACGGTTGGATCTCCTTGCTATCCAAGGGACTCTCAAGAGTCTTCTCCAACACCACAGTTCAAAAACCTCAATTCTTCAGCGCTCAGCTTTCTTTATGGTTCAACTCTCACATCCATATTGACTATTGGAAAAACCACAGCTTTGACTAAATGGACCTTTGTCGGCAGAGTAATGTGTCTACTTTTTAATATGCTGTCTAGGTTTGTCATAGCTTTTCTTCCAAGGAGCAAACATCTTTTTTTAAATTTATGTATTTATTATTATTTTTACGTTGCAATACTGTATTGGTTTTGCCACACATCAACATGAATCCGCCACGGGTGTACACGTGTTTCCAATCTCGAAACTTCCTCCCACCTCCCCCCCACCCCGCCCCACACACCATCCCTCCGAGTCATCAGTTTCATGGTTGCAACCACCATCTGCGATGATTTGGGAGCCCAGGAAAATAAAGTTTGTCACTGTTTCCAATTTGTTATATCTATTTGCAATGAAGTGATAGGACTGAATGGCATGATCTTAGTTTTCTGAATGTTTAGTTTTAAGCCAGCTTTGAGAGATCTCTAGTCTTTTGTGTTTTATTGTTATCAGTCAAGACTTGGATTTTAAAAGGATGTGCCATAAGATTGCAGCTCAGAAAATAATTATTACCATTTAAACTTCACCTTAGGTTCTATTTTCTAGGTTTTTCAAGTGTTAAAACATCTCATTCTGGACTAGATTTTTATCATGTGTTGCTTTTGTTGTTGTTGTTGGATACAAAGTTCACCAGGATTCAACTTTTGCTGTATACATGATTTACAAGAATTCATTTAAATAAAATAGTTATTTTGTTTGCATGCATTTTTGAAGCTAATAGGTTCTCAAAGTTAAGAATCTCTTTTATTTACATTTCTATTTCTTTCCAAATAACAAAAAATTAAATTAATACTCAAAAAACTATTTTAAGAACTAATGATGGCCTAGCTATTTTCTCATTTGTATCTTTGAGGCTATGTGTACTCTGTAAAGATATTTCCTCCCTCCTGGTACTCTCCTGACACTTCATTTTCCTAATAAATGTTTATAATTTATTTAATGGTTTTATGATCTAGTCTTCCAGTGTGTGTGTGTGTGTGTGTGTGTGTGTGTGTGTGATTTTTCAAGTCTGTTACATTGTGGCATAAATTAACTGCTAAATAAGAACTACAATTATCAGTTCTTACTCACCATAGTGATTATAACCTTGGAAAATTTCAATTCAGTTCAGTTCAGTCACTCAGTCGTGTACGACTCTTTGCAACCCCATGAATTGCAGCACGCCAGGCCTCCCTGTCCATCACCATCTCCCGGAGTTCACTCAGACTCACGTCCATCGAGTCAGTGACGCCATTCAGCCATCTCATCCTCTGTCATCCCTTTGTCTTCCTGTCCCCAATCCCTCCCAGCATCAGAGTCTTTTCCAATGAGTCAACTCTTCACATGAGGTGGCCAAAGTACTGGAGTTTCAGCTTTAGCATCATTCCTTCCAAAGAAATCCCAGGGCTGATCTCCTTCAGAATGGACTGGTTGGATCTCCTTGCAGTCCAAGGGACTCTCAAGAGTCTTCTCCAACACCACAGTTCAAAAGCATCAATTCTTCGGTGCTCAGCCTTCTTCACAGTCCAACTCTCACATCCATACATGAACTTAGTGTATGTTTTTATATTTTGGCTTGACTATAAGTATCAGAGAAAAATTATAAGGAACCATAAATGAAAATTCCTGAGAGTAAGCAATAATTCAGTGATAGTAGTTTTAGTACTACTAAATTGTAGTACCTCCAATGCAGGATGACATGTTAGAAAGGACAATGGACTGAATATTAATGACAACTTGTAGTATTCTTAGAGTACAGAAAGACATTAGGGAACATTTTTTTCATCTTTCAATTCCTTTATTTTATTATATGTACAATAAGAAATTGGGACAAGAATGTCTCTTGGGTCTAATCTAGGTACAAACTTTTATAATATTAATAGAAACTAATTTAAAAATAAAGTCTGTTCTGATGAATATTATATCAAGCTATACTGAATAGTGTAAACAAACCTATATTCTACTGAAAGGATCCCAAAAGACATTAATGACAAGAAATGGAAGGGAAAAAATACCATTGTGAAATTGTAAAATGTTTTTTTTTTTCTCAGTTATTTGTAAGAGTTCAGTTAACATTTGATCTTATATCATATAGGTTATAATAAACGCATTTTTGTATTTTTTAATGTTCACACTTTAGTAAAATATTATAGTGAATAAATCAATAAATTTGAACAGTTCTAAAATATGTGTTCTGATCATTCCTTATCTAATTGTTTATGCAATAGTTTCTGACAATGATTCCTGGTAGACTGGAAGGATCTAAAAAGTTGAAAAAGGTGCTAATGAGTATTTTGTCTGATTTAACTTAGTGTTATTGCTTCTCTTTAGAATTGTTACAAAGGAAAGGCAATTCATTCTCTGTCCTCTAATCCAAGTAGATTCATAAATTAAAGGTTCAGTTTTGGAGAGAAGACTTACTAATAGTTATGCAAGGCAAATTTTTCAGTGTTAACTGATTTCCTAGTTGAAACCAACAGAAGGTAGATTAAACTGAAAGCCTCAGAAAATGTGAAAGTCAATGTTAGATATTATATACATATATATATGTATATGTATATATTATATATATATTTTATATATTATATATATATATATATACACACACACATACACATGCTGTAAATCTCTGCTGTGAATTGAATGTGCTTTATTATTATATAGAGGCTTCCATGGTGGCTCAGATGTTAAAGCATCTGCCTACAATGCGGGGAACCCAGGTTCAATCCATGGGTTTGAGAGATCTCCTGGAGAAGGAAATGGCGACCCATTCCAGTATCCTTGACTGGAAAATCCCATTGGTAGAAGAGCCTGGCAGGCTACAGTCCATGGCATCGCTAAGAGTCAGACACCACTGAGGACTTCACTTTCACTTCATTTTCACTTATTATTATATAAGACATCTCCACATACTGTTTCACTATTTGTGCTAAAAGAGTGAAACATAGAGGTTAAATGTATGAATTTCCTCTTTAACACCTAGTATCATAGTAGATGTGGACATTTTTCTCTGCTTGAAAGAGAATTCCACAGCCCTTTCTATGTTTCTGTGAGTATCATGAGATTTATACTTTCATGTCCACTTTGCACATCACTGTTTTACTTTGCAGAATATTTCTTTCTTTCTTTTTTTAACTTTACAATATTGTATTGGTTTTGCCATACACTGACATGAATTCGCCATGGGTGTACATGTGTTCCCCATCCTGAATCCCACTTCCACCTCCCTCCCCATACCATCCCTCTGGGTAATCCCATTGCAACAGCCCCAAGCACCCTGTATCATGCATCAAACCTGGACTGGCAATCCGTTTCACATATGATAATATACATGTTCCTAGGCCATTCTCCCAAACCATACCACCCTCGCCCTCTCCCACAGAGTCCAAAAGACTGTTTTATACATCTGTATCTCTTTTGCTGTCTCGCAACAGGGTTATCATTACCATCTTTCTAAATTCCATATATATGCATTAGTATACTGTATTGGTGTTTTTCTTTCTGGCTTACTTCTCTCTGTATAATAGGCTCCAGTTTCATCCACATCATTAGAACTGATTCAAATGTATTCTTTTTAATGGCTGAGTAATATTCCATTCTGTATATGTACCACAGCTTTCTTATCCATTCATCTGCTGATGGACATCTAGGTTGCTTCCATGTCTTGGCTATTATAAACAGTGCTGTGATGAACATTGGGGTACACGTGTGTCTTTCAATTCTGGTTTCCTCAGTGTGTATGCCCATCAGTGGATTGCTGGGTCATAAAGCAGTTCTATTTCCTTTTTAAGGAATCTCTACACTGTTCTCCATAGTGGCTGTACTAGTTTGCATTCCCACCAACAGTGTAGGAGGGTTCCCTTTTCTCCACACCCTCTCCAGCATTTAT
The DNA here is from genome assembly GCF_014754425.2 of Oryx dammah. Taxonomy (NCBI): domain Eukaryota; kingdom Metazoa; phylum Chordata; class Mammalia; order Artiodactyla; family Bovidae; genus Oryx; species Oryx dammah. The sequence goes on from NW_024070186.1 coordinate 141,943,815, forward strand.
TGCTTGCAGAATTTTGGATAACAGCCATTCTGACTGGCATGAAATGGTAGCTCATCACTGTTTTGATTTGCATTTCTCTGATAATGAGTGCTGTTGAGCATCTTTTCATGTGTTTGTTAGCCATCTGTATGTCTTCTTTGGAGAAATGTTTATTTAGTTCTTTGGCCCATTTTTTGATTGGGTCATTTATTTTTCTGTAATTTAGCTGCAGGAGTTGCTTGTATATTTTTCCCTAAGCAATCTATAGATTCAATGCAATCCTTATCAAGCTACCAATGGTATTTTTCACAGAACTACATCAAATAATTTCACAATTTATATGGAATTACAAAATACTTCGAATAGCCAAAGCAATTTTGAGAAAGAAGAATGAAACTGGAAGAAGCAACCTGCCTGACTTAAGGCTCTACTACAAAGCCACAGTCATCAAGACAGTATGGTACTGGCACAAAGACAGAAATATAGATCAATGGAACAAAATAGCCCAGAGATAAATCCACACACCTATGGTCACCTTATCTTCAACAAAGAAGGCAAGAATATACACTGGAGAAAAGACAATATCCTTAACAATTGGTGCTGGGAAAACTGGTCAACCACTTATAAAGAAATGAAACTAGAACACTTTCTAACACCATACACAAAAATAAACTCAAAATGGGTTAAATATCTAAACGTAAGAACAGAAACTATAAAACTCCTAGAGGAGAACATAGGCAAAACACTCTCTGACATAAATAACACCAGGATCCTCTATGACCCTTCTCCCAGAATATTTGAAATAAAAGCAAAAATAAACAAATGGGACCTAATTAAAATTAAAGGCTTCTGCACAACAAAGGAAACTATAAACAAGGTGAAAAGACAGCCTTCATTATGGGAGAATATAATAGCAAATGAAGCAAATGACAAAGAATTAATGTCAAAAATATACATGCAGAATTCTTAATAGTCATGTATTTTATCATACCACTTTGGGCAGGCGCTGTCCTTCTGGGTCGTCTGAATTTAGAAAACTTACTGAGATTATTTTTCTGATTTTCATTAAAAATAAAAACACAAACAACTTTAAAAAAAAAGGGAAAAAAGAAAGATGTAAGTAAAAAAAAAAAAAATCCAATAAGAAATTTTGGAGTTCCTAATTCATAACAGAAATTAAAAGATCTTCAAAAAGAAAATTATCTAAAGAACTGTGAAGAGACTGTGATTTTAACCTAGACTAGCAATTTAGCTTGCCACGGGTTCATGGATGCCAGCAGAAGACAAAAGCTTATTGGTTCAGAACAAAAAAAGTGTAACAGTCATGGCAGGGGAGGAAGTAAGAGCTTCATGTTTGTTTTGTACCAGTTCCATTTGCCTAACACTTTCCACTGGGGTGAAGCATAGGTTGGTCTAGTTGAATGATGAACATTTAGTTGCTTGGGGCCTTGGCAGAGGAAGCCCAAGCCTAAGAAATGCCGGCTGATATAAAAGGGACGGCAAGCAAAAATGTCCAAGCTTTGTAACAGAAGAAAATATTAGCTTTCTTATCCTCGGTAACAAATACAACTTTTCTTTGCTCTAGGGGGAGGGACTATATTTTTCACAGTATTTTGCAATGCAAACATCCTCGGAAAGGTTTTGCAGGATTAAAAATGTCAGTAACGTCTCTCAAAACAGGTAGAGAAATGAGAGGACCATAGAGGACTGTCTCCCAAATGTCTCATGTTATTATGTGTTTTTTTGAATACATAAAATGACTTGGGGATCATGCTTTCTGACTCTTAACCTTCTCTCTTTCTTTCTGACTCTGCTCTGTTTAATCCCCTCAATGTATTTCATTTCAAATACATAAGATTAACTAACCTCTCTTTCAGTAATTCAAGATCTCTGAATATACTCCAAGGGATCAATTATTTTTTTATTAAAATGACTTCTGTTTCATAGTGGAATGAAATCCCCAGGTAGGGAGAAACTAATTTCCTTTTTGCTATATTAGTTCAATAATATATTTGCCAAATCTAGAGGTCACAAATGTATTATTTACTTCTGTATCATTTCAAGGAAAGACAGAGATAACTCTATAGAGATTCTTCTCTTAAGATCATACAGTTTAAATGATTTTATATGTAAATTAATGCTAGAGACCATTAGCTCCAAAAGAAAAAGGCTACACTAAATGATAATCTCCAGATACAAGCTAGGAGATTATAAAAATCATTCACCTGTATTGGTAGAATTAATAAATGCAGGAAAAATGAGGAGGAATGTGAGTCTAAATAGATTAAATATATAGGGAATACACCAAAATTGCCTAAATTGGAAATAAAAAGGGCTCCCTGAAACAATTATAGTAGTTGACATCAAGAAGTAGATATATAAACAATGAAGAGGGAACAAAAGTGAAATAAAAAATAAGCTTAAGAATTTAGAAAAAATTAGGCAAATTAAGTATAAGTTTAAAAATACATACTAATATGACATAAGATGGCAAAGCCTAAATACAAAAAATATATATCTAAATATATTCTAAAAATTATATATGTAGATATATATATATATACACACATGTATTTGTGTATATGTGTGTGTGTATATATATATATAACTATATATATAAAGACATGTAGCTTCCCTGGTGGCTCAGAAAGTAAAGAATCTGCCTGCAATGTGGGAGACAGGGGTTCAGTCTCTGGATCCCTGGGTCAGGAAGATCCCCTGGGGAAGGGAATGGCTACACACTCCAATATTCTCACATGGGGAATTCTATGAACAGAGGAGCCTGGAGGACTATATCATGGGAGAAAATATTTCATATGTGAAGAGAAAATATGGAAGAAAATCAGCAAGTAGTGTTTAGTCTCTGTAATTTTAAATCCTTACTAAGTTCTTTAAAAAAATAGAAAAAAGTATTGTCATATTAATAATACAAATTTGAAATTCCCTCTGATATATTTGTCACATACTTACCTAACATATACTTAAAATGTGCTTTAAATATATAAATATATTTTAAAAGTTAGTTAAATAAAAGGGTATGGATCATATCTGAATGATTTATTGTTTCTTCTATCTTTTTGAAGTGTTTGTAAATATGTCTGCTAAAAGACCTTTCTGTCACTGGCATAATGGCTGTAACTTAAAGTGTTTGAATGGTATTTTTTTTGGTTGAAATAAATATTATCTGTAAATCACTAAAAAATATAACAGCAATTGACTTGTACATCAGAATTTCTGGATTCATAAACTGACCATGTTAATGGCAAGCTATGCAATCTTGGGCAAGATTATTTCTTCATTTTGTTTTCAAGTAAGCATGTTGATACAGATGTGTCTAAGTGAGATTTATGTTTTAAAATTTCATGAAGACATTTAGGTTGCTTTCATATCTTGCACATTGTAACTAGCCCTACAATGAACAGAAGGTACATGTATCTTTTTGAATTTGTGTTCTCATTTTCTTTGGATAAATATCCAGAAATGGAAATGATGGCTCATGTAGGTAGTTCTACTTTAGTTTTTTGAAGAAGCTTCATACTGTTTTCCATTGTTGTTGCACCAGTTTATGAGGTAGGATAAGAAGTACACACTTCCAGATATAAAATAAATAAATTACAGTGATGTAATATATACACAGGGAATATAGTTAATAATATTGCAACAAATTCATATAGTGATAAATGGTAATGATCTTATTGAGGTGATCAGTTAGTTCATAGTGTTCACAAAAATATTGAATTGCTATGTTGTACACCTGAAACTAATTTAATAGTGTATGTTAATTTCAACAATAAAAAGGTACAAAAAGAAATTCCATGGTGATAAAAAGAAGTCAGAGCTATCTGCCCTCTAGAAAAGACTTTGCTTAACAGTCTATTTCAGTCTTGTCCTCATGTGAAGTGACCTCTTCTGCATCAAGAGGAAGCATTCCATTCTTAATTCTTGATTTAATGCATGAGGTCAGATTTAACCACAGGAGACAAGGTTGTAATATCCTTTCATTAAAGTCATCTGAGTATGTTGTGGCTACAAGCAATAGTTTCTTTTGATAACTTTTAAAAGAAAAATATAAACAAAGGAAGAACAGAGAATACAATGATTTTATAAAATTGATTTAGCCAAGAAATCATTACAAAGCCTAAAATAAACTAGCTACATAAAGAGTTGTTCTTTCTTTTAATCCCACTGGCAATTTTAACATTTCACTGCAGGTCTAATTTATTACATTTGTTTCTTCAATATATTTTTTCATGCTACATTATTTGTTTTGTGTGGATTATCTCTGAAGCATCCAGAAGTTTCTAAAGATTGGAGAATCTGTAAATAATCTGTAAATAATCCTAATCCTACAGAACATAAATTTCTTATTAAAAAACTTAAAAAAAATTCTTCCAAATAAAATTTTTAAGATATCATGTGATATACATCATATCTTAGAAAACGCTATTTATAAAACAAACAAACAAGGGCATTTTAATCTGTTGCAGAAATAAGAAAGCTAAAATATGATCCCAAAAGTTTTAAATATCCTAATAATATCAAGTAGTATTTTCCTTAGATTTAGGAGATCCATTTAATATTCATCTAGCATACAAAATTCCAAAAAGTATTCCTGAGGATGCTAAAATAATGAAGACTAGTATATGAACCCTGAAAGGACCAATATCTGCAGTATCTAAATTTTGTTCAGCACCATTTTACCTAGTAGACATCAGAGTGTTACCAACCCACTTCTCTCACTCAAAAACAACAAGGGGCAGGAAAGCTATCCATTGATACTGTGTGTGTATATATATATATACACACACAAAGACTTTCCAGATAGCTCAAATGGTAAAGAATTGGCCTGCAATGTGGGAGATCTGGGTTCTATCCCTGGGTTGGGAAGACCCCTTGGAGAAGGAAACAGCTGACAACTTCAGTATAACTCCTGAAGAATTCCACGGACAGAGGAGCCTGGCAGGCTACAATCTATGGCATTGCAAAGATTCGGACAGGACTGAACAACTTTCACTTTCAATTTCATATGTGTATATGTATCACAATCACAGAAAACTAATCAAACTTATCACACGGACTACCGCCTTGTCTAACTCAATGAAATTATAACCATGCTATGTAGGGCCACACAAGATAGACAAGTCATAGCAGAGAGTTCTAAAAAGACATGGTCCACTGCAGAAGGGAATGACAAATCTACTTCAGTATTCTTGCTTTGAGAATCCCATGAACAGTATGATAAGGCAAAAAGATATAACACTGAAAGATGAGCTCACCAGGCCATTAGGTGCCCAATATGATACTGGAGAAGAGTGGAGAAATAACTTCAGAAAGAATGAAGAATGTAGCCAAAGCAAAAAAAAAATGTCCAGTTGTCAATATGACTGGAAATGGAAGTAAAGCCTGATGCTGTAAAGAACAATATTCCATAGGAACCCGGAATACAAAGTCCATGATTCAAGGTAAGTTGGAAGTGGTTAAAAAGGAGGTGGCAAGAGTGAACATAGACATTTTAGGTATCAATGAATTAAAATGGGCTGGAATGGGCAAATTTAACTCAGATGACCATTATACCTACTAATGTGGGCAAGAATCTGTTAGAAGAAATGGAGTAGTCCTCATAGTCAACAAAAGAGTCTGAATTGAAGTACTTGGGTTCAGTCTAAAAAAGGACAGATGATCTCTGTTCATTTCCAAGGCAAACTATTCAATATCACAGTAATCCAAGTCTATGCTCCAACCACAAATGCCAAAGAAGCTGAAGTTGAATGGCTCTATGAAGGTCTACAAGACCTTCTAGAACTAACACCGAAAAAAAGATGTCCTTTTCTTCATAGGGGACTGGAATGCAAAAGTAGGAACTCAAGAGAAACCTGGAGTGACAGGCAAGTTTGACCATGGAGGACAAAATTAATCAGGGTAAAATCTAACAAATTTTGCCAAGAGAATGCACTGATCATAGCAAACACCCTCCTCCAACAACACAAGAGAAGACTCTACACATGGACATCACCAGATGGTCAATAGCAAAATAAGATTGATTACATTTTTGCAACCAAAGATAGAAAAGTTCTATACAGTCAGCAAAAACAAGACTGAGAGCTGACTGTGGCTCAGATCATGAACTCTTTATTACCAAATTCAGGCTTAAGTTGAAGAGAATAGGGAAAACTACTAGGCCATTCAGGTATGACCTAAATCAAATCCTTTGTGATTATAGAGTGGAAGTGAGAAATACATTGAATGGATTAGATCTGATAGATAGAGTGCCTGAAGAACTATGGATCGAGGTTTGTGACATTGTACAGGAAGCAGGGATCAAGACCATTCCCAAGAAAAGAAATGAAAAAAGCAAAATGGTTATCTGACAAGGCCTTACAAATATCTGAGAAAAGAAGAGAAGCTAAAGGCAAAGGAGGAAACGAATGCCCATCTGAATATGCCCATCTGAATGTAATGTTCCAAAGAATAGCAAGGGGAGATAAGAAAAACTTCCTACATGATCAATGCAAAAAAAAAAAAAGAGAGAGAGAGAAAAAAACAATAAAATGGGAAAGACTAGAGAACTCTTCAAGAAAATTAGAGATACCAAGGGAACACTTCATGAAAAGATGGGCACAATGGCATCGACCTAGTAGAAGCATAAGACATTAAGAAGTTGCAATAATACACAGAAGAACTATACAAAAAATCTTCATGACCCAGATCACCAAGATGGTGTAGTCACTCAGCTAGAGCCAGATATCCTGGAGTGCGAAGTCGAGTGGGCCATAGGAAGCATCACTACGAACAAAGCTAGTGGAGGTGATGGAATTCCAGTTGAGCTATTTCAATTCCTAAAAGATGATGCTGTGAAAGTGCTACACTCAATTTGTTGGCAAATTTGGAAAGCCCAGAAATGGCCACAGGACTGGAAAATATCAGTTTCTATTTCAATCGCAAAGAAAGGAAATGTCAAGGAATGGTCAAACTACTGCAAATTGCACTCATCTCACATGCTAGCAAAGTAATCAAAATTCTCCAAACCAGGCTTCAATAGTACCTGAACCATATGTTCTTGCTGGATTTAAAAAGACAGAGGAACCAGAGATCAAATTGCCAACATCTGTTGGATCATTGCAAAAGCAAGAGTCCAGAAAATAAATCTATTTCTGTTTTATTGATTACACCAAAACCTTTGACTGTGTGGATCATAACAAACTGTGTAAAATTCTACAAGAAATGGGAATACCATACCACCTTACCTGCCTCCTGAGAAATTTGTATGCATGTCAGAAGCAACAGTTAGAACCGGACACGGAACAACATACTTGTTCCAAATTGCTAAAGGAGTATGACAAGGCTGTATATTGTCACCCTGATTCTTTAACTTATACACAGAGTACATCATGAGAAGTGCTGGGCTGGACAAAGCAGAAGCTTCAGTCAAGATTGCCAGGAGAAATATCAATAACCTCACATACGCAGATGACATCACTCTTATGGCAGACAGTTAAGAACTAAAGATCCTATTGATGAAAGTGAAAAAAGAGAGTGAGAAAACTGGCTTAAAACTCAACATTCAAAAAAAGATCACTGGCATCTGGTCCCATCGCTTCATGGCAAATAGAAGGGGGAAAAATGGATACAGTGACAGACTTGGTTTTCTTGGGTTCCAAAATCACTTTAAATGGTGATTGCAGCCATGAAATTAGAAGATGCTTGCTCCTTGGAAGAAAAGTTATGACAAACCTAGACAGCATATTAAAAAACAGAGACATTATTTTGTCAACAAAGGTACAGGTAGTCAAAGTTATGGCTTTTCCAGTAGTCATGGATGGATGTGAGAGTTGTAGTATAAAGAAAGCTGAGTGCCAAAGAACTGATGCTTTTGAAGTGTGATATTGGGGCAGATGCTTGAGAGTTCCTTGGACAGCAAGGGGATCAAATCAGTCAATCCTAAAGGAAATCAGTCCTGAATATTCATTGGAAGAACTGATGTTGAAGCTGAAACTCCAGTACTTTGGCCATCTGATGTGAAGAACTGACTCATTTGAAAAGACCCCAATGCTGGGAAAGATTGAAGGCAGGATGAGAAAGGGAAGACAGAGGATGAGATGGTTGGATGACATCACCGACTCGATAGACATGAGTTTGAGCAAGCTCCAAGAGTTGGTGATGGACATGGAAGCCTAGAATGCTGCAGTCACTAAGAGTCACTAAGAGTTGGACACTGCTGAGCGACTGAACTGAACTCATTTGTGTCTGACTCAGAAGGAAATGGCAGCCCACTCCAGTATTCTTGCCTGAAAAATCCCATGGATGGTGGAGCCTGGTAGGCTACCATCCATGGGGTCGCAAAGAGTTGGACACGACTGAGCGACTTCACTCACTCACTCACTCCAAAATATGGACTGTAGCCCACAAGTCTCCTCTGTCCATGGTATTCTTCAGGCAAGAATACTGGAGTGGGTTGCCCAACCCTCCTCCAGAAGGTCTTCCTGATCAAGGATCAAACCTTAATCTCTTATTTCTCCTTCATTGGCAGTTGGGTTCTTTACCACTATCTCCACCTGAGATGCCCATATACTTACATACATATATACATATGTATATATTTTCCTAATGTTGCCTTAATTCCCAACTAGCAAGATCTGAAATGAGGGATGTATAAATCTCACCTTCATTTTTCATGAACGTTGACAAGCAAATATATCACTGATAACTGACTTTGACAGTGCTAAGAGAAAAACCAGGAGGAAGCTCTGAGGGGCCTAAAGAACTTAAGATAGGTTGAGGTTCTTTTGATACTAAATACCCCTCATAGGAGCTGCAGGATCTAAAAGAAGAGGAATATTTAAAGGATATAGATAGACTTCTAGAAAATTCTCCACCAGGGAAAATACAACCTTAAGAAAATCAGGCATGACTGATGTAGGCATCTCATATGGCAAATAAAAGGATGAAAAGAAAATGTATTAACTGAGTGTTGTGCTCATTCTCTCAGCCCTACTATTCTACCATTCATCTAGCATTCTGACACTCAAATTTTCTCCCTCCTTTAAGAATAATGTTAGATTTTTCTAATAAGGAAACTAATAAAACCAATGAAAAACATCTATGTAATGACACACAATTCTTCTCAAGGAAAAACCAAGTAATATCACCCTTAAAGAACCTTATAATAGGCCTCACTGTGCAAGTAAAAGAGTACTATGGTCTCATATAGTGTCTTACTCATTGAATTTGCAGTTATATAATAAGATCACCAGAAGTTAGAAATACATATACTATAAAAGCTAAATTTAAAAAATGCAACAAATATTAAAAAAAGCAGGAAATATGTTGTAAAGCCAATATCTTCATAAAGACAAAAGAAGATGGAACACTCACACATCTAGAAGGGCCATAGGGAACACACACACAATTGATTTAGGTTAAAATTATGCTTGAATTATTTCAGAGGCAGGTATTTGAAATGGCGTTTTTCCCCAAACATAAACACTATTGGTCCCCTTTATAACTCAACACAACTCATTAAAGTTATAAATAGAAATAAGGTACACAACACAGTTAAAACTTTTAAACAAATTACATTATAGAAAAGAAATTCATTTACTACTTTTTGTCATATCACTCAATACATATTTGAAACTAGGTTCTTAAAACCGTGCACTTTGGTCTTACGTTTGTAAACTCAAAAATGAAAAACATCAAGAAATTAAATAACAATCACAATATTAGTACTGGATTTTCAAAAATAATAAAAGACAAAACTGAGGATATGTATTAGGAATTTAAATGCATTTATTTGGCTGGAGTTATGTATAAAATTCTACAAATGCATCATCAGTTGCAAATAGTGTGATATGTTTTGCCAAAGAAAATAATAGAAGTTTTGATTTGGTTAATTTAAATTCTGCACTAAAATTACTGGAAAGCATAGAAAATAAACCTACTCTGAAAAAACTTCTAAGCACATATATCTTTACATAATACATTGATATATTTCAATTTGGTGAGGAATGTTAGCTATGTTAATAAAAAACAAAGCCATACTACATTTATGAAAGCAACTCGTCTCTTTCCAATAGCAGCTTATAATTGTCTTTTTGGAAAACACTGACCATTTAATTATTTTTGGACAAAGTTAGAAGGATTATTTAGTAGAGAATATAAATCAGCAATTTTGTTAGAGCATGAAATTAAGTACCTCATAGAGAAGATGGAAGTCCCAAGAGTTTAAAGATGATGCTATTGACATATCAGTTCATTCTAATATAAATGATTAGTTTAGTTGCTAAGTCATGTCCAACTCTTTGCAATCCCATGGACCACAGCACACCAGGCCTCCCTGTCCATCACAAACTCTCGGAGTTTACCCAAACTCATGTCCATTGTGTTGGTGATGCCATCCAACTCTCTCATCCTCTGTCGTCCCCTTTTCCTCCTGCCTTCAATCTTTCCCAGCATCAGGGTCTTTGCAAATGTCAGCTCTTTGCATCAGGTGGCCAGAGTATTGGGGTTTCAGCTTCAAAATCAGTTTCTTGGAAGATAAACACATGTTTTACAGTCAATCCTACAGGAAATCAACCATGAATATCATTGGAAGGACTGATGCTAAAAATGAAGCTCAAATACTTTGGACACCTGATGCAAAGTGGTGACTCATTGGAAAAGACATGGATGCTTGAAAAGATTGTAGGCAAAAGGAGAATGGGGTGGCAGAGGACAAAATGTTTAGATGCATCATCAGCTCAATGGACATGAATCTGAGTTAACTCTGGGAGACAATGAAGGACAGGGGAACCTGACATGTAGCCCATGGGGTTGCAAACAGTCTAATATGATTTAGTGACTGAACAACAACAGTAGTGTGTAAAAGAGCTAGTTAATAAGAACTTACTATAAAGAATAGGGAACTCTACTCAATACTCTGTGATGATCTAAGTAGAAAGGATATGCAAAAAATGGCATATATGCGTACATATAGGTGATTCATTTTATTGTATAGTATAAACTAACATAATATTGGAGAAGACTCTTGAGAGTCCCTTGGACTGCAAGGAGATCCAACCAGTCCATTCTGAAGGAGATCAACCCTGGGATTTCTTTGGAAGGAATGATGCTAAAGCTGAAACTCCAGTACTTTGGCCACCTCATGCGAAGAGTTGACTCATTGGAAAAGACTCTGATGCTGGGAGGGATGGGGGGCAGGAGGAGAAGGGGACGACAGAGGATGAGATGGCTGGATGGCATCACCCACTCGATAAACTTGAGTTTGAGTGAACTCCAGGAGATGGTGATGGACAGGGAGGCCTGGTGTGCTGTGATTCATGGGGTCGCAAAGAGTCAGACACGACTGAGCGACTGAACTGAACTGAACTATACTCCACTAAAAATTAAACAATTTTGTAAGAAAAAAAAAACACTACTCTCTAAACTTGTTGAAAGCAATTAGGTACTAATCTAGCTCTTTGTAAGGCACACAAAGAGAGAAAGAACTATATGACTTTTAGAACCAGGCTTCAACTGTCAAATCTCATGTTACAGAGAAAAATACAAAATTGGTTGCTTATTTCCTAAATTTGATAGAGAACATTGTAATATTTTACATTATGTAACATGTTATATAATTTACTATTTTACATTACATGTTATATAATTTACAAAAGTTACATACTATATTACTTGTAATATTTAAAATGTCAAATCCATTTGCAAAATTTAAAATCAATTTTTGTGTTACCCTAAATATCTTTCTCATATGTTTAAAAGAAATTACTGGGTTAACCAAGCATTATACCAGATGGGTAAAGTGTTATTCTATTTGTAGACATTTTTATGAATATAATCTTTCAAAATTTAGGCCTAATTCAAGTCTGTTTAATTTATTTGCTTAATTGTGATTTATAGATTTCAGACATTAAGGTAACACCAAAACATGGGTCTTAATGGACATCAGAGATACTAGAATAATCAAAGATACTAGTGAAAACCCTTGATGAATACCAATTGAAATCAGTCTAAGGAGCTGAAAGTGCTTTAGATATCAGTATTTCCCCATTTTAATTGTCTCAACTTTTTAAATATCTGCTATTGTCAAGCAATCCAAATGTTTAAAATATAACATGATGAATGTTAGTTAGTGTATCTGCACTTTCATCTAAATACTGTGGAATGTTTCTTCCAGGATTATATGTACTCACTTTTGATGAATATTAAAGCAAAATAAAAATCTAACCATTTACATTAGATTTCCATCTGGAGTTTGGGAGTCCTTTTCATTTTTCTATGGAGCAGAATATACAATAAATCATCCCTCAGTATCCACAGAGGAGTGGTTCCAGGATCCATTGTGCATACCCAAACTGAGGAAGCTCAAGTCCCATACTTAGCATTCCATATCTGTGGTTTCTGCATTCATGGATGGAGGAGGAGGGTTAAATTTATTGCTTGTTTAAAAGCCATGACAATCCTGTGTCATACTCATATGTATCATTGTTATGATACTGGAATTACTTCATCTTCTTTCTTTCCATTTATTTGACACTGTTTGGCTCCTCTTCTTTTCCTTGCCTTTTTAACTTCTGCCATTTTTTCTCAGATAATTTCTTCTGCATCTATGAAAACTTCCTCCCAGCTAATAGTACCAAGTTCTAGAAGTGTGTGTGAGTGTTTGTGTGTGCGTGTGCATGTGGACGTGCCTCTGTACAAGTATGGGGGGAAGGGTGGCCACTTGTATTTGTGGCTACAATAACAGGTAACTGGCTCAAGTAGGAAGATAACCATTGCCCATAATCTATTGTTGTTGTTATGCTCAATTGTGTCCAACTCTTTGCAACCCCATGGACTGCAGGCTGCCAGTTTCCTCTGTTTAAGGGATTTTCCAGGCAAGAATACTGGGCTGTCATTCTGTCCTCCTGGGTATCTTCTTGACCCAGGATTCAAACCCACATCTCCTGAGTCTCCTGCATTGGCAGATAGATTCTTTAACTTTGAGCCACTTGAAAAGCCCTGTCCACACTCTGGATCACTACAAATATTTCCTTTTGAAACTCCAAGTTTTCTAATAGAGCCAGTCTTTGGAGATTTCTTTTGGACTCTCCTTTAACTACTATCTGGTAGGCTACAGTCCATGGGGTCTCAAAGAGTCGGACACGACTGTGCAACTTCACTTCACTCATTTAACTACTATAGTGAAGTGACTATAGTGCAGACTACTAGTCCTATTGCTATATTTTTAAGATTCAAAAAATCTAACCAATCATTTCAGTTCAGTTCAGTTCAGTCGCTCAGTCGTGTCTGACTCTTTGCAATCTCATGAATAGCAGCAGGCCAGACATCCCTGTCCATCAGCTTCTCCCGGAGTTCGCTCAGACTCACGTCCATCGAGTTGGTGATGCCATCCAGCCATCTCATCCTCTGTCGTCCCCTTTTCCTCCTGCCCTCAATCCCTCCCATCATCAGAGTCCTTTCGAATGAGTCAACTCTTCGCATGAGGTGGCCAAAGTACTGGAGTTTCAACTTTGGCATCAGTCCTTCCAAAGAATGCCTAGGACTGATCTCCTCGAGAATGGACTGGTTGGATCTCCTTGCAGTCCACGGGACTCTCAAGAGTCTTCTCCAACACCACAGTTCAAACGCATCAATTCTTTGGTGCTCAGCTTTCTCCACAGTCCAACTCTAGCATCCACACATGACCACTGGAAAAAACATAGCCTTGACTAGACGTACCTTTGTTAGAAAAGAAATATCTCTGCTTTTGAATATGCTATCTAGGTTGGTCATAACTTTTCTTCCAAGGAGTAAGCGTCTTTTAATTTCATGGCTGCAGTCACCATCTGCAGTGATTTTGGAGCCCCCCAAAATAAAGTCTAACACTGTTTCCCCATCTATTTCCCATGAAGTGATGAGATCAGGTGCCATGATCTTCGTTTCTGAATGTTGAGCTTTAAGCCAACTTTTTCACTCTCCTCTTTCACTTTCATCAAGAGGCTTTTGTAGTTCCTCTTACTTTCTGCCATAAGGTTGGTGTCATCTGCATATCTGAGGTTATTGATATTTCTCCCGGCAATCTTGATTCCAGCTTGTGCTTCTTCCAGCCCAGCATTTCTCATGATGTGCTCTGCACATAAGTTAAATAAACAGGGTAACAATATACAGCCTTGATGTACTCCTTTTCCTATTTGGAACCAGTGTGTTGTTCCATGTCCAGTTCTAACTCTTGCTTCTAACCATTACGATTTTTCAAATAAATAAAAATCCATCCTCTCTGCCTGAACCAGGTTCCTATGACAAGATCCCTAGTCTCATACTCAAAAATTCCTTTTCACTATTTATTGGTCTGATTAGGTACTGAGATAATCCCTAATATGTTATACTAGTATTCCATAATTCATGAGCTTTTCAAATGATCTATTGATATCCCATGCTAAAAGATAGAGATGGCTTCACATATTCTATTTGCCTGGAAATGTAAATTCTTCCATATGTATATGTATATTCTTCCATGGGGCTAGTTCACTGGAACTCTTAAGATCTCTGGTAAGAGAGGCTGACTCTGCTACCATAGCAGGAATAATTTCCCCATGTTCACTGGTCCCCTGCCTGCCTCCACACCACATAGCATTCAACACAGTTGTCATAGTAGTATAATTGCATTCTCTCAGTACATGATTCCTGCTCCAATTAAAATACGCTTTCTTGAAAATAAATATTCTGCTTCCCTTTTTCACTATTATTATTTCTAGCACCAATGGCACCCCGCTCCAGTAGTCTTGCCTAGAAAATCCCATGGATAGAGGAGCCTGGTAGGCTACAGTCCATGGGGTAACAAAGAGTCAGACACAACTGAGCGACTTCACTTTCACTTTTCACTTTTATGGATTGGTGAGGGAAATGGCAACCCACTTCAGTGTTCTTGCCTGGAGAATCCCAGGGACAGGGGAGCCTGGTGGGCTGCTGTCTATGGGGTTGCACAGAGTTGGACACGACTGAAGGGACTTAGCATCAGCAGTAGCAGCAGCACCCAGCCAACAGTAAACAAATATTTATTAAATAAATTACAAGTTTTCAAAATTTTTGCAAAGAAATTACATTAATTTTATTTTTATTGTGGTATAAGTGTTTGCCAGTGCTGGACACAGAGTAGATGGCCAGTAGTAACTTGTAACACCTACTACACTCCACCTGGAGACACAGTTGTATATCCTGTGCTCATGCTCAGTTGTGGCCAACTATTTGTGACCCCATGGACTATTGCCAGCCAGTCTCCTCTGCCCATGGGACTTGCCAGGCAAGAATTCTGGAGTGTTTGCCATTTTCTTCTGCAGTGGAATTTCACAACCCAGGGTTCAAACCTGTGTCTATTGTGTCTCCTGAACTGGCAGGCAGATTCTTTACCACTGAGCAACCAGGGAAGTATATAAATAAATGTATAATTTGAAATTATAGGCAAATATTGGAGTAAATATGATTTTACTGAAGAAATAAAATAATTCTTCAGTTCAGTTCATTTACTCAGTCATGTGTGACTCTTTGTGACCCCATAGACTGCAGCACACCAGGCTTCCCTGTCCAACACCAACTAGTGGAGCTTGCTCAAACTCATGTCCACTGAGTCGGTGATGCCAGCCAACATCTCATCCTCTGTGGTCCCCTTCTCTTCCTGCCTTTAATCTTTCCCAGCATTGGGGTCTTTTCCAATGAGTCAGTTCTTGGCATGAGGTGGCCAATGTATTGGAGTTTCAGCTTCATTATCAGTTCTTCCAATGAATATTCAGGACTGATTTTCTTTAGGGTTGACTGGTTTGATTTTCTTATTGTCCAAGAGACTCTCAAGAGTCTTCTGCAACAACATACTTCAAAAGCATCAATAATAATTAAGCATCAAAATAATTCTTCTGCTGCTGCTGCTGCTAAGTCAGTCGCTTCAGTCGTGTCTGACTCTGTGCGACCCCATAGATGGCAGCCCACCAGGCTCCCCTGTCCCTGGGATTCTCCAGGCAACAACACTGAAGTGGGTCTCCATTTTCTTCTTCAAAGCATGAAAGTGAAAAGTGAAAGTGGAGTCGATCAGTCGTGTCCGACTCTTCGCGACCCCATGGACTGCAGCTTACCAGGCTCCCCCATCCACAGGATTTTCCAGGCAAGAGTACTGGAGTGGGTAGCCATTGCCTTCTCCTAAATAATTCTAGGACCTCTTAAATCTACTGCCTATTCCTTCCAAACATATCATCCTCCTTTCTCTCAGATGTGTTTAAATTCTACTCTATATACTGTTAATTACTCTCTGATTTTTCTTTGTAGTTTTGCTTGCTTGTTTGCTTAGTTTTTTTTTTTTTTTCTTATTTGGGGGGCTCTTTATGGATGAAACATACTGTGTAGATTCTACAATGACTTGATTTTTTCTTCTTGGTTTTCCTTCATCTAGCATATGTATCTGTACCTTGCATTCTTTATTACTGGGTAAGAATCTATCCTATAATTATATTTACATTCATTACCTTTTATCATTGATAAATATTAAGGTTTTATTATTTTTTTTAAATTATAAAACCTGTTGATTTGAACATCATGTCGCCTTATGCTTGTGAACAAAGTTATCTGGGCTTTATACCTGGGAGCTGAAATTCCATGAATGTTCTATGTATTTTCACATTTATAGTATATGTGAACTATATGAAACAAAAAATATACAATAGCTTGAGTTTTTATTATTTAAAATAAGAAAAGTACAAATATATCAGAAAATGCAATGTAAATAACATCTTCAGGCTTTTCTATGTATAGTATCATGTCATCTGCCAACAGTGACAGTTTTACTTCTCCAATTTGTCAACCAAAAGAATGGGAGAAAATATTTACAAATGATACATCTGGCAAGGGGTTTGTCTCCAAAATTTACAAACAGTTCATACAGCTCAACATTAAAACAAACAAACAGCTCAATCAAAAAATAGGCTGAAGACCTAAAGATATATTTTCCCCAAAAATGCATACAGATGGCCAAGAGGCGCTTGGAAAAGATACTTCAAGTCTTCCATGTTGCAGGCAAATTCTTCACCGTCTGAGACACCCAGGAAGCCCTTATTAATTATTAGAAAAAATGCAAATAATAACTACAATGAGACATCAATGCACTCCAGTCAGAATGACCATCATCAGAAAATTTGCAAACAATGAATGCTGGAAGGCTGTGGAGAAAAGGGAACCTTTCTACACTGTTGGCGGCAATGTAAACGGTACAGGTACTATGTCTGTAAATATGTGTACGTGCTCAGTTGCTGAGTCATGTCCAACTCTTTTCTACCCCACGGACTGTAGCATGCCAGGCTCCTCTCTCCATGGGATTTTCCAGGCAAGAATATTGGACTGGATTGCCATTTCCCACTCCAGAAAGTCTTCCTGATCCAGGGATTGAAACTGCAACTTTTGGGTCTCCTGCATTGGCAGGCAGATTCTTTACCACTAGCAACACAGCTCCTTTGGAGAACTGAAAGGACTTTCATTAAAAAACTAAAAGTAGAGCTACCATATGGCCCAGCAGCTTTGAGGCATTTATCCAGAGAAAAACATGGTCCTAAAGAATATATATAATGTTCATTGCAGTGTTGTTTACAACAGCCAAGATATGGAAACTACTTAAATTTCCATCAGTAGATTAATGGACAAATGTATGGTACATATACACAATGGAATATTACTCAAGCATTAAAAAGAATGAAATAAGGTCATTTGCAGCAATATGAATAAATATGATGATCATACTAATTGAAGTATGTCAGACAGAGAAAGTCAAATATCATATGATATTGCTTATATGCAGAATCTTTAAAAAAAATGATGTACATGAACTTATTTGCAAAACAGAAACAGACTTGCAGAGTTACAGAACAAATTTATGGTTACCAGGGGGATATTGGGAGTGGGGAGAGGAATAGATTGTAAGTCTTAGATTGGCCTGTGCACACCACTATATTTAAAATAAAATGCCTTTCCATGAAAGAAAAGAGAAAAAATAATAATAAATAACATTATTCCCTGTTCAAAAAAATCAAAATACTGTTTGCTTTTTTAAAAGTTTGGAAATCACTAATGAAATACATGAAGACTCTACAAAAACTATAACAAATGCATAATGAGTTGGATATAAAAGGGGAAAGGTAACATTGAAAAATGTTGAGTTCTAGTCTTTCATATCTTTAATATGCACTTGTATACGACTTGCCAGTCTTGTTCCACCTTTACTGCTCACTCAATTTAAGAGGAAATAAATAGCTTGCATCCTTTCCTTGCCTATTGCTCTCTGGCAGTGCATATATGGTAGATTTGTGGATACACAGCCACACCCTGATATCACACTTCCTTTGTTTCATTCTTTGGTCCAAAGAATGGATTTGCAGAATCATTAGATCAGTGGTTTAAATGTTTAGTAAATCCTTATACAGTAATGAGGGTCCAAGGTCTTGCACAGAGAAAATGCAAACTCAAGGCTTAATAATGACAAATCAGCTTCCTTTCTAGATTTGGAGTGTCCCATGTAAGCAAATTTTTATTAAGTAGCTGAAAAATCTCCTTGAATAATGGTATATCTAAGGCATTACTAGCATTTTTCCTTGGAGCTATGTTATTCAGTAGCAGCATTAACTAGATTGTCTGGAGTAAGTTGAAGTTTCTGCAACTATCTATTCCATATATGCCCTTTGTGCATACTTTGTTGTAGCCAGTTGCTAATGACAACTTGCAAAGTCATTGTTTCCATGTGTTTATTTAGTGATTGACTCTTATATGGCGGATGTGCACTGTTAGAATTAAAATGTTATACAAAGATCTTTATAACATTTTATGATTCACATAGACCCATCCAATATGTTAATTCATAGTTCTAGACACCTGGCAACCAAAAATTTTCATTCTGATTTTTGACCAACCATTTAAGTATTTTCTCACTATTCATTGGTTTATTTATTACCTTGGGCAACTTATGTTTCTGCACAAATTAGATAATCTAATAAGCTGCCTGAATCTCTGATTTTAGTGAGAATTTTCTCATGTGTTAGACTACGAAACAAGGATGCCAGAAATTTATTGGCGAGTTCTCTTTATTTAAACTCGTGAGCTGAATTGGAAGAATGGAAAGGTTGAACTAAAATACAGTTATAAAGAAGGTTCATAATACTACAGAAATCATTGCAATTGGGATGTGACTTCAAAATTTTTCTTATTGAGGGAATGGCCTTGGAATTCTTAATACTAAATGGATCTCTGTATGGATGCAAACTGACACCATGAGGGCATATAATGTGTCCCAGACTGCATTTCCATGTGAGCTGTCAATGCCAAACATTCTCATTGCCTAGGGACAGAGTCTGTCTATACTGGAGGAAGAATATGAGACACATAGTACAGCATCTGCATGAAAGAGCATTTTGGTAAATAGGGATTATATGAAAGACAAAATACAAATAGGGATAGTTTTGAGATCATTGAGTTTCTAAAATATTATTTTTGTAATTAAATGTAGGAATGATGGAAAAGCACTTTGGATATCATGGGAAATACACCAATAAAAGTGACATTGTTATCAACATAAAACCTTCAAGGCAGTGTCTGTCTTTTACTGATGCACTATTGAAAAAAGCCACTGTCAACAAGCATGTGAGTCAACTGAATAGTTTAAAGTTTTGTGATAGTGACAAATAAAAATGTAAGAAAGAAAAAGTGTCTTCTTTGCTTGCTTAAAATGTATCAATCCTTTCAGATTCTGAGTAAACTAAATACAGGAAAACTTTTCAGGTTTATCACAAAACTTTACAGTAAACTTTCCCTCAAATTTGCAGGATATCTTATATTAGTAATATGCATTGTTAGATTAACAAATATTAATGTATTATTATTAACTGACATTCCCACTTCATTCAGGTTTATTTAGTTATTGTCAAGTACCACTTTTTTCTGTTCTGCTGCTGCTGCTAATTCACTTCAGTTGTGTCCGACTCTGTATGACCCCATAGACTAGATCCCATTAAAGATGCCACAGTATATTGAATTGTTATGTTACTTGAGCTTGTCTTGGCTGTGACAGTTTCTCATCTTGTTTTTGATGACCATGAAAGTTTTGAAGAGTATTGGAGAGTTATTTTGTAGAATGTCCCTCAGCTTGGAGTTTTCTAATGTCTTGCTGGTGATTAGCTAGGGGTTATGTGTTTTCAAGAGGAAGATGACAGAGGCAAAATGCCATTTTTCATGGCATCATATCAAGGGTATATATTATCAAAATGATATATCACTGGTTATATTGCCTTCGACCACTTGACTGAGGAACTGTATGTCAGGTTTCTCCACTGGACAGCTACACTTCCCCACCACCACATTCCACAGAGTATTCTTTGAAAAGTAGTCACTGGGTATAACCCCCATTTTAAGGATGGGAGTTTTGCTTCCCCTCATTAAGGACAGAGTAGCTTATTAAGAATTCTTCCTCACCCAAAATTTGTCTGTTCTCTCCCAATTGTTTATTTCTTATTTAATCATTCATTTCTTATCTTCTTGGGGTCATTCATAATCATGGTGTTCTCTGAATTTCATGGATCTCTGAGTTGGTGTATGTGTATGTGATTAATTTTGGAGTTTTCTGAATCATTATTTCTTTTTTTTTATGCTCCATTCTCTCCATCTTCTGGTATCAATTATTTATACATTACACTTTTTGAGATTATCTCACAGTTTTCAAATGTTTTGTCTTGTTTTTCTTTTTATTATTTTCCTCTGAATTTAAATTTGGGAAGTTTCTGTTAACGTATCTTTAGAGTTAGTGTGTCTTTCCTTGGAAATTTCAAAGGAGTTCCTTATTTCTTTCAGAAGGTATTTGATTTCCAATCTTTATTTTTTATTCTCTACTAGAGTTTCTGACTCTCTTTTTACATTACCTATCATTTACATTAACTATAATTCTTTCTCATTGCACACTTTCTCCTTTACTGACTTAATACACACATACATGGAGACACACATGAACACACACACAATTTTTAAATATTTTCTCTCGTATAACTGCAACATCAGTGTCATTGAGTCTTGATTTTTGCAGTATCTTTTTAAGCAGTATTTTTCTTGCCTTTTAGCATGACTTGTAAGGTTTTTTGAAAGTCAGGCTTCTTGTATCACATAATATGAAGTTAGATAAATAAGCTTCTTATTATTGTAAGGAGGTGAATAATGACTTCAAATTTTTACTTAAGGGAGCTGAAGCCAAAAATCTTAGATAGTGAGCACAGAGAAGTGAACAGAATAGAAAAGAATCCCTGGTCTTCAGGTATTAAAGGATAAAGTATGCTACAGACTTTTTCACATGTTATTCACTTTAAAACACCTACAAAGAAAAGCAAAATGTAAACATGAAAAATATTCTATTTTGTTGTCAATAAAGTGAGTTAGCATATATTTGTAATATGCCTAACTCAATTATTCTTGAGAAGTAAACTTGCCCATGTTTTTCTGTATGTGAGTGGGAATGTATATTCTGACACTTATTTGTATATTCCCAATAAAACAGCATTACTTTGTCATTACAATATAATGTGTTTGAATATAATGCTGATAATTTTCTATTCAATATGTAGTTTCTCTACCCTCTAAAATTCCTGAATCTGATTATTTCATAGACATCACCAGAAGTACAACCATCTCAGCAGTAAGAAATAAAGGGCAGATCAGGAGTGACTACAAGCCACTTCTTAGGTTCAGTGAAGGAAGATAATATTTCTACAGGCAGGGTGGTGCAGTATGTCTTTCAGAAATCAACTATCAAAATGATACAGATATTAGAGATTTTCCGTTAGAATATGGAATTTGTAGAGATTTCAATTTATTAATTCCACAATGATTTATTGAGCATCAACTCTATACACCCCTTTATTGGCACTTCAGATAATATGTATCAGTGAAAATCTATCAACATGATTGTAACAATTGATAATTGTTTTTGGTAAGCTACAGTATATGGGATTGCAAAGAGTCACACACGACGGAGCAACTTCACATCAAGATGATTGCATTCTGACATCACAAGATAAGGTAACCATTGGTTTTCTGTACCTGTGATTCATGTAAAATAATGTATAGAATAAAAAGGTATTAACTATGAATAAAATGCATACTCTATTCATGAAATATAAGTTGAAAATAGTATATGACACACATATCTATACTAATATCTTGTAAATAATGTCATATATAATAATAGAATATGAATATATTTTCTAAACTTCAAAACACTGTTTATATTCAAACCATATGACCTTGCTTGCTAGCCTATCATTGAACCTTAAACAGCATTTGTTATTCATTAATGAAATGGGAATATAGATGCCTGCTTCAAAATTTTCATCACATAATCAACATAAGTATTGTATGATCATTTGCTTACCAATAAACTTATAACCAATGTCACATGAACATTCACCAATAAACATTCACTGAGTATTTTAGAGATGAGATGCATCATTTCATTAGCTTTGAGAAATTGTGCAAACAAAACAGATATGATGTCTAACCTCACAATTACATGTATATAGGAAAGGCAAAGCACGCACATAAATAACTTTAGTATAAAAAAGAAAGGAAATACTATTTCTGAAACCATAAATCAGGGCCTATATTAGGAAGGATATACACAGAAGCTTATTTAATCTATCCACAAACCCTGTGAGAAAAAGAAAAAGTGTTTTAGTTTCTGACAAAAAATATATCAAAAATTATAACACACTTTAATGTGCTTCTCCAATTTCAATTTGACATTGAAAATAATTTCTTATTAGATGATCACCATCAGGTGAACTTTCTATTTACTTTCTAGAGAACATAAAGTTAGAGGAAAGATGTCTGAAAAACAAAATGTTTTCAAAGTTCATGAAAGGGAGAATGCTGACAAAAGATAACAAGACCTTCTCCTAGGAAGTACCTTACATGATAATTTTATTTCTTAATATACTCAGATAAAAAGGAATTATTTTATCCTTTTTTTTGCCTGCAAAGACTGGTAGGGCCAAGTTTTTCCAGTATGTAGCCAAGCAAGAAAAATGATTTAAAATAATAGAATCTATTGTTTTGTAATGTGCTTTGGTACTTATTTTCCTAGTAATTTACCAAACTTTTAAATCTAATTACCTTAGCACTGTAGCTCATGCATTGGTAATAATATAGATGCTTCATTTTTCTTACAAGTTTGAATCCCTGACTGATATTAGAAGATTTTTTTCCAAATTTATTTGTCTATTTTTTAAAATTTATTTATTTTTAATTGAAGGATAGTTGTCTTACAGAATTTTGTTGCTTTCTGTCAAACCTCAACATGAATTAGCCATAGGTCTAGATACATTCTCTCCCTTTTGAACTGCCCTCCCATCTTCCTCCCCATCCCATTCCTCTAGGCTGATACAGAGCCCCTGTTTGAGTTTCCTGAGCCATACAGGAAATTAGCATTGGCTATCTATTTTACATATGGTCATGTAAGTTTCCATGTGACTCTTTCCATACATCTCACCCTCTCCTGCCCTCTCCCCATGTCCATAAGTCTATTCTGTATGTCTGTTTGTCCATTGCTGCCCTGTAAATAGATTCTTCCGTACCATTTTTCTAGATTCCATATTTATGTGTTAGAATATGCTATTTATCTTTATCTTTCTGATTTACTTCACTCTGCATAATAGGTTCTAGGTTCATCCACCACATTAGAACTGACTCAAATGAATTCCTTTGTATGGCTGAGTGGGATGACAGAGGATGAGATAGTTGGATGGCATCACTGACTTAATGGACATTGGTTTGGGTGGACTCTGGGAGTTGGTGATGGACAGATAGGCCTGGAGTGCTGTGGTTCATGGGGTTGCAAAGAGTCGGACACTACTGAGTGACTGAACTGAACTGAATATTCCATTGTGTATATGTACCACAACTTTACCTATCCATCTATCGATGGACATCTAAGTTGCTTCCATGTTCTAGCTATTGTAAATAATGCTGCAAAGAACAATGGGATACATGTGTCTCTTTCAAGTTTGGTTTCCTCAGGGTATATGCCTAGGAGTGGTATTACTGGGTCATATGGTGGTTTTATTCCTAGCTTTTTAAGCAATCTTCATACTTCCTTCCATAGCGGCTGTATCAATTTACATTCCCACCAACAGTGCAAGAATGTTACCTTTTCTCCACACCATCTCCAGCATTTATTGTTTGTAGAAATTTTGATGATAGCCATTCTGACTGGAGTGAGGTGATATCTCATTGTAGTTTTAATTTGCATTTCTCTAATAATGAGTGATGTTGAGCATATTTTCATGTATTTGCTAGCCATCTGTATGTCTTCTTTGAAGAAGTTTCTGTTAAGGTCTTTTCCCCACTTTTTGATTGGGTTATTTGTTTTTCTGGCATTGATGTGTATGAGCTGCCTGTATTTTTTGGAAATTGATCCTTTGACAGTTGTTTCATTTGCTATTATTTTCTCCCATTCTGAGGGTTATAGTTTCCTTTGCTGTGCAAAAGCTTTTAAGCTTAAGCAAGTTCCACTTGCTTACTTTTGTTTTTATTTCTGTTACTCTAGGAGGTGGTCATAGAGGATCTTGCTTTGATTTATGTCTTTAAGTGTTCTGCCTGTTTAGCTCTAAGAGTTTTAGTTTCCAGTCTTACATTTATGTCTTTAACCCATTTTGAATTTATCTTTGTGTATGGTGTTAGGATGGAGAAGGCAATGGCAACCCACTCCAGTACTCTTGCCTGGAAAATCCCATGGACGGAGTATCTTGGAAAGCTGTAGTCCATGGGGTGGCTGAGAGTCAGACATGACTGTGACTTCATTTTCACTTTTCACTTTCCTGTATTGGAGAAGGAAATGACAACCCCCTCCAGTGTTCTTGCCTGGAGAATCCTAGGGACAGGGGAGCCTGGTGGGCTGCCGTCTATGGGGGTCACACAGAGTCGGACATGACTGAAGTGACTTAGCACTAGCAGCATGGTGTTAGGAAGTTAGGAAGTGTTCTAATTTCATTCTTTTTACATGTAGCACCATTTTTTCTCCAGTTTTCTCAGCACCATTTATTGAAGAGGCTGTCATTGGCCCATTGTATATTCTTGCCTCCTTTGTCAAAAATAAGGTACCCATCGGTACATGCATTTATTTCTGGGCTTTCTATCATGTTCCATTGGTTTATATTTCTGTTTTTGTGCCAGTACCATACTGTCTTGATGACTGTAGCTTTTTAGTATAATTTGAAGTCAGAAGGTTGATTCCTCCAGCTCCATTCTTCTTTTGCAAGACTGCTTTGGCTATTTGGGATCTTTTGTGTTCCATATGAATTGTCTTTTTTGTTGTTGTTCTAGTTCTGTGAAAAATGACATTGGTAATTTGACAGGAAGAACATTGAATCTGTAGATTACATTTGGTAGTATAGTCGTTTACACAATATTGATTACATCTCTCCATCTGTTTATGTCATCTTTCATTTCTTTCACTACTGTCTTACAATTTTCTGTGTACAGTTCTTTTGTCTCCTTAGGTAAGTTTTCAGTTCAGTTGAGTTGCTCAGTCATGTCCGAAACTTTGGGACCCCATGAATCGCAGCACACCAGGCCTCCCTGTCCATCACCATCTCCCGGAGTTCACTCAGACTCACGTCCATCGAGTCGGTGATGCCATCCAGCCATCTCATCCTTGGTCGTCCCCTTCTCCTTCCCCCAATCCCTCCCAGCATCAGAGTCTTTTCCAATGAGTCAACTCTTCGCATGAGGTGGCCAAAGTACTGGAGCTTCAGCTTTAGCATCATTCCTTCCAAAGAAATCCCAGGGTTGATCTCCTTCAGAATGGACTGGTTGGATCTCCTTGCAGTCCAAGGGACCCTCAAGAGTCTTCTCCAACACCACAGTTCAAAAGCATCAATTCTTCGGCACTCAGCCTTCTTCACAGTCCAACTCTCACATCCATACATGACCACAGGAAAAACCTTAGCCTTGACTAGACAGACTTTAGTTGGCAAAGTAATGTCTCTGCTTTTGAATATACTATCTAGGTTGGTCATAACTTTTCTTCCAAGGAGTGTCTTTTAATTTCATGGCTGCAGTCACCATCTGCAGTGATTTTGGAGCCCCAAAAAATAAAGTCTGACACTGTTTCTACTGTTTCCCCATCTATTTCCCATGAAGTGATGGAACCGGATGCCATGATCTTCGTTTTCTGAATGGTGAGCTTTAGGCCAACTTTTTCACTCTCCTCTTTCACTTTCATCAAGAGGCTTATTAGTTCCTCTTCACTTTCTGCCATAAGGGTGGTGTCATCTGTATATCTGAGGTTATTGATATTTCCCCCGGCAATCTTGATTCCAGCTTGTGTTTCTTCCAGTTTAGTGTTTCTCATGATGTACTCTGCATATAAGTTAAATAAGCAGGGTGACAATATACAGCCTTGACGTACTCCTGTTCCTATTTGGAACCAGTCTGTTGTTCCATGTCCAGTTCTAACTGTTGCTTCCTGAGCTGCATACAGATTTCTCAAGAGGCAGGTTAGGTGGTTTGGTATTCCCATCTCTCTCAGAATTTTCCACAGTTTATTGTGGTCCACACAGTCAAAGGCTTTGGCATAGTCAATAAAGCAGAAATAGATATTTTTCTTGAACAATCTTGCTTTTTCCATGATCCAGCAGATGTTGGCAATTTGATCTCTTACTCCTAGATATTAAATTCTTTTTGTTGCAATGAATGAGATTGATTTCTTAATTGCTCTTTCTGATTTCTCATTGATAATATATAGAAATGCAAGTTATTTCTGTGTATTGATTTTGTATCCTAACACTTTGCTAAATTCACTGTTTAGCCCTAGTAATTTTCTGGTAATATCTTTATGGTTTTCTTTGTACAGTATCATTTCATCTGCAAACAGTGAGAGCTTTACCTCTTCTTTATGGAACTGAATTCCTTTTATTTCTTTTTCTTCTCTGATTGCTGTAGCTAGGACTTACAGAACTATGTTGAATAATAGTGGGGAAAGTGGACACCCTTGTCTTGTGCCTGATCTCAGGGGGAATGCTCTCCGTTTTTCACCATTGAGAATGTTTGCTGTAGGCTTTTCATATATGGCCTTTACTATGTTGAGGTGGATTCCTTCTATGTGCATTTGTTGAAGAGTTTTAATCACAAATGTGTACTGAACTTTGTCAAAGGCTTTTTATGCATCTATTGAGATTATCATATTTTTTTATTTTTTCAATTTGTTAATATGGTGTATCACATTTTTTGATTTGCATATATTGAAGAATCCTTGCATCCCTGGAGTGAACTCAACTTGATAATGGAGTATGAGCTTTTTGATGTGTTGCTGAATTCTGTTTGCTGAAATTTTGTTGAGGATTTTTGCATCTATGTTCATCAGTGGTATTGGCCTGTAGTTTTCTTTTTGTGTGTGTTGCCTTTGTCTGGTTTTTGTACCAGGGTGATGGCAGTCTCATAGAATGAGTTTTGAGGTGTTCCTTCCTCTGCAATTTTTTGAAAGAGTTTTAGAAGGATAAGCATTAGCTCTTCTCTAAATGTTTGATAGAATTCTCCTGTGAAGCCATCTGGTCTTTGGCTTTTGTGTTTTGGGAGATTTTTGATCACAGCTTCTTTTTAGTGCTAGTAATTGGGTTGTTCATAATTTCTGTATTTTCCTTGTTTGGTCTTGGAAGATTGAACTTTTTTAAGAATCTGTCAATTTCTTCCAGGTTATCCATTTTATTGCCATATAGTTGTTCATAACAGTCTTCTATAATCGTTTGTATTTTGTCATTGTCTGTTGTAACCTCTCCTTTTTCATTTCTAATTTTGTTGATTTTATTCTTCTCTCTTTTTTTCTTGATGAGTCTGGCGAAAGATTTGTCAGTTTTGTTTATCTTCTCAAAAAACCAACTTTTAGTTTTATTAATCTTTACTATTGTTTCTTTCACTTTCATACTGTTCTTTTCCATTTATTTCTGCTCTGAGCTTTTTTAATTAACCTAATTTGATTTAGTTATTTATTTTAAATTGTAGTATAATTGCTTTATAATGTTGTGTTAGTTTCTGCTGTATAACAGAGTCAATCAGCTATATGCCTACATATATCCACACTAAACCTCCACCCTGTACCCCATTCCACCCCTCTAGGTCATCATAGAGCACCAAACTGGGGATATTTTAAATATAAAGAAATAAATGGATACATTGAGACAAAAGAACAGGATGGCAATAAATCACAAGTGATTCAAATCTATCACATTCAAGCCCAGGATTCTTCAAGAAAATGATTGTAATTAAGAGGGGAACATTTTCCATTAGAAACCTTTGTGCTTCCAGATAACATAATAATTTTAATATAAGTTAATTGTACAAATTTATTTTTTAAATGTATTGTTTTATATTTTCCATTATATCTGAAAATGGACTCACTTCAATGAAAAACTTTGCCATATTTTTTCATTATATGTGAGTTTCTACCTTTTCATAGGTGAACTGTCTCTTTGACCTGGAACAAATAACCTCTTATGTAGACATTTTGAATTTACCAATAAAGCCCAGTCTAAGTGATATGCCACACAGTATCTCAAATTCTGATGAAGTCTGAACACATCATCTTGTTACCCTCTCCCTGATTCTCTAGTTCAACTAGTCTATGTGCTGAAGCACAGGATGAGAGCAAGGTGATAGGGGGAAAAAAAATCAGTTTAGTAAAGTGGATTTTTTTCACATGTATAGTATTCTACTTTGTTCCTTGTAATTTTATAAATGCACAACATGAATTATCTCTGAGGGATTTATCTACAAGCAATTTATTATGGAGGAAAAGATAATGCCTGCAATTCTGTATCCATTATACTGAGATACTAAACTTAAAGACAGAGTAATAATGAACACACTATTGGCTATTAAAATTGAGTGGAAGAGTCAAAAGTCAAAGAAATGTAGCATAATAATAAGGAAACATTTTAGGTATTATTTGGAAAAGATCTGAAATGATTATTAAATATAATTTCCAGTACAAAAGATGACAGAAGGACCTTCTTCTTTTTGTTTTCCAGTTTTTCTGACTAAAGCCTTATTTCCAGCTCTCCACCTTCCTATTTCCTGTAGTCTCAACCTTCTGAAAGCTGATAGTTTCTTCTTCACACAACTACTCTGCTGGACTCAACTTGGGTTCCCTTTCCTAAGTTAGTTTCCTAGAAAAATGCTTCTAAACAGAAATATACGGAAATTATAGATAGAGCTTATAGGGGCTTCCCTGGTGTCTCAGCAGTTGAAGAATCTGTCTGCAATTCAGAAGACCTGAGATCAATCCTTGAGTCGGGAAGGTTCCTGGGAGGAGGGAATGACAGCCCACTTCAGTATTCTTGCCTGGAAAACCCATGGACAGAGGAGCCTGGCGGGCTACAGTCCATGGGATCACAAAGAGTTGGACACCACTGAGTGACTAACACACATACATCATACGTTGCCCTTTTCTTAGGAACTGTAGTCCTTTGAAGTTTGTTGTCATCTAAAAATAGTTATTTTATATATGCTTCCCAGTTCTTCTAGCTTTTTCTTTTTTTTCTTTTCTTTAAATAGAAGGAGATTGTGATTCAAAGTATATGTCCCTAAACCATTCTTTTTCAATATCAGGTGATGCTCTAAGACTCCACAATGAAATAGAACCCCAAATTAGACACCAGAGACATAAAATATTAAGCATGATGGAATTAATTCACCTCAACAAAACTTACATATGAAAACATATATCTAAAACTAAGAAGATAATATAAAGACTAAATATTAATAAGTCACTGAAAGACAGCGATGCTTATGATAATGGTTGAGGAAATAACTGGCATCATCACTTGTGTGACAGAAGAGGGCATAGCATAGATTCTTTTTTCTTAAGCAATATTAAATGTTGTCAATGTATTGATATCTTAACATGTATTTCTTAGACTCCCTTTAGGTATACACTGGTTGCTGAAGCTATTTCCTTAATTCTACCTATTTGTTCAATAGATTTGAAACATACAATTGCCAGTCTTATGACAATCCATTAAGTTTTATGTATCTTGAAAATTATACTACTACCTTACAAGAATATTTATAGGGAATTTTCATTTTTATATGGAAGAAAACTCCTAGGGAGGAGGACAAAGCTCCTAATGAGGGCACCCATTCACAGATAATGATTATATAGCTTTGGGAGAAAATCACTGAAAAATGAAAAGAAATGAAAATTACCTGTGTGCCACCCAGAAGAGAAAATAGAGGATTTCTATCACATGTTGAATGAAACGGTCTCTATAAAACAAGCACATCTGTCTTAGGCATGAAGTCCAGGAACACTCCCTCTACCCAATTTTTGATAAAAACGACCCCCAGCCAAACTTCTGGAAAATCTTAATTCTATCTTCTAGCTGTGTTTACCTGATAGGAGCAAGAGGATTTAACCACAAGAAAATGATTTAAGTTGACTGAACTTCAAAATTGGGACAAAGGTCACTCTCCAGTTCATCACCATCTCATTGTAGTAATATCTGCCTTCCAGGGCATATTGGTTCAGCTTGCTTCTGACCCAGACATCAGAAGGGCTCTACAAGGGCAGAAGCAAGGCATGAACTGCATGAAAAATAACCACCCATTTCCACGAGTCAGGATGGCAAAAGACCACTATCCCATGTAACCCTCTAACACTTTTCTGTAAGAAGTCTGTCCTTGCTTGTGATCAGGGACACGGTGCTTTTAGAACATCCGCTCCTCTTCCCAGTCTCTGTACACTGAATAAAAGCCTATCTTTCTTGCGCTGAACTCAGTTTCCTTAATGAAAACACAACGTGAGCAAACAAGAAAGAACTTAGGGACAGAGGAGAGGGGAGATTGGAGGTGGTTCAGTTCAACTGGTGCCCCAAGAAGAGATCTGGCATCTAATCCAGTAACAAGTGGTCTGTAGAGAAAATGACAGCAGGCAACATTTGGAGGATTTTTGAAACTTCAGGGCAGATTGGCACAGGGTGTTTCACACTCTGTGGCTTTGCCTCCACGTATTAAGTAACTATGATGCAGTTCATCTATGGAAACTCCACTCTTTTTGGCCAGGGAAATTGGCGGAAAAAGCTTGATTTAACAAATGATGCTCAGATATGAGGGGGTTAACCTAGAAAGGAGAGAGTCTTAAAAGGGAGATCTCAAATTCTGTGAATTACAAATACCCTACTCCATGGGTGAGCTCTGAAGCACATATACACATATATGCATGGTCAGCTAAAAGCTGTCCAGATTGAGAGCTGAGATGTCACCCACCACAGACAAGACAGAGTACTTTTAATCTAAGTGAATTAATTATCTACTAAAACAACTATATCCACTTTCTTCAGAGAATATAGAAGAACCTAGTTGCCACAACATAATATTTACAGTATGCAGAATGCAATAGAGAGATATTAAACTTATTCAAAATATCAAGAGGATCAAAATCATCAGGTGTTATGGAAATTCAAATTGAAAAGCACAGTATGATATCAATATATATCCATCAGAATAGCTGTAATTTATAAAATTAATCTTGTGATGATAAGAGTTTATAATCTAAATTACTACTGGCCCTAGGATATAAAATATTTCACTTTAGGAAACTATTTTGAAAATTATTTCTTAAAGTTATATACTATACAATATTGTCTTTCTATTCCTAGACATTTAAACAAGAGAAATGACAAAATATTTATATACAAAATTTGCATGCAATCTTTATATAGTTTTTATTCATAATTAACCAAAAACTGGAACACATCCAAATATCCATGAACTTGTATGGAAACAAATGCATGTGCTATATTCATATAGTGTACTACTGCTCAGCCATACAAAGGAATAAAATAC
Organism: Oryx dammah; assembly: GCF_014754425.2. NCBI lineage: Eukaryota > Metazoa > Chordata > Mammalia > Artiodactyla > Bovidae > Oryx > Oryx dammah. The sequence goes on from NW_024070186.1 coordinate 141,975,669, forward strand.
TGGCAAATACACAATCTGGATGAATCTGAAAATTTTTCTGATGAGTGAACATAGACACAAAACACTATATAGCATAGGACATAATTTCTATATTTAATAAAGTGCAAACAAATCACTAGCAACTGCCTAAGATCAAAATTAGGGGTAGGATCAGCTACCAAGAAAAAAAGCAAAGCAGACAAAAACATATTTTGGGACGGGTATATATGTATACATATGTAAATGTTATTGATTGTATATCTTTAAATAAAATCATCATCATTGAATAGGAAAGGTGTGTATCAAGTAAATAGATCAAAGCTGGGAAGTGGACCTTTGACCTGGACATGTAGTGGTGGGGTGGCAGGGAACAGATGAAACCAACCTGCAAAATCAGTTTTGGAGATTACTACTCAAGGGATATTGGACAAATAAACTAATTTCTTTCATCTTTTGTTTCATTAATCTCTTAAATGTGGATATTGCCAAATTTGAAATCTTGTGGTGAGTACTAAAGATAACATATGCAAAACTGAGCTGATAAACTATAATTTTTACCATTTAGTTTGCTACAAATGAGGAGGAAAAGATTCTATCTTTCTTCACCCTTCTGTTCTCCTTTGACTGTGGTCTTAATTAGAGGATCACTGCAGCTGTGCCCCAATGCTGGTAAAGATCAACAATGTCCACTTGACATCTTTGTTTTTTTTGTTTTTGAGCTACAAGCCAAAAGTTGGAGAGAAAATCATCCACAAAACACACTGTCTGACTAGACTATCCTTTTTCATTCTAATTTGTTTCATGTTTCTGTTCTTGTTTATAAATCTTAACAGTAGCATATAATAGCACAATTACCTGTTGAGCCTATCCTCTTTAGCACTATGAATGTTTTTACATTGTTATCAAAGTAGGCATATTTAAAGGAAAACAACAACAACAACAACAACAACACTACATAATGAGAGTTGGCCAAAAATTTCATTTGAGTTTTCCTATAATATTCTATCTTTTGGGGCTCCAAAATCACTGAAGATGGTTACTGCAGCCATGAAATTAAAAGACACTAACTCCTTGGAAGAAAAGTTATCACCAACCTAGACAGCATATTAAAAAACAGATACGTTACTTTGCCAAAAAAAGGTCCACCTAGTCAAAGCTATTGCTTTTCCAGTAGTCATGTATGGATGTGAGAGTTGGACTGTGAAGAAGGCTGAGTGCCGAAGAATTGATGCTTTTGAACTGTGGTGTTGGAGAAGACTCTTGAGAGTCCCTTGGACTGTAGGGAGATCCAACCAATCCATTCTAAAGTAGATCAGCCCTAGGTGTTCTTTGGAAGGAATGATGTTAAAGCTGAAACTCCAGTACTTTGGCCACCTCATGCGAAGAGTTGACTCATTGGAAAAGACTCTGATGCTGGGAGGGGTGGGGGGCAGGAGGAGAAGGGGACGACAGAGGATGAGATGGCTGGATGGCATCACCCACTCGATAGACTTGAGTTTGAGTGAACTCCAGGAGATGGTGATGGAAAGGGAGGCCTGGCGTGCTGTGATTCATGGGGTTACAAAGAGTCAGACAAGACTGAGAGACTGAACTTAACTGAACTGATAATATTCCAGAAAAATCCATATGAACTTTTTGGCTAACCCAACACTGTACAATAAATTAAAGAATTGTAATTCTGAAAATTATAAAAAAAGTATTCCACAACTCAAATTCATAACAAATGTTGATTTTCATTGATTTAATTTGATCCTAAAAATATAATTTACTTAAATGTATTTGAAAATTCATAATACAGTGGCCATTTCTAGAAACTCAAATACTTATTGACTATCCGAAGAAATGACCTGTTTTACATTTAGACAAGGGAATAAGGATGAACATGGTGTTAACAAAGAGGAGGTAATCAACAGCATTTTTTAAGTTGGAAATGTTCATTAAATCTTCAATTTTGGATTAACTTAAATGTGTTTGCATGGTTACTAATTCAGCATAGGATATTTCAGGTTTTTGGCATAGGAATACTTCAGTATAATAAAACAAAACAGAGTTCTTAAAAACAGCATTGAAAATTATCCATATGGTATATAAAAACAGATTCTGTATCTCCAGCTGATCAAACCTAATGCAACATGCATTAGTGTTTAGTGGCAAGCATTTCAGAGTGTTTTTTCAAGAGGTTCGAATATTGCAGTGGGTCATAATGTCAAAACACTGGAATAATTCATGGATTAACTCATCCTCTAATTCTTTTCATTTCCCAAACAATAGGCCCTAAAACCTCTGTAAGCCTACATTCAACATTAGAGATTTGCAAAGGTAAAAACTTTGTTGTTCTTAAAAGAACATGCTTTTGAATTCATGACAGAATACATTTTTTATCACTTGTGTTCTTAGTTTTAAAGTTGTTGTTCAGTCACTCAGTCTTATCAGACTCTGCCAATCCATGGATAGAAGCACATCAGACGTTCCTGTCGTCCACCATCTCCCGGAGCTTGCTCAAACTCATATTCATTGAGTCAGTGATGCCATGAAACCATCTCATCCTCTGTCGTCCCCTTCTCCTCCTGCCTTGAATCTTTGCCAGCATCAGGGTCTTTTCTAATGAGTCAGTTCTTCACATCAGGTGGGCAAAGTATTGGAGCTTCAGCTTCAGTATCAGTCCTTCCAATGAATGTTCAGAATTGATTTCCTTTAGGATTGTCTGGTTTAATCTTGTTGCTGTCCAGGTAACTCTCAAGAGACTTCTCCAACACCACGGTTCAAAGGCATCAATTTTTTCAGAATTCAGTTTTCCTTACAGTCCAGCTCTCTCATCCATATGTGACTACCGAAAAACCATAGCTTTGACTAGACAGAACTCTGTCGGCAAAGTAATGTCTCTGCTTTATTTGTCATAGCTTTTCTTCGAAGGAACAAGCATCTTTTATTTATTTATTTATTTATTTAGGCCTGTACAATTTTATTTATTTATTTATTTTCATTTAAGCTTATTTATTTATTTATTTATTAAAAATTTATTTATTTTTTATTTTACTTTACAATTCTGTATTGGTTTTGCCACACGACCAAGTGGGCTTTATCCCAGGGATGCAAGGATTCTTCAGTATCCACAAATCAATCAATGTAATTCACCACATTAACAAATTGAAAAATAAAAGCCATATGATTATCTCAATAGATGCAGAGAAGGCCTTTGACAAAATTCAACATCCATTTATGATAAAAACTCTCCAGAAAGCAGGAATAGAAGGAACATACCTCAACATAATAAAAGCTATATATGACAAACCCACAGCAAACATTATCCTCAATGGTGAAAAATTGAAAGCATTTCCTCTAAAGTCAGGAATAAGACAAGGGTGCCCACTTTCACCACTACTATTCAACATAGTTCTGGAAGTTTTAGCCACAGCAATCAGAGCAGAGAAAGAAATAAAAGGAATCCAAATTGGAAAAGAAAAAGTAAAACTCTCACTGTTTGCAGATGACATGATCCTCTACATAGAAAACCCTAAAGACTCTACCAGAAAATTACTAGAGCTAATTAATGAATATAGTAAAGTTGCAGGATATAAAATCAACACACAGAAATCCCTTGCATTCCTATACACTAATAATGAGAAAGTAGAAAAAGAAATTAAGGAAACAATTCCATTCACCATTGCAACAAAAAGAATAAAATACTTAGGAATATATCTACCTAAAGAAACTAAAGACCTATATATAGAAAACTATAAAACACTGATGAAAGAAATCAAAGAGGACACTAATAGATGGAGAAATATACCATGCTCATGGATGGGAAGAATCAATATAGTGAAAATGAGTATACTACCCAAAGCAATTTACAAATTCAATGCAATCCCTATCAAGCTTCCAGGAATATTTTTCACAGAACTAGAACAAATAATTTCAAGATTTGTATGGAAATACAAAAAACCATGAATAGCCAAAGCAATCTTGAGAAAGAAGAATGGAACTGGAGGAATCAACCTGCCTGACTTCAGGCTCTACTACAAAGCCACAGTCATCAAGATAGTATGGTATTGGCACAAAGACAGAAATATAGATCAATGGAACAAAATAGAAAGCCCAGAGATAAATCCACACACATATGGACACCTTATCTTTGACAAAGGAGGCAAGAATATACAATGGAGTAAAGACAACCTCTTTAACAAGTGGTGCTGGGAAAACTGGTCAACGACTTGTAAAAGAATGAAACTAGATCACTTTCTAGCATCTTCTAATATTGTGACTACAGTCACTATCTGCAGTGATTTGGGGGCCCAAGAAAAAGTTTGTCACAGTTTCCATTGTTTCCCCATCTATTTGCCAGGAAATAATGTGACCAGTTGCCATGATTTTCTTTTTGAATGTTGAGTTTTAAACCATATTTTTCACTCTCCTCTTCCACATTCTTCAAGAGTCTCTTTAGGTCCTCGTTGCTTTCTGCTATAAGGGTGGTGTCATCTGCATATCTGAGGTATTTGAAATTTTGAAGAATGACTTCTTATAAAACAAGGATCTCGCCCACCCCAACTCTTCTCAATCTCCCAATGCAGGCTTACCTGAGAGACATTTTGGATTCAGTTCTAAATCACTGGAATAGAGTGAATGTTATAATAAAAAGTAAGTCATACAACTTCTATTTCCCACTGAATATAAAAGCTATGTTTACAGTATATACTGTGCAAGCAAGCACATTATATCTAAAAAGCAATGTACATACCTATTTTTAAAAATGGACACTGAAAGAAGTAATCCGCAGATCAGTAGGTGTCCAATATGTTACTGGAGATTAGTGGAGAAATAATTCCAGGAAGAATGAAGAGACAGAGACAGAGCCAAAGCCAAAACAACACCCAGTTGTGGATGTGACTGGTGATAGAAGTAAAGTCAGATGCTGTAAAGAGCAATATTGAATAGGAACCTGGAATGTCAGGTCCATGAATCAAGGCAAGTTGGAAGTGGTCAAACAGGAGATAGCAAGAGTGAACACTGACATTCTAGAAATCAGTGAACTAAAATGGAGTGGAATGGGTGAATTTACCTCAGATGACTATTATATCTGCTAATGCGGGCAGGAACCCCTCAGAAGAAATGGAGTAGTCATCATAGTCAACAAAAGAGTCCAAAATGCAGTACTTGGATGCAATCTCAAAAACGACAGAATGATCTCTGTTCGTTTCCAAGGAAAACCATTCGGTATCACAGTAATCCAAGTCATTGCCCTAACCAGTAATGCTGAAGAGGCTGAAGTTCAATGGTTCTATGAAGACCTACAAGACCTTCTAGAAATAACACCCCCCAAAATATGTCATTTTCATTATAGGGAATTGGAATACAAAAGTAGGAAGTCAAGAAATGCCTGGAATAACTTTCAAATTTGGCCTTGGAGTAAAGAATGAAGCAGGACAAAGACTAACAGAATGTTGCCAAGAGAATTCACTGGTCACAGAAAACACCCTCTTACAGCAACCCAAGAGAAGATTCTACACATGAACATCACCAGATTGTCAATAGCAAAATCAGATATAAAATATTCTTTACAGCCAAAGATGGAGAAGCTCTATACAGTCAGCAAAAACAAGACCAGGAGCTGACTGTGGCTCAGATCATGAACTCCTTATTGCCAAATTCAGACTTAAATTGAAGAAAGTAGACAAACCACTAGACCATTCAGGTATGACCTAAATCAAATCCCTTAAGATTATAAGTGAAAGTGAGAAATAGATTCAAGAGATTAGATCTGGTAGACAGAGTGCCTGATGAACTATGGACAGAAGTTCATGACATTGTACAGGAAGCATGGATCAAGACCTCCCCAAGAAAAAGAAGTGTTAAAAGGCAAAAAGTTTGTCTGAGAAGGTCTTACAAATAGCTGTGAATAGAAGAGAACTGAAAGGCAAGGGAGAACAAGAAAGATATACCCCTTTGAATGCAGAGTTCCAATGAATAGCAAGGAGAGAAAAGAAAGACTTCCTCAGTAATCAGTGCAAAGAAATAGAGGAAACCAATAGAATGGGTAAGACTAGAAATCTCTTCAAGAAAATTAGAGATACAAGGGAATATTTCATGCAAAAATGAACACAATAGAGGACAGAAATGGTGTGAACCAAATAGAAAGAGAAGATATTAAAAAGAGGTAGCAAGAATTCACAGAAGAACTATACAAAAAAAAAAAAAAAAACAAAAAAAAACTTCACCACCCAGTTAATCACGATGGTGTGATCATTCACCTAGAGCCAGACATCCTGTAGTTAAAAGTCCAATGGGCCTTAGGAAGAATCACTACAAATAAAGCTAGTGGAGGTGGTGGAATTCCAGTTTAGCTCTTACAAATTCTAAAAATTATGCTGTGAAACGATGCACTCAATATGCCAGCAAATTTGGAAAACTCAGCAATGGCCACAGGACTGGAAAAGGGCAGTTTTATTCCAATCCCTATGAAAGGCAATACCAAAGAATAGTCAAGTTCAGTTCAGTTCAGTTCAGCTGCTCAGTCGTGTCCGACTCTTTGCCACCCCATGAATCGCAGCAAGCCAGGCCTCCCTGTCCATCACCATCTCCCGGAGTTCACTCAGACTCACGTCCATCAAGTCCGTGATGCCATCCAGCCATCTCATCCTGGATCGTCCCCTTCTTCTCCTGCCCCCAATCTCTCCCAGCATCAGAGTCTTTTCCAATGAGTCAACTTTTCGCATAAGGTGGCCAAAGTACTGGAGCTTCAGCTTTAGCATCATTCCTTCCAAAGAAATCCCAGGGCTGATCTCCTTCAAAACGGACTGGTTGGATCTCCTTGCAGTCCAAGGGACTCTCAAGAGTCTTCTCCAACACCACAGTTCAAACGCATCAATTCTTCGGCGCTCAGCCTTCTTCACAGTCCAACTCTCACATCCATACATGACCACAGGAAAAACCATAGCCTTGACTAGGTGGAACTTAGTCGGCAAAGTAATGTCTCTGCTCTTGAATATACTATCTAGGTTGGTCATAACTTTTCTTCCAAGGAGTAAGCATCTTTTAATTTCATGGCTGCCGTCACCATCTGCAGTGATTTTGGAGCCCCAAAAAATAAAGTCTGACACTGTTTCTACTGTTTCCCCATCTATTTCCCATGAAGTGATGGGACCAGATGCCGTGATCTTCGTTTTCTGAATGTTGAGCTTTAAGTCAACTTTCTCGCTCTCCTCTTTCACTTTCATCAGGAGGCTTTTTAGCTCCTCTTCACTTTCTGCCATAAGGGTGGTGTCATCTGCATATCTGAGGTTATTGATATTTCTCCCAGCAATCTTGATTCCAGCTTGTGTTTCTTCCAGTCCAGCCTTTCTCATGATGTATTCTGCATATAAGTTAAATAAGCAGGGTGACAATACACAGGCTTGACATACTCCTTTTCCTATTTGGAACGAGTCTGTTGTTCCATGTCCAGTTCTAACTGTTGCTTCCTGAGCTGTATACAGATTTCTCAAGAGGCAGGTTAGGTGGTCTGGTATTCCCATCTCTCTCAGAATTTTCCACAGTTTATTGTGATCCACACAGTCAAAGGCTTTGGCATAGTCAATAAAGCAGAAATAGATGTTTTTCTGGAACTCTCTTGCTTTTTCCATGATCCAGTGGATGTTGGTAATTTGATCTCTGATTCCTCTGCTTTTTCTAAAACCAGCTTGAACATCAGGAAGTTCACGGTTCACATATTGCTGAAGTCTGGCTTGGAGAATTTTGAGCATTACTTTACTAGCATGTGAGATGAGTGCAATTGTGTGGTAGTTTGAGTATTCTTTGGAATTGCCTTTCTTTGGAATTGGAAAGAAAACTGACGTTTTCCATTCCTGTGGCCACTGCTGAGTTTTCCAAATTTGCTGGCATATTGAGTGCAGCACTCACAGCATCATCTTTTAGGATTTGAAACAGCTCAACTGGAATTCCATCACGTCCACTAGCTTTGTTAGTTAGTGATGCTTTCTAAGGCCCTCTTGACTTCACATTCCAAGATGTCTGGCTCTAGATTAGTGATCACATCATCATGATTATCTGGGTCTTGAAGATCTTTTTTGTACAGTTCTTCTGTGTATTCTTGCCACCTCTTCTTAATATCTTCTGCTTCTGTTAGGCCCATACCATTTCTGTCCTTTATCGAGCCCATCTTTGCATGAAATGTTCCCTTGGTATCTCTAATGTTCTTGAAGAAATCTCTAGTCTTTCCCATTCTGTTTTTTTCCTCGATTTCTTTGCATTGACCACTGAGGAAGGCTTTCTTATCTCTTCTTGTTATTCTTTGGAACTCTGCATTCAGATGTTTATATCTTTCCTTTTCTCCTTGGCTTTTCACCTGTCTTCTTTTCACAGCTATTTGTAAGGCCTCCCCAGATAGCCATTTTTCTTTTTTGCATTTATTTTCCATGGGGATGGTCTTGATCCCTGTCTCCTGTACAATGTCATGAACCTCAGTCCATAGTTCATCAGACACTCTGTCTACCAGATCTAGTCCCTTAAATCTATTTCTCACTTCCACTGTATAATCATAAGGGATTTGATTTAAGTCATACCTGAATGGTCTAGCGGTTTTCCCTACTTTCTTCAATTTAAGTCTGAATTTGGCAATAAGGAGTTCATGATCTGAACCACAGTCAGTCCCTGGTCTTGTTTTTGTTGACTATATAGAGCTTCTCCATCTTTGGCTGCAAAGAATATAATCAGTCTGATATTGGTGTTGACCATCTGGTGATGTCCATGTGTAGAGTCTTCTCTTGTGTTGTTGGAAGAGGGTATTTGCTATGACCAGTGCATTCTCTTGGCAAAACTCTATTAGTCCTTGCCCTGCTTCATTCCACTTTCCAAGGCCAAATTTGCCTGTTACTCCAGGTGTTTCTTGACTTCCTACTTTTGCATTCCAGTCCCCTATAATGAAAAGGACATCTTTTTTGGGTATTAGTTCTAAAAGATCTTGTAGGTCTTCATAAAACCATTCAACTTCAGTTTCTTCAGCATTACTGGTTGGAGCATAGACTTGGATTACTGTGATATTGAATGGTTTGCCTTGGAGATGAATAGAGATCATTCTGTTGTTTTTGAGATTGCATCCAAGTACTGCATTTCGGACTCTTGTGTTGACCATGATAGCTACTCCATTTCTTCTGAGGGATTCCTGCCCGCAGTATTAGATGTAACGGTCATCTGAGTTAAATTCACCCATTCAAGTCCATTTTAGTTCACTGATTCCTAGAATGTCGACATTCACCCTTGCTATCTCTTGTTTGACCACTTCCAATTTGCCTTGATTCATGGACCTGACATTCCAGGTTCCTATGCAATATTGCTCTTTACAGCATATGATCTTGCTTCTATCACCAGTCACATCCACAAATGGGTGTCGTTTTTGCTTTGGCTCCATCCCTTCATTCTTTCTGGTGTTATTTCTCCACTGATCTCTAGTAGCATATTGGGCACCTAATGACCTGGGGAGTTCCTCTTTTGGTACCCTATCATTTTGCCTTTTCATTCTGTTCATGGGGTTCTCAAGGCAAGAATACTGAAGTGGCTTGCCATTCCCTTCTCCAGTGGATCACATTCTGTCAGGCCTCTCCAACTACCATGCAATTGCACTCACCTCACACGCTACCAAAGTAATCCTCAAAATTCTCCAACAGAGGCTTCAACAGTAGGTGACCTGTGAAATTCCAGATGTCCAAGATGAATTTAGAAAAGGCAGAGGAACCCGAGTTCAAATTGCCAACATACTTTGGATCATTGAAATTGCAAGAGAGTTCCAGAAAAGACATCTACTTCTGCTTTATTGACTATGCCAAATACTTGTGTGGATTCCAACAAACTGTGGAAAATTCTTAAAGAGATGGGAATACCAGACCACCTGACCTGGCTCTTGAGAAATCTGCATGCAAGTCAGGAAGCAATATTTAGAATTGGACATGTAACAACAGATTGGTTTCAAATCACGAAAGGAGTATGTCAAGGCTATATATAGTCACCCTGCTTATTTAACTTATATAAAAGTGTATATAATTCAAAATGCTGGGCTGGATGAAGCACAAGCTGGAATGAAGATTGCTGGGAGAAATACCAATAACCTCAGGTACGCATATGACACCACACTTATGGCAGAAAGTGAAGAGCTAAAGAGCCTTTTGATATACGTGAAAGAGGAGAGTGAAAAAAATGGCTTAAAGCTCAACACTCAGAAAACTAAAATCATATCATCTGGTCCCATTACTTCATGACAAAATAATGGTGAGGCAGTGGAAACAGTGATGAACTTTTTTAGATGCTTGCTCCTTGGGAGAAAAGCTATGACCAACCTAGACAACATATTAAAAAGCAGAGAGGCATTACTTCGTCAACAAAGGTCCATGTTCAAAGCAATGGTTTTTCCAGTAGTCATCTATGGATGTGAGAATTGGATTATAAAGAAAGCTGAGCACCGAAGAATTGACGATTTTCAACTGTGTTGTTGATGAAGACTCTTGAGAGTCTTTTGGACTGCAAGGAGATCCACCTAGTCCATCCTAAAGGCAATCAGTCCTGAATATTCATTGAAAGGACTGATGCAGAAGCTGAAGTTCCAATAGTCTGGCCACTTGATATGAAAAACTTACTCATTTGAATACCCTGATGCTGGGACAGTTTGAAGTTGGGAAGAGAAGGGGACAACAGAGGATGAGATTGTTGGATGGCTTCACAAACTCAATGGACATGAGTTTGAGTAAACTCCTGGAGCTGGTGATAGACAGGGAGACCTGGTGTGCTGAAGTGCACATGATGGCAAAAAGCAATCACAACTGAGAGACTGAACTGAAATTTAAAAACATGTAATTGCTCAAAAAGACGGCTATCTGGCAACTCTTTATTGCCACAAACCTTCAACTTGTAAAAAGTACAGTGTCTTAAAATGCACTAAAACAAAATGCAATAAAATAATATATACCTGTATAAATATTGGAGATTTCTTCCCCTTTTTATTTGCTTAGTATCTCAAACTAAACTGATAAATACATAAATTTGCAAAGCAAAACCATATAATGTATTTTACAATTTGCTGCCAAATTGCCTCTTAAATTCACTTGTTATGACATTGAAACACAACAAATTTTTGTTTGTATGGATCATCTGCAAATATGACATAGAGTCACAGATTTCATACAAAGTTTTTCAATAGGTTGGGTACTTGTAGTAATTACTTCAAGTTATTAGTAAGATAGTAAAAGACAGGTAACCAATGAAATATATTGCTACTATCAGCAAACAACCCCAGTGCACTTTAATTTTCTCATACAATACAGTTGCTCAGTTCCTTCAGTTATCTCATATATTTTGGGAAATATATGACATGATATCTTCCCAAAACTTCAAAGCAATTAAGAGAATCATTGGTTTTTGATGAGAGAAAAATACACTTCATAATTATCTGATGTTTATTTTCAGAAAATACAAATGACAAATTCTATGATAAATCAGAACAGATAGGGTCAGATTCACTGCAGAGAAAGTATTTCATTATTTTAACAGCTAATTGTTAATAGACTACAGCAGCTTGTATTTACTCTTTTGATATGAACTAAAAGTATTTCCAAAAGAAATGAGTATCAGAATAGCAAATCTATTCTTTTCCAAATTATTTTCTTATTTAGTGTATTACAGAATATTCAGTAGACTTCTTTATGATATACAGTAGTTTCTTCTTGTTTTTCTGTTTTAAATATAGTGTAAAAAATCCATGTGGTTTATACTTTTACTTATAATAAAGATTCATTTATTCATTGATTTCTATTGATTTTGTTTTATGGAATGAATAGCATAACTCTTAAGAAATGAGGAGCATGATCCCCTTAATTCAAAATAATATTCGGGGCAGACTCATACCTCTTACTCAGCTGTGGCTATGCTAAAATGCATTTATTTCAGGTCAGAACAGGGCTGGTCTCTGACCACACGTATCTTGAAAGATGATGTGATGTCTGATTCTCCTTTTGAAATTCCCAGGGATTCACTTATTAGAAAATTCAAGGATAATTTGCTTGCTAGAATTGCAACATTTATGACTTAGTTCAACTATACTTTCTTGATCAATTATTCATGTGAAATTTTGAAGTACCAAGTACCAGGGATGAAAACAACACATAAAATAATTTAAGACCCTGTCACATTTTTGAAGAAATACACATTAAAGGGCACAATCTTGCAACTAGGGGATGAATAAATCTTGGAGATATTATGTATAGCTTAGTGAGTATAGTCAAAAATACAGTATAAAATACTTCAAAATTGCTAAGAAACTTAAATGCCCTCACAACAATGGTGTAACAGAGGTGCTAGCTAAAGCTATGTGTGGTAATCACCCTGCAATACATAAGGATATCAAAAAAATTCATTGTACACCTTGAGCTTGCTTGCACCATGGTACATCTCCACTGGCGAAAAAAAGAAAAACAAGACAGGACATGTTACTAAGAAATGGGGCTTGGGCAAAAATTTGAAGAAAGCTTAGGAATTAAGAAGGGGACAGTGGGATTGGGAGTAATTAAGGATAATGTTGACATTCAAAAGTCATAGTAAGGGACTGTGAACATCACTGTCTGGTTAGAAGGGAAGGTTTTTATAGGAATGAATAAGAAACTAGAATGGGAATTCAAATAGGAAAAGGTTGTGCAGATCTTGGAAACAATAAAATTTGCCAGCAGAATGGTAACATCTGCAAAGAGGGAAATTATTCTATCTAACTTGTATATTATGGTTAATATTACAGGCAGTCTTCTCTCCACATTCACGGATGAAGGAGCAGAGACTCAGGTGCTATTTCTGGGTAGCATTGCCTCTAAGAGTGGAATAAAGTCAGTTGTCCCATGTATTTTGACTATTTGGGGGTTCTAAATAAATTCTGCTTTGCTGGAGCAGCCATGAAGTGATACCCCACGCCCAAGGTAAGAGAAACCCAAGTAAGATGGTAGGTGTTGCAAGAGGGCAGAAACACTGAAACCATACTCACAGAAAACTAGCCAATCTAATCACTCTAGGACCATAGCTTTGTCTAACTCAATGAAACTAGGCCACACCCAGGGGGCAACCCAAGACGGGCGGGTCATGGTGGAGAGGTCGGACAAAAAGTGGTCCACTGGAGAAGGGAATGGCAAACAACTTCAGTATTCTTGCTTTGAGAACCCCATGAACAGTATGAAAAGGAAAAATGATAGGATACTGAAAGAGGAACTCCCCAGGTCATTAGGTGCCCAATATGCTACTGGAGATCAGTGGAGAAGTAACTCCAGAAAGAATGAAGGGACAGAGCCAAAGCAAAAACAATACCCAGCTGTGGATGTGACTGGTGATAGAAGCAAGGTCTGATGCTGTAAAGAGCAATATTGCATAGGAACCTGGAATGTCAGGTCCATGAATCATGGCAAATTGGAAGTAGTCAAACAAGAGATGGCAAGAGTGAACATTGACATTCTAGGAATCAGTGAACTAAAATGGACTGGAATGGGTGAATTTAACTCAGATGACCATTATATCTACCACGGTGGGCAGGAACCCCTCAGAAGAAATGGAGTAGCCATCATGGTCAACAAAAGAGTCTGAAATGCACTACTTGGATGCAATCTCAAAAAACGACAAAATGATCTCTGTTCGTTTCCAAGGCAAACCATTCAGTATCACAGTAATCCAAGTCTATTCCCCAACCAGTAATGCTGAAGAAGCTGAAGTTGAACGGTTGTATGAAGACCTATAAGACCTTTTAGAACTAACACCCAAAAAAGATGTCCTTTTCATTATAGGGGACTGGAATGCAAAAGTAGGAAGTCAAGAAACACCTGGAGTAACAGGCAAATTTGGCCTTAGAATGCAGAATGAAGCAGGTCAAAGACTAATAGAGTTTTGCCAAGAAAATGGACTGGTCATAGCAAACACCCTCTTCCCACAACACAAGAGAAGACTCTACACATGGACATCACCAGATGGTCAACACCAAAATCAGATTGATTATATTCTTTGCAGCCAAAGATGGAGAAGCTCTATACAGTCAACAAAAACAAGACCAGGAGTTGACTGTGGCTCAGATCATGAACCCCTTATTACCAAATTCAGACTTAAATTGCGAAAGTAGGGAAAACCACTAGGTCATTCAGGTATGACCTAAATCAAATCCCTTATGATTATACAGTGGAAGTGAGAAATAGATTTAAGGGCCTAGATCTGATAGATAGAGTGCCTGATGATCTATGGAATGAAGTTCGTGACATTGTACATAAGACAGGGATCAAGACCATCCCCATAGAAAAGAAATGCAAAAAAGCAAAATGGCTTTCTGGGGAGGCCTTACAAATAGCTGTGAAAAGAGGAGAAACAAAAAAGCAAAAGAGAAAAGGAAAGATATAAGCATCTGAATGCAGATGGGAATACCAAACCACCTGACCTGCCTCTTGAGAAATCTGTATGTAGGTCAGGAAGCAACAATTAGAACTGGACATGGAACAACAGACTGGTTCCAAATAGGAAAAGGAGTACGTCAAGGCTGTATATTGTCACCCTGCATATTTAACTTATATGAAGAGTACATCATGAGAAACGCTGGACTGGAAGAAACACAAGCTGGAATCAAGACTCCCTGGAGAAATATCAATCACCTCAGATATGCAGATGACACCACCCTTATGGCAGAAAGTGAAGAGGAACTAAAAAGCCTCTTGTTGAAAGTGAAAGAGGAGAGTGAGAAAGTTGGCTTAAAGCTCAACATTCAGAAAACGAAGATCATGGCATCCGGTCCCATCACTTCATAGGAAATAGATGGGGAAACAGTGGAAAGCGTGTCAGACTTTATTTTTTTGGGCTGTATAATCACTGCAGATGGTGACTGCAGCCATGAAATTAAAAGACACTTACTCTTTGGAAGAAAAGTTATGACCAACCTAGATAGCATATTCACAAGCAGAGACATTACTTTGCCGACTAAGGTCCGTCTAGTTAAGGCTATAGTGTTTCCTGTGGTCATGTATGGATGTGAGAGTTGGACTGTGAAGAAAGCTGAGCACCGAAGAATTGATGCTTTTGAACTGTGGTGTTGGAGAAGACTCTTGAGAGTCCCTTGGACTGCAAGGAGATCCAACCAGTCCATTCTGAAGGAGACCAACCCTGGTATTTCTTTGGAAGGAATGATGCTAAAGCTGAAACTCCAGTACTTTGGCCACCTCATGTGAAGAGTTGACTCATTGGAAAAGACTCGGATGCTGGGAGGGATGGGGGGCAGGAGGAGAAGGGGACGACCGAGGATGAGATGGCTGGATGACATCACTGACTCGATGGACATGAGTCTGAGTGAACTCTGGGAGATGGTGATGGACAGGGAGGCCTGGCATGCTGTGATTCATGGGATCACAAAGAGTCGGACATGACTTAGCGACTGAACTGAACTGAAATAAATTCTGATATTTGTTCAGACTTCATTATGCAGATGTATTTACTTCATTTGATTCTCTCCAGATATATGAAGCATAGCCTCCTATTCTTATGAGTTTGGACACATTTCCTATATATCTATTTATTATATTTATTATTTATAATAATGCTTTTAACAATACTACTAGAAAAATACTGAAGGGCAATTGACATCTCCCTTGGAGGGTGGGAACATGTAGTTTCACTTCTTAAAATTATTTGATATTTCTGATACTATGAGTGATCATCATTATAAATGCAGTATTACAATATCTAAAATGGCAATAAAAACAATCCAGTGATATTCTAAGAACATATTTAATGTACAAAATTAAAATATCTATCATAGACATGTCAGGATGAAAGCTCTGCCTTAAAGTAATAGTGCATGATAATAAAAATTTTCATTTTGTTATCATATAATTATAATAGAAATATTTATCTGTGATTTATCCTTTCCAGTTGCCTAGGATAAAAAAAAATGTAATGCATTTAGAACATTCAAATAAAATATACAGAAATCCCTTGGCCATTTATTTAGAGCACAGGAAGAATGCTATTATCAGGTTGATTAGTTACAGAATTTTATATGAATTACACTTGTATAAATATGTAATAAACTATAATGTAGCCACCCTAAGGGAAGACATTTCCATCTATTTTATTCACTGTGGCATTCCTAGTTCCTTTGAAGCATGGGAGGCAGAAAATATGTCCAGTGAATAAATGAGCATATAGTAATGAGTGCAGAGAGGGCCCAGAGGTGATCAGATACACACAGATAAATCTTTCTGGATATAGAACATCCTTCCATGTGTGGGAAATACTTAAAAGTTTGTAAACTCATGAGTAAGTTCATATATTTTTGAAAGAATTGGAGTTGAAAATGTGCGGGCAAGAGACAATGATATTGGGAGGGGATAGCTTCTCAGCAAAAAGAAATACACTTGGACACAGAAGGCATCTTTGGTCCACATGATTTTGAAGAGAAAGAGGAAAACAGATGGTGGAAATTCAGGGGACATAAAGCACAGTTAAATCCCCCAAACATTATCAATCAATGACATGACAAGGAAAACTAGCAAAAGAAAAGCATTTTCCATAATCAAAATAGAAATACAAAATATGAATACAATTATTATTGCATTATATTGTATTAATGGAACTAATTATTAATGCAACTAATGTATTAAATGAAATTAATATATTGTATAATACAATTATTACAATTATCAAGCAAGTACTATAATTTATAATAGTATTTACAAGTAAAAACAATTACTATCACTTATAATAGTATAATACAAAAATGATAACTATGTACACATAGTTTTCAACTTGGTAATAGAACCAACACAAAAACTTGAGTCTAGTAAATTTTGGATACCATACTCTGAGTGTATTTTCTTAGTAGGATATAATTGAGGAAAAAAGAACTGCAAAGAGATCTTAAATCTTAATTAGTAGAATTGTTTATAATACTATTTGTAACTGAGCTTCCATGAAACAGGTGTTTCATAAGCTTGCATATATATATATATATGATGTACACATATTATGTATTCATACAAATACCTGTATATAAATGTATATGTGTATAAAATATGACTATGAAACTATTTTATTTAAAATTGCTAAGTATTAAACAATATGAGAAAATTAAAGAGCTGGAATGAGGCTTGAAATTTATTATGTCCAAACACTTTTATTTTCCCATAAAACTGAGACCTAGGGATTTTAAGTGACTGGGCTCCAGTCATGCAGCTAGTTAGTGACTGAGTTATGGTCTTATTTCTTGTTGTTTAATCTTTCTGGCTACTTAATACTTAGGATTTAAAATTTTAACTGTAGATATAGAAAGACTTTTTTTTAATTTTAAGGTAAAAACCCACAATATGTTTTTTACAGAATTAAAAATTATATGTAATCATCTCTGAGTTATGCTGTTGTGAAATTGCTAATAAATTCTACTTATACATATTGATGTAAATTTTCTTTGGTTTAAGATACAGGAATAGGATAGTCAATCTCTAATAAAACACAGTTAAAGTCATTCCTAAGAAGAGGGGAAAAACATTGACCATAGAAGGGAAATATCACTTTTCTATACAAAATATTCTGGTTTGAAACAAGTGTTTTAATGAGATGTTTTGAAGAGCAAGCTGCATTATTCTCTTTTAAGAAATATCTATTCATGGTGGCATGTACTAACTTATTTCTTTCAGAATGTTTAATTTGGCATTGTGATGAGACAAGCTGTGAGATTTGACACATTTAAAATTAAATGACAAAAATGAGGATGACTGTGCAGTATATTTCTGAGGAGTTAAAAAAACAGAAAAGTTTTCAACGTACATTGCACTTAGCTGTACAAACTACAGAAATTCACTTTTGCTCTGATTTCTAAAAGGCTGTTAAATTTAACTTTGAATTTAAGTTTGTTGTCATTATTATGATGTTTTAAGGCACATAGAATTATTAAAATAAAGTAGATACATTGTCACAAGTTATATTATGAACAGGGTCTATTTAACCAAATATAATACTGTAAACATGAATATCAGGAAAAAGTTACACTCAAATCTACTTTAGGTACCTTTCATTCTCAAGTCTGACAGAATTTTAATATATTAAAAGGGATAAAAGAGGAAAAGGCAAAGTTGTCTTCGGAAAGGGATGGAGAAACTTGATAATTCAGAATGGAAAAAGAAAGAAGTTTGTTCAGATGAAAGAGCAAAGAATGCCTAAGTGAGTACTGGAGAATGTGCTAACAGTTTTATTTAAATTAGTCTATGCCTGAATACTAGTTTAGTTGAACTTGAAGGCTTCCTTATGCCCTCTGTTCTCTCTATTAGTACAATTACATAAAGATTAGTTCCTTACTCAATAAATGTTTAATATATAATTCCAGTTGGTGGTTATTGAATGCTATACTGGAAGAATGAATACAATTAAGCATTTTTTACTAGATCATGACACAGAAACTGACCAAAAAAGATTGTTGAATGTTTTCAAAATAAAATTGCATAGCCAAGTGGTGCTATAGCATGTTAAAAATGTACATGTTATTTACATAAAGTGAGTGAAAAGAGTATCGAAGAATTGATACTTTTGAACTATGGTGCTGGAGAAGATGCTTGAATGTCCCTTGGACTGCAAGGAGACCAAACCAGTCAATCCTAAAGGAAACCAACCCTGAATATTCATTGAGAGGGCTGATGCTGAAGCTGAAGCCCAGCACTTTGGTCACCTGATGCAAAGAGCTGACTCACTGGAAAAGACCAAGGGCAGGAGAAAAGGGCAACAGAGGATGAGATGGTTAGATGACATCATTAACTCAAGGGACATGAGTTTGAGCAAACTCCAGGACATAGTCCCTAGGAGGCCCTTTCCTCACATCTGGAAATGAAGACCACAGCTACGTCACGGCTATGTTGCAGAAGCTTAAACTTTACCACCCCCAAGCCCACCAAAGTTCCTCCATGAAGAGCTGTTCTCAAGAACAGGACGATGCAGAAGGGCAGATTAGGAGTTAGGGAGACCCCTTAGGAAGCCTAAAAGGGCTATCTATGCATGCACACCGGCACACTAACATGTCATTGATAGGCAGACACACCACTGATATACTGACATACCACTGACAAACCTACACACAGGAGACACGGAAAGGGGGTCAGATAAAACTCATGCTTTGATGAACAAAATGTTAATAAAGATTCAAAACTGTCTTTTCTGTATTTTGTATTCTGAATTTTCCCAATTTTTCAGGGTGTAATTTTGCTATTAAAGACATTTTTTTTTTAAGGTCCTTCAGGTAGTGAAGGACCAGGAAGCCTGGTGTGCTGTAGTCCATGGGATTCCAAAGAGCTGGACACAACTGAGTGACTGAACAACAACAAAAAGCCATGCTCAAGAATGTGGGAAAAGCTGTTAATTGGGATGAGAGAAAATTCAACTGAGTGCCAAGAATGACATTACACTGTATGATTTTTTCTATCATTTCCATTTTGAAAATTTCATTGATATCATATCAGTTCACTTCAGTAGTTCATTCGTGTCTGACTCTTTGCAATCCTATGAACCACAGCACAAAAGGCCTCCCTGTCCATCACCAAATCCAAGCGCCTACCCAAACCCATGTCCATTGAGTGGATGATGCCACCCAACCATCTAATCTATCATCCCCTTCTCCTCCTGCTCTCAATCTTTCCCAGCATCATGGTCTTTTCAAATGAACCAGTTCTTCGCATCAGGTGGTCAAAGTAATGCAGTTTCAGCTTCAACATCAGTCCTTCCAATGAATATTTAGGACTGATTTCCTTTAGGATGGACTGTTTGGATCTCCTTGAAGTCCAAGGGACTCTCAAGAGTCTTCTTCAGCACCACAGTTCAAAAGCATCAATTCTTCAGCGCTCAGCTTTCTTTATAGTCCAACTCTCACATCTATACATGACTGGTGGAAAAACGATAGTCTTGACTAGATGGACCTTTGTTAGCGAAGTAATGACTGTTTTTTAATGTGCTACCTAGGTTGGTCATAACTTTCCTTCATAATCAGCATCTGCAGTGATTTTGGAGCCCCGTAAAATAAAGTAAGCCACTGTTTCCACTGTTTCCCCATCTATTTGCCATGAAATGATAGGACAAGATGCCATGATCTTAGTTTTCTGAAGGTTGAGTTTTAAGCCAACTTTTTCATTCTCCTCCTTCACTTTCATCAAAGAGGCTCTTTAGTTCTTCTTCACTTTCTGCCATAAGGGTGGTGTCATCTGCATATCTGAGGTTGTTGATATTTCTCCTGGCAATCTTGACTCCAGCTTGTGCTACTTCCAGTCCAGCGTTTCTCATTATGTACTCTGCATATAAGTTAAATAAGCAGGGTGAAAACATACAGTCTTTATGTACTCCTTTTCCTATTTGGAAACTGTTGTTCCATGTCCAGTTCTAACTGTTGCTTCCTGGTTTCTCAAGAGGCAGGTGAGGTGGTCTGGTATTCCCATCTCTTTCAGAATTTTCCTGTTTATTGTGATCCACACAGTCAAAGGCTTTGGTATAGAAAATAAAGCAGAAATAGATATTTTTTCTGGAACTCTCTTGCTTTTTCAATGATACAGTGGATGTTGGCAATTTGATCTCTGATTCCTCTGCCTTTTCTAAAACCAACTAGAACATCCGAAATTTCACGGTTCACTTTCGACTGTGTTGAAGCCTGGCTTGGGGAATTTTGAGCATTACGTTACAATGTGTGAGACGAGTGCAATTGTGCAGTAGTTTGAGCATTCTTTGGCATTGCCTTTCTTTGGGGTTGGAATGAAAAATGACCTTTCCCAGTCCTGTGGCCACTGCTGAGTTTTCCAAATTTTCTGACATATTACGTGCAACACTTTCACAGCATCATCTTTTAGGATGTGAAATAGCTCAACTGGAATTCCATTCTCTATTAGCTTTGTTCCTAGTGATGCTTCCTAAGGCCCACCTGACTTCAAATTCCAGGATATCTGGCCCTAGGTGAGTTATCACAACATAGTGATTATCTGCCTCATGAAGATCTTTTTTGTACAGATCTTCTGTGTATTCTTGCCATCTCTTTTTAATTTCTTCTGCTTCTGTCAGGTTCATACCATTTCTGTCCTTCATTAAGCCCACCTTTTGATGAAATGTTCCCTTGGTATCTCTAAGTTTCTTGAAGAAATCTCTAGTCTTTCCCATTCTATTGTTTCCCCATATTTCTTTGCATTGATTGCTAAGGAAGGCTTTCTTGTTTCACCTTGCTATTCCTTGGAACTCTGCATTCAAATGGATATATCTTTCCTTTTCTCCTTTGATTTTTGCTTCTATTCTTTTCACAGCTATTTGTATGGCCTCCTCAGCCAGTCATTTTGCTTTTTTTGCATTTCTTTTTTTGGGGATGGTCTTGATCCCTGTCTCCAGTACAATGTCACAAACCTCCATCTGTAGGTCATCAGGCAGTCTGTCTATCAGATCTAGTTCATTAAATCTATTTATCACTTCCACTGTATAATCATCAGGGATTTGATTTAGGTCATACCTGAATGACCTAGTGGTTTTCTCTACTTTCTTGAATTTCAGTCTGAATTTGGCAATAAGTTGTTCATGATCTGAGCCACAGTCTGCTTGGTCTTGATTTTGCTGACTGTATAGAGCTTCTCCATATTTGGCTGCAAAGAATATAATCAATTTGATTTCGGTGTTGTCCATCTGGTGATGTCCATGTGAGTCTTCACTTGTGTTGTTGGAAGAGGATGTTTGCTATGACCAGTGAATTCTCTTGGCAAAACTCCATTAGCCTTTGCTCTGCTTCATTCTGTACTCCAAGGCCAAATTTGCCTGTTACTCCAGGTGTTTCTTGACTTCCTACTTTTGCATTCCAGTCCCCTATAATGAAAAGGACATCTTTTTTTTTTGGTGTTAGTCCTAAAAGGCCTTGTAGGTCTTCAAAGAACCATTCAACTTCAGCTTCTTCAGCTTTACTGGTCGATGAAAAAACTTGACTTACCTGATATTGAATGGTTTGCCTTGGAAACGAAGAGAGATCATTCTGTTGTTTTTGAGATTGCATCCAAGTACTGCATTTTGGACTCTTTTGTTGACTATGATAGCCACTCCATTTCTTCTAAGGGATTCCTGCCCACATTAGTAGATATAATAGTCATCTAAGTTAAATTCAAAATTTCCAATCCATTTTAATTTGCTTATTCCTAAAATGTCAATGTTCACTCTTGCTATCTCCTGTTTGATCACTTCCAATTTGCCTTGATTCATGGACCTATCATTCCAGGTTCCTATTCAATATGGTTCTTACAGCATCAGAATTTACTTCTATCACCAGTCACATCCACAGCTGGGTGTTGTTTTTACTTTGGCTCTGTCTCTTCACTCTTTCTGAAGTTATTTCTCCACTAATCTCCAGTAACATATTGGGCACCTACCGATCTGGGGAGTTCATTTTTTCAGTGTCTTATCTTTTTACCTTTTCCTACTGTTCACGGGGTTCTCAAGGCAAGTATACTGACGTGGTTTGCCATTCCCTTCTCCAGTGGACCACATTCTGTCAGATCTCTCCACCATGACCCATCCATCTTTGATGGCCCCACATGGCATGGCCTAGTTTCATTGAGTTAGACAAGGCTGTGGTTCTTGTGATAAGATTGGCTATTTTCTATGTATATGAAGTCATTTATACTTTCAGAAAATTTTCTCTGAACTATCTGGCCTATGATATTCTCATGATAACCTTTCTTTCTATAATTTACATTTGAATATTGGAATGCTTTGAAATTTATGAGTCTTACATCCATTTCCTTTAGTAATTAATAGATTCCTATTCCTTTAAATTGTAAGCACTTATTACACACATACATAAGGGCATCTCACACCACCTGAAATTTAGCACTGTTAAACTCAGGTCTTAATCCAGCCTCCAAACCAGTGTTGCCTAGGGCCCTAATTCAAATGTAAATTATAGAAAGAAAGGTTATCATGAGAATATCATAGGCCAGATAGTTCAGAGAAAATTTTCTGAAAGTATAAATGACTTCATATACATAGAAAATAGCCAATCTTATCACATGAACCACAGCCTTGTCTAACTCAATGAAACTAGGCCATGCCATGTGGGGCCACCAAAGATGGATGGATCATGGTGGAGACATCATGTTCCTCCTATGGCAGTATCAAATAACATTTTTACATATATATCTTGATTTCACTCCTGGCACCCTCAGATCTGTTTTGCTATCTACAGATATCCTTAAAAATTTAACTAAGTCATTATCATTCCTCTAAATAAAATCCTGTGAAAGTTTTCCATTAACGTCAAATAAAATCTAACCTTATTACTATGATCTAGAAGCTCTCTTTGAGCTGGGCTCTCCATATCTTTCCAAGCATAACTGTTCCCCTTTCCCTTAGTCTCACACATTAGTGTCCAATAACTTTCTTTCATATTGTCAGTCAGTCAGTTCAGTCGCTCAGTTGTGTCCAATTCTTTGTGAACCCATGAATTGCAGCACACCAGGCCTCCCTGTCCATCACCAACTCCCAGAGTTTACCCAAACTCATGTGCATCGAGTCGGTGATGCCATCCAGCCATCTTATCCTCTGTCATCCCCTTCTCCTCCTGCCCTCAATCCCTCCCAGCATCAGGGTCTTTTCCATTGAGTCAACTCTTTGCATGAGGTGGCCAAAGTATTGGAGTTTCAGCCTAAGCATTACTCCTTCCAATGAACACCCAGGACTGGTCTCCTTTAGGATGGACTGGTTGGATCTCCTTGCAGTCCAAGGGACTCACAAGAGTTTTCTCCAACACCATAGTTCAAAAGCATCAATTCTTCAGCACTCAGCTTTCTTCACAGTCCAACTCACATCCATACATGACTACTGGAAAAACTATAGCCTTGACTAGACGGACCTTTGTTGGCAAAGTAATGTCTCTGCTTGTGTATATGCTATCTAGGTTGGTCATAATTTTCCTTCCAAGGAGTAAGTGTCTTTTAATTTCACGTTGTAAAACACACTAATATATGCATGTATACTCAGTTATGTTAGTATCTTTGCAACCTTATGAACCTTAGCCCACCAAGCTCCTCTGTCCATGGGATTCCTAGTGGGCTTATGTCTCCTGCAGTGCAGGCAGATTCTCTACCACTACACCATCTGGAAAGGTGTTGTTGTTGTTGTTTTCCTTTGCCTGAAATATTTGACACAAGTCTTCCTAATTCCAATTTCCTATCTTCCACAGTAAAATATAGTGCTGTCATAGATCTTTGCATTTAAACTGGGACCATTCAAGAACTATCATTATTATCTACCTGGGCATTCTATTCATGTTTCCATGGACTTTATTGCTGTTTCTCCTGTGCCTTCTTGACTTTAAACTCCAAGAGGATAGGGACTAGAACTGGGGACTACATGATACAGTTCCAGTGCTTAGCATGGTATCTCACACATTGGAAGAAATGATGTGGATTTGTTGCTTTTAATTATGCATTATCTATTATACCATCTTTAATAATATTTTTTTAAAGAAAATATTGGTAATCTTTAGATACAATCTTGTGGGATGGTTGATTCAGTTCAGTTGCTCAGTCGTGTCTGAATCTTTGTGACACCATGGACTGCAGCAGGCCAGGCTTCCCTGTCCATCACCAGCTCCCAGAGCTTGCTCAAACTAGTGTCCATTGAGTCGGTGATGCCACCTAAGCATCTCATTCTCTGTCATGTCCTTCTCTTCCTGCCTTTGATCTTTCCCAGAATCAGGGTCTTTTCAAATAAGTAAGTACTTCACATCAGGTGGCCAAAATATTGGAGTTTCATCATCTGTCCTTCCAATGAATATTCAGGACTGATTTCCTTTAGGATTGACTGGGTGAATCTCCTTGCAGTCCAAGGGACTCGCAAGAGTCTTCTCCAACACCACAGTTCAAAAGCATCAATACTTCGGTGCTCAGCTTTCTTTATAGTCCAACTCTCACATTCATACATGACTACTGGAAAAACCATTGCTTTAACTAGACCGACCTTTGTTGGCAAAATAATATCTCTACTTTATAATATGCTGTTTGGGTTAGTCACGGGCTTCCCTTGTAGCTCAGCTGGTAAAGAGTCTGCCTGCAGTGAGGGAGACCTGGGTTCAATCCCTTGGTTAAGAACATCCCCTGGAGAAAGGAAAGATTACCCAATCCAGTATCCTGGCATGGAGAATTCCTTGGACTGTATAGTCTGTGGGGTCGCAAGGAGTTGGACACGACTGAGCAAGTTTCACTATCACTAGGTTCGTCATAGCTTTAATTAAATAGAGCAAGTATCTTATAATTTCATGGCTGCAGTCACCATCTGCAGTGATTTTGCAGCCCCCCAAAATAAAGTCTGTCACTGTTTCCATTGTTTCCCCATTTATTTGCCATGATGAGATGTGGCCACATGCCATGATCTTAGTTTGCTGAATGTTGAGTTTTAAGCAAACTTTTTCACTTTCCTTTCCCTTTCATCAAGAAGCTCTTTAGCTCTTCTTCACTTTCTGCCATACAGATGGTGCAATCTGTATATCTGAGGTTATTGATATTTTTTCAGGCAATCTTGATTACAGCTGTGCTTCATCCAGCCCTGCATTTCTCATGATGTACCCTGTATATAAGTTAAATAAGCAGAGTGACAATATACAGCCTTGATATATTCCTTTCCTAATTTGGAATCAGTCTGTTGTTCCATGTCCAGTTCTAACTGTTGCTCTTTGACCTGCATGCAGATTTCTCAGGAGCCAGATAAAGTGGCCTAGTATTCCCATCTCTTGAAGAATTTTCCACAATTTGTGATGATCCACATGTCAAACTGTAATGAAGCAGCAATAGATGTTTTTCTGGAACTCTGTTGCTTTTTTGATGATCCAATGGATGTTGGCAATTTGACTTCTGGTTCCTCTGCCTTTTCTAAATCCAGCTTGTATATCTGGAGGTTCATGGTTTATGTACTACTGAAGCCCTTCTTGGAGAATTTTGAACATTGCTTTGCTAATGTATGAGATGAGTACAGTTGTGCAGTAGTTTTAACATTCTTTGGCATTGCCTTTCTTTGGGATAGGAATTAAAACTGACATTTTCCAGTCCTGTGGCCACTGTTGAGTTTTCCAAATTTGCTAGCATATTGAGTGCAGCACTTTCACAGCATCATCTTTTAGGTTGTGAAATAACTCAACTGGAATTCCATCACTTCCACTAGTTTTGTTTATACTGATGCTTCCCAAAGCTCACTTGTCTTCACATTCCAGAATGTCTGGTTCTAGGTGGGTGATCACACTATTGTGGTTATCTAGGTCTAGTTTTTCTGTGTATCCTTGCCACCTCTTCTTAATATCTTCTGCTTCTGTTAGGTCCATACAGTTTCTGCCCTTTACTGTGCTCGTCTCTGCATGAAATGTTCTCTTGGTGTCCCTGATTTTCTTGAAGAGATCTCTGGTATTTTCCATTCTATTGTTTTCTTCTATTTCTTTGCACTTATCATGGAATGAAGCTTTCTTATCTCTCCTTGCTATTTCTTGGAACTCTGCATTCGAATGTATATACCTTTCTTTTTCTCCTTTGCTTTAGCATCTCTTCTTTACTCAGCTATTTGTAAGGCCTCCTCAAACAACCATTTTGCCTTTTTTATTTCTTTTTCTTGGGGATAGTTTTGATCCCTTCTTCCTGTACAATGTCATGAACCTCTGTCCATAGTTCTTAAGGGACTCTGTTTGTCAGATCTAATCCTTTAAATCTGTCACTTCCACTGTATACTCATAAGGGATTTGATTTAGGTCATACCTGAATGGTCTAGTGGTTTTCCTTGCTTTCTTCAACTTAAGTCTGAATTTTGCAATAAGTAGTTCATGATCTGAGCCACAGTCAGCTCCCAGTATTATTTTTGCTGACTGTATAGAGCTTCTCCATCTTTGGCTGCAAAGAATGTAATCAATATGATTTTAGTATTGACCATCTGGTAATATCCATGTGTAGAGTATTCTTTTGTGTTGTTGGAAGAGGGTGTTTGCTATGCCTGGTGCGTTTTCTTGGAAAATTTTTGTTAGCCTTTGCCCTGCTTCATTTTGTGCTCCAAAGCCAAATTTACGTGTTACTTCATGTATGTCTTGACTTTGTACTTTGTATTCTAGTACCCTATAATGAAAAGGACATCTTTTTTAGGTGTTAGTTCTAGAAGATCTTGTAGGTTTTCATAGAACTGTTCAACTTCAACTTCTTCAGCATTAATGGTTGGAACATAAACTTGGATTGCTGTGATATTGAATGAGTTGCCTTGGAAATGAACAGAGTTCATTCTGTCATTTTTGAGATTACATGCAAGAAGTGCATTTCGGACTCTTTTGTTGACTATGATGGCTACTCCATTTCTTCTAAGGGATTCTTGCCCACAATAGTAGACATAATGGTCATCTGAGTTAAATTCACCCCTCCAATCCATTTTAGTTCACTGATTACTAAAATGTCAGTGTTCACTCTTGCCATCTTCTGTTTGAGCACTTCCAGTTTACCTTGTACATGGACCTAACATTCCAGGTTCCTGTGCAATATTGGTCTTACAGTATCGGACTTTACTTCCATCACCAGTCACATCCACAACTGGGTGTTTTTGTTTTGTTTCATTTTTTTGCTTTGGTTCCATCTCTTCATTCTTTCTGTAGTTATTTCTCCAGTTAGATTTTGGGCATCTATCGATCTGGGGAGTTCATCTTTCAGTGTCATATCTTTTTGCCTTTTCATTTGTTCATGGGGTTCTCAAGGCAAGAATACTGAAGTGGTTTGCCATTCCCTTCTCCAGTGGACCACATTTTATCAGAACTCTCCACCATGACTCGTTCATCTTGGGTGGCCCTACATGGCATGGCTCATAGTTTCATTGAATTAGACAAGGCTGTGATCCATGTAATCTGCTTGATTAGTTTTCTGTGATTGTGGTTTTCATTCTTTCTGCTCCCTGAATGATAAGGACAAGAGGTTAATGAAAGCTTCCCGATTGGAGAGGGAGACTGAGGGGGAAACTGGTTCTTATTCTGATGGACAGTGCATGCTCATTAAATATTTAATTGACTATTTTATTGATGGGCGGGGCTAGTTTCCCTCCCTGTTGTTTGGCCTGAGACCAAACTATGGTGATGGTAATGAAGAAAATGGCAACCTGCTTCAAAAGGTCCCATGCATGCACTACCACACTCAGTGTCCCCAACCATGTAGCAGGCCTCCACGGACCCACTCCTCCACTGGAAATTCCTGGACACTCACAGGCAAGTCTGGGTCAGTCTCTTGCAGGATCACTGCTCCTTTCTCCTGGGTTAGATGACTTTTAATTCTGTAATCAAAAGGTGAGTATACAGTAGAAGCTATCAAAGCCATCGAGGCCATCAAGTCTTCCCTCTCTGAAATCTTTATTATTAACAAAATGACAAGTAGAAAGCAAATGTACTCCTCTTCATTGATAGCAACATTACAAAATTGTTTACTATTTCCTCTTTCTTAGGTATTATGGTTACTCTGGTTTCCATTCACATTCTAGATTTTTTAAAAATTTGAATTCTGTAATCATTTTGGTATCCTACATTTACCTTCCTTTTCCAGTTTTAGTAACCAGAGTGAGTTGAGATGATTTTGTTTACAATAGAAAATACAACTGAAAAAGCTTTCTGAAAAAGAAACATTTATTTCCTCATTTCAAATCAGATTCTGTGATAATAAGTTCCACATCTGTTTAGTTTAGTACTAAGTGTTACCATCAAAGACCAAAGTATATTCTGCATTTCTTTTCTGCCATTATCATTATGTTATTTAGTTTTCTTCAATGTTATGAGGTGTCAGCAAGAGCAAGAAATATATCTTCACACACAAAATTCTAAAATCAAAACCAACAATAGCAATAGCCTTTTTAAATGCAAGAAAAAATAATCCCCCCAAATCACATAATATCAGACTTTGTCTCACATCTCACTGCCCAGCACTGGATAGCATATTCTTTTCTAAGATAGCCATTTCATGAGAATTTACATGGCTGGTTGACATAAAATTATCAGGTTTCCATGGTGGTATTAACTATTTATTTGGCTTAAAGAAGAATGTGAATAGATGGAAAAATGAACCCCTTGAAAAGACATCTATTCATGTATTTCAAAACACAGCTGCTTTAATGTTATATAAAAATCAACATAAACAATACCACTCAGTTTACTGGTTTGGGGACATGGCTTTGTTTTGCATGATACTGAAACATAATGGATAAACCAGATGACACTGTAAATATTTTTTTGTAGTCTGCTCTAAATTTATAGCTCAATCACTGTTCTACCCTAAACTACAAGGTCCATCCATGATTTCTGTATTCACCTTATGCTTTCTCACTCGACTCCCAACAGCAGATTAAACTAAAATTCTTTTGTTCATTCAGAGACATAAATCATATGGTGACTCATTCCAACTCATGCTTTCCATAGATGAAGAAATTGTATAGAGATAAATAATAAATTACTTGATCAACATACAGGTGCTTCAAAATTAGTGTTTATAAATAAGGAAGTCTAAAAACCACTGACTTGATACACCTAGAGAAAATCATTTTATTGTGTAAGGCAAAATATGCTGCCCTTATTAACTAAATGGTTTTTAAAACCTTAAGAGATGAATCAGCAGAAAAAAAAAAATCATATTGCTTATTTACAAGGATATACCTCAATGAATTTACTCCCTGGAAACTTTCTCTAATTATTCAAACAGAATTTCTTCTCTGACTGCATCTTATGCCTGATTAAAAGTCTTAATACATATCCTTGAAATTGAAGACTGAAGTTTATCCTTCTTTTAATTAACACAATTGTGTCAAATATTTTTCTAGTTTCACCATTCCTTTTTTTACAATATGAATAGATATTAAGTAATGTAGTTCAGATTGTTTGGCACTTTATAAAATTATTTTTGCTTGTTTTTTGGGCAACTTGCAATCAATAGAAATGCTATCAATATTTTGATGTTATATTAAAATGCATAAAAACAAGTAACCATATTTTCACAAATTTTGAATCAACCAAGAAGGAAACTGAAACTATGATGAGAAAAACATCAGATAATTGAGCAACCAATTTTCTTGGAAAAACCAGAAGAAATAAAGAAGAGATTTCAAAGAAAATATTTCAGGATGACTGTCATGGTTAGAGGTAGAGCTATGCAAGTAGATCATCTATAAATGCCATTATAGATTCAATAAAAAATAGAAGAGTTGAAAGTTGAATTTATGAAACTCAATGATGTATTGACATCATCAGCATTATTTTACTTTAAACTCACAACAGCTTTTTGAGTTTATGTTGTACTCAAAGGAAAAAGAGAGTTTGTCCAGTTAACACCTGATAGAACAGAAATTTGTACTCAACTCACCTGATTCTAATGTCTATGAAATCTGTAAGTGGTCCAATAATCTGTTGCAAAGTAGTATTAAGAAAGCAAAGGAGCAGACCTCTAGAAATAGAAAGTAATTTATGAAGTATTTTTCTAGTTCTTCACAGCCAGCTCTCAGGTTTCCATGTCATCACTTAACTTTAAATTGTCACAGTTATCAGGAAAAAATTCACACTATCAAATTGTTTGGGGAATTCATGATTTGAGGTTGTTCTCCTAGGATGGAGATCAGGTTAAATGTAGTGTCTTAAAAGTCAAAGAACAGATTTACAAAAAAGGTGTAATTAAGAGGTGAAGTAATTAAGATTGGGCAGAGTGATTATGGAAGATAATTACTGAGTAATTTCAATATTATTGGTGAGTTTTAACATAAATTTTTGAGAACATACTAGTTGAAATCAAAACATATTTTCATGAAATAATTGAAGAGAAATACCAAGTAGAGTGAAGGAGAGCAAAATATAATTTGAATGAAAGTGTTTTTATGAATGAAATCTTCAAATTAATATTTTTTGTCAGTTGAAAAAGATGACATGAAAATTGAATGACTCAGGATGCATGAGAAATGAAATGGGGCTAAGGAGAAGATGGAAATAGAGTGAAGGTAGGGAGAGGTCGTTACAGAGTAGAGATAATCACACTTTAAATGTGGAAGAAAATATAAAACAGTTGGTGACAATTGAGAAAAAAATTAAAAGCAGAGAATTTGAAAAAAAAATAGTTTGGTCTGATGACACTCTTTTATTAATAAGTGCACAGTGTGGTCATTAGTGAAGTGAGAGCAAAATGAGAATATTTTGAGTAAATTAGAGAAAGTCTGAAAAAGTTGTTGTAGAATAGCCAAGAGTGAATCAATTAAAGGTGAAAAAAGCATTGCTCACCAGTTTTAACAACCCACTTGATATATGAACTTGTCAAGTTCTAAAAGAGCAACACTAATATTTGTCTTGATTTCATTATAAACTGTTGAAAGTCAATTATATAAGACTGTGGAAACAGGATACAGCATATAATTCAAACTCAGATGGACAATTTAATGAAAAGATTTTTCCAGATGACGATAAAATCCTTTGTTCCATATATCCTACAGATTGAAAAATTAAAGCTGTATTTCAGTAGTCATGTATGTATGTAAGAGTTGGACCTTAAAGAGGGCTGAGCACTGAAGACTTGATGCTTTTGAACTACGATGTTGGAGAAGACTCTTGAGAGTCCCTTTGGACTGCAAGGAAATCAAACTAGTCAATTTTAAAGGAAATCAGTCCTGAATACTCATTGGAAGGACTGAGGCTGAAGCTGGAACTCCAATACTTTGGCCACCTCACGTGAAGAACTGACTCATTTGAAAAGACCCTAGTTCTGGGAAAGAGTGAAGGCGGGAGGAAAAGGGGACAACAGAGGATGAGATGGTTGGATGGCAATAGACATGGGTTTGAGTAAAGTCTGGGAGTTGGTGATAGACAGAGAGGCCTAGTATGTTGCAGTCCATGGGGTCACAGAGAGTCGGACACAACAGATCGACTGAACTGAACTGAAGTATATTTCATTTATTCTTGCATTCCATTAAATGCAAGAAAGATTAGCTTAAGCATTTTGTGCATTTTCATTAGTCAGAAATATTTTAATTGGTGATCAAAGCAGGAAACCAAACTATTGCTACCAGGAAAACAACATAATCCAGTAATTATTTCTACCTATCCCAGTAAGACTATGAAATAGAATATTTTCCCATAACCATCAAAATAGTTTTATTTAAGACAAAATGTAAAAAAAAAATATTTAAGAGTACTTTTAGACTAACTTTGTCAACTGAAACTTTATGGATTCCAGGGAAAATACAAATACATATTTAGAACCAAAGCACATGCTATTCTACTTGACACTTTGATTCTAATGTTTATTTGTGTTTACTTAGGTTTTGTACTTCAGAGAAGTAGAGACACATTATTTTCTGATGAAGATCAGCATTAGCATCGTTATTTTTTCAGCCAAAGAAAATGACAAAAAAAGTTTAACACTGCTGTTAAGACTTCATGACTTTTTCTCTTTTCAAGAGGTGAAGACTTCAGTTCACCTTTGGTAATCTTTCTCTTTGTAAAGTCACTAAGTGTTTCTTTTAATCTATGCAGATATAAAGCAGATGCTCTTGTTTGAAACAGAGTTATTGTATAAAGCAGAGGTCTGTAGAAGTGAAAAGTACTTTCATGAGTTTGAAGATAAGTTTACATGCTGAGATGTGAGATATTTCTCTTGATATCATGAATTATTGTGTATATGTGTATCATATACATGAGGAATGGCAATCATTCCTCATGTAATATAGAAGAATTCCTGGCACAAACCTATGGGCAAAAGCTATACAGGTTGAAGTTCACAATAAGAAGAGATTCAGTAAATTCTGCATAGAAAGTAGAAATGTCTTGATATTTAAATAATGGAACCCTTGTGAGATTATTCTTCTAGTGTGAACATGTGTCCTTATTGGCTTTGAATATGTGATTTCTCAGTCATTGAAACTTTAAAGAACTTGAAGGAGAAAGGAAATATATGGTGATATAACATGATGGATAGTATATATACAATTACAAGAGTATCTCTATAAAATTCTTTTGAAAACAGTGAATTTGTGAATAAGGGAGCTTCTAATAGGGATGCAAGAAGAATCTTAAATGCATCAGTGTGAATATTGTATTATTTATATATAAGGAGTAAGAAGATTTTGAAATATTTTGATAAGGGCAAATATAGACTAACTTGCATAAGAAAATTTTGAAATTCTAGACCTATTTCTTAAGGTTATCACAATATAGTAATATCTTTACTGGTGTCATTAATTTCATGTAAAAATAAAGATGAAAATTATACGTCCCCAGTGTTATATTTTCTTGGCCAACACTTTGGCCACCTGATGCAAAAAACTGACTCATGGAAAAAGACCCTGATGCTGGGCAAGATTGAAAGTGGGAGAAGGGGATGAGAGAGGATGGGACTGTTGGATGGTATCACTGACTGAGTGGACATGAGTTTGAGCAAACTCCAGGAGATGATGAAGAACAGGGAGGCCTGGTATGCTCCAGTTTATGGGATCACAAAGAGTGGGGCACAGCTGAGCAACTAAACCATGTTGTATTCAAGGAAATTCATTGTTTTTCTCAATATAACTAACCTGTCTTGGTTCACATTACACCTTTCCAAGTGACTCAAGCTCCAGTCAACTTAAACTATCTGAGGTCAGCTACAATGCTCTGTGATGGCATGTATTTACTCCTGCCACTCACATCATTTAAAACCTCTCCTTATCCAACTCCATTCATTCAAACTACATAATTTTCTTTCAAGAACCATCTCAGTTCAGTTCAGTTCAATTGCTCAGTTGTGTCCGACTATTTGCAGACAGCTTTAATTTACTAATATTTGTGGATTTCCTAGCCAGATATAACTTCACTTTTGAATATTCATACCACTTTATTCTTCACTTATATATATATTCTATACATATTTACAGTATTAAAAGTGTTAATTTTATAGTTATTGACAATTTAAAAAGTATGTTTTCATATACTTATTTTATATGCCAGGCAGTGATCATGAAAAATTAAACTTTTAATAGTCAACTACTTAAGGGTACAAGCACATGATATTTATTTTATGAGTGTATGAGACATTGATTAATGAACAAAAATACTGTTTCTTATCCAACTGGCAACTTGGGAGAAAACATACTTGCTCCAATAAGTAATTTCAATTTAGTTTTTCTTTATATGCATAAAACCAAACAATTCAAAACCGCTTTTGGTAGGGTAAACTTTTTTTAAAACTAATTTTTACTTAGATGCAGTTATAGATACTGTAAAAACGATGGCTTTTCCACTTCTCAGCCCAGGCTAGATTTGCAAAATTGAAGATTGATTTTTATCTGAAAACTAATTAGAAGGAATCTCATTAAAATCATCCTTAGATTTTTTTTTTTTTAATTCTCTGAGCTGGTAATTACTTTTTAATCAACTTGACAATACTAGATGCTATAATAAAGATCAAAGTGACAAATTTTATTTTAATATTACTTTGTTCTTTTAAATTTTGTAATTAGAGGAGGCTTACTGCTAAAAGTAAAAATTTACTTTGTATTTAAGGAGCTAATTAAGACTGTAGAGAGAAACATTATTATCATGATTAACAAGCATTTTTAGTTTACATAAAAATAAAACAATATTTATTGATGTAAAATTAAATTTAATAAAAAAGTTATCTATACGTACATATATGTTCAGTAAAAAAAAAAAATTATGGGAAACCACATTTACAGAAAACTAACAAAACTATCACTTGGATTACAGCCGTGTCTAATTAAATGAAAATAAGAGCCATGCCATGTAAGGTCAACCAAAATGGGTGGCTAATGGACGGTTCTGACAAAATGTGGCCCACTGGAGAAGGGAATGGCAAATCACTTCAATACTCTTGCCTTGAAAATGCCATGAACAGTATGTAAAGGCAAAAATAATAAGACACTGAAAGATGAACTCCCCAGGTCAGTCAGGTAAGTTCAGTTCAGTTGCTCAGTCATGTCTGACTCTTTGCGACCCCATGAATTACAGGACGCCAGACCTCCCTGTCCATCACCAACTCCAGGAGGTCACTCAAACCCATGTCCATTGAGTTGGTATGCCATCCAGCCATCTCATCCTCTGTCATCCCCTTCTCCTTCTGCCCTCAATCCTTCCGAGCATCAGGGTATTTTCCAATGAGTCAACTCTTTGCATGAGGTGGCCAAAGTATTGGAGTTTCAGCTTTTAGTCCTTCTAATGAACAACAATTTCTGGTCTCCTAAAGGATGGACTGGTTCGATCTCTTTGCAGTCCAAGGGACTCTCAAGAATCTTCTCCCACAGGACAGTTCAGAAGCATCAATTCTTTGGTGCTGAGCTTTCTTCACAATCCAACTCTCACATGCACACATGACCACTGGAAAAACCATAGCCTTGACAAGACAGACATTTGTTGGCAAAGTTATATCTCTGCTTTTCAATATGCTATCTAGGTTGGTCATAACTTTCCTTCCAATGAGTAAGTGTCTTTTAATTTCATGGCTACAATCACCATCTGCAGTGATTTTGGAGCCCAAAAAACTAAAGTCAGCCACTATTTCCTCATCTATTTCCCGTGAAATGATGGGACCAGATGCCATGATCTTCATTTTCTGAATGTTGAGCTTTAAGTCAACTTTTAACTCTCCTCTTTCAATTTCACCAAGAGGCTTTTTAGTTCCTCTTCACTTTTTGTCATAAGGCTGCTGTCGTCTGCATATCTGAGGTTATTGATATTTCTCCAGGGAGTCTTGATTCCAGGTTGTGCTTCTTCCAGTCCAGCGATTCTGATGATGTACTCTGCATATAAGTTAAATAAGCAGGGTGACAATAAACAGCCTTTACGTACTCCTTTTCCTATTTGGAACCAGTCTGTTGTTCCATATCCAGTTCTAACTGTTGCTTCCTGACCTGCATACAGATTTCTCAAGAGGCAGGTCAGGTGGTCTGGTATTCCCATCTCTTTCAGAATTTTCCACAGTTTATTGTGATCCACACTGTCAAAGGCTTTGGCATAGTCAATAAAGCAGAAATAGATGTTTTTCTGGAACTCCCTTGCTTTTTCCATGATCCAGCGGATGTTGCCAATTTGATCTCTGGTTTCTCTGTCTTTTCTAAAACCAGCTTGACCACCTGGAATTTCATGGTTTACGTATTGCTGAATCCTGGCTTGGAGAATTTTGAGCATTACTTTACTAGTGTGTGAGATGAGTGCAATTGTGCAGTAGTTTGAGCATTTTTTGGCATTGCCTTTCTTTGGCATTTGAATGAAAACTGACCTTTTCCAGTCCTGTGGCCACTGCTGAGTTTTCCAAATTTGCTGACATATCCAGTGCAGCACTTTCAAAGCATCATCTTTCAAGATTTGCAATAGCTCAACTGGAATTCCATTACCTCCACTAGTTTTGTTCGTAGTGATGCTTCCTAAGGCCCACTTGACTTCACATTCTAGGATGTCTGGCTCTAGGTGAGTGATCACACCATCATGATTATCTGGGTCTTGAAGATCTTTTTTGTACAGTTCTTCTGTATATTCTTGCCATCTCTTCTTAATATCTTCTGCTTCTGTTAGGTCCATACCATTTCTGTCCTTTATCAAGCCCATCTTTGCATGAAATGTTCCCTTGGTATCTCTAATTTTCTTGAAGAGATCTCTAGTCTTTCCCATTCTGTTGTTTTTCCTCTATTTCTTTGCATTGATCACTGAGGAAGGCTTTCTTATCTCTCCTTGCTATTCCTTGGAACTCTGCATTCAGATGCTTATATCTTTCCGCTTCTCCTTTGCTTTTCACTTCTCTTCTTTTCCAGCTATTTGTAAGGCCTCCCCAGACAGCCACTTTGCTTTTTTGCATTTCTTTTCCGTGGGGATGGTCTTGATCTCTGTCTCCTGTACAATGTCATGAACTTCTGTCCATAGTTCATCAGGCACTCTGTCTACCAGATCTAGTCCCTTAAATCTATTTGTCATTTCCACTGTATAATCATAAGTGATTTGATTTAGGTCATACCTGAATGGTCTAGTGGTTTTCCCCACTTTCTTCAATTTAAGTCTGAATTTGGCAATACGGAGTTCATGATCTGAGCCACAGTCAGCTCCCGGTCGTGTTTTTGCTGATTGTATAGTGCTTCTCCATTTTTGGCTGCAAAGATTATAATCAATCTGATTTCAGTGTTGACCAATTGGTGATGTCCATGTGTAGACTCCTTTTTAAGTGTTAGTTCTAAAAGGTCTTGTAGGTCTTCATAGAACCGTTCAACTTCAGCTTCTTCAGCATTACTGGTTGGGGCATAGGCTTGGATTACCATGACATTGAATGGTTTGCCTTGGAAATGAACAGAGATCATTCTGTCATTTTTGAGATTGCATCCAAGTACTGCATTTTGGACTCTTTTGTTGACCATGATGGCTACTCCATTTCTTCTAAGGGATTCCTGCCCACAGTAGTAGATATAATGGTCATCTATGAGTTAAATCCACCCTTTCCAGTCCATTTTAGTTCACTGATTCCTAGAATGTTGATGTTCACTCTTGCCATCTCCTGTTTGACCACTTCCAATTTGCCTTGATTCATGGACCTGACATTCCAGGTTCCTATGCAATATCACTTTCTACAGCATCAGACCTTGCTTCTAACATGGGTCCCATCCACAGCTGGGTATTGTTTTTGCTTTGGCTCCATCCCTTCATTCTTTCTGGAGTTATTTCTCCACTGATCTCCAGTACTTATTGGGTACCTACCAACCGGGGAGTTCCCCTTTCAGTATCCTATCATTTTGCCTTTTCATACTGTTCATGGGGTTCTCAAGGCAAGAATACTGAAATTGTTTGTCATTACTTTCTCCAGTGGACCACATCCTATCAGACCTCTCTACCATGACTCTCCCATCTTGGGTGGCCCCACCTGGCATGGCTTAGTTTCATTGAGTTAGACAAGGCTGTGGTCTGTGTGATCAGATTGGCTAGTTTTCTGTGATTATTTTTTCTGTATGTCTGCCCTCTGATGCCCTCTCACAACACCTACTTTCTTATTTGATTTTTTCTTACTTTGAACGTAGGGTATCTCTTCACGGGTGCTCCAGCAAAGCACAGCCACTGTTCCTTACCTTGGATGAGGGGTATCTCCTCAGGGCCGCCTCTCCTAAGCTGAATGTGGAGTGCCCAATAACCTCCTGGAAAAGAGTGGAGAAATAGCTCTGGAAAGAATGAAGAGGCTGAGCCAAAGTACAAACAACACCAAGTTTTGGATGTGACTGGTGATAGAAGTAAAGTCCAATGCTATGAACAGCAACATTGCTCAGGAAGCTGGAATGTTCAGTCTACGAATCAAGGTAAGTTGGAAGTGGTCAAAGAGGAGATGAAAAGAGTAAACATCAGCATTTTAGGAATCAGTGAATTTAGATGTACTAGAATGGGCAAATTTAATTCAGATGATCATTATATCTATAATTGTGGTAAGAACACCTTAGAAAAAATGGAGTAGCTCTCATAGTTAACAGAAGAGTCTGAAATGCAGTTCAGTTCAGTTCAGTCGCTCAGTCGTGTCCGACTGTTTGTGATCCCATGAATAGCAGCATGCCACGCCTCCCTGTCCATCACCATCTCCCAGAGTTCACCCAGACCCACGTCCATTGAGTACGTGATGCCATCCAGCCATCTCATCCTGGGTCGTCCCCTTCTCCTCCTGCCCCCAATCTCTCCCAGCATCACAGTCTAATCCAATGAGTTAACTCTTGTCATGAGGTGTCCAAAGTACTGGAGCTTCAGCTTTAGCATCATTCCTTCCAAAGAAATCCCAGGGTTGATCTCCTTCAGTAGACTGGTTGGATCTCCTTGCAGTCCAGAGGACCCTCAAGAGTCTTCTCCAACACCACAGTTCAAACACATCAATTCTTCGGTGCTCAGCCTTCTTCACAGTCCAACTCTCACATCCATACATGACTACTGGAAAAACCATAGCCTTGACTAGACGGACCTTAGTCGGCAAAGTAATGTCTCTGCTTTTGACTATGCTATCTAGGTTGGTCATAACTTTTCTTCCAAGGAGTAAGCATCTTTTAATTTCATGGCTGCAGTCACCATCTGCAGTGATTTTGGAGCCCCCCAAAATAAAGTCTGACACTGTTTCCACTGTTTCCCCATCTATTTCCCATGAAGTGTTCGGACCAGATGCCATGATCTTCATTTTCTGAATGTTGAGCTTTAAGCCAACTTTTTCACTCCCCTCTTTCACTTTCATCAGGAGGCTTTTTAGCTCCTCTTCACTTTCTGCCATAAGGGTGGTGTCATCTGCATATCTGAGGTTATTGATATTTCTCCTGGCAATCTTGATTCCAGCTTGTGCTTCTTCCAGCCCCGAGTTTCTCATGATGTACTCTGCATATAAGTTAAATAAGCAGGGTGACAATATACAGCCTTGACGTACTCCTTTTCCTATTTAGAACCAGACTGTTGTTCCATGTCCAGTTCTAACTGGTGCTTCCTGACCTGCATACAGATTTCTCAAGAGGCAGGTTAGGTGGTCTGGTATTCCCATTTCTTTCAGAATTTTCCACAGTTTATTGTGATCCACACAGTCAAAGGCTTTGGCATAGTCAATAAAGCAGAAATAGATGTTTTTCTGGAACTCTCTTGCTTTTTCCATGATCCAGCAGATGTTGGCAATTTGATTTCTGGTTCCTCTGCCTTTTCTAAGTGCAGGCGGCTGCAAGCCGGCTCACTAAGCACAGGCGGCTGTGAGCCGGCTCACTAATTGGATGCAATCTCAAAAATGGCAAAATGATCCCCATTTATTTCCAAGGCAAACCATTCACTATAACAGTAATTCAAGTCTATGCCCTGACCATTAAAGCTGAAGAGCTGAAGTTCAATGTTTCTATGAAGACCTACAAGCATTCTAGAACTAACACCTCCAAAAGATATCCTTTTCATTATAGGAGACTGGAATGCAAAAGTAGGAAATCAAGAGATACCTGGAGTAACCCTTGGAGTACAAAATGAAGCAGCGGAAAGGCTAACAGAATTTTGTGAAGAGAACACACTGGTCATAGCAAACACCCTCTTCCAACAATGCAAAAGAAGATTATGCACATGGACATCACCAGTTGGTCAATACCAACATTGGATTGATTGTATTCTTTGCAGCCAAAGATGGAAAAGCTCTATACAGTCTGCAAAACAAGACTGGGAACTGACTGTGGCTCAGATCATGAACTCCTTATTGACAAAGTCAGATTTAAATTGAAGAAGGTAGGCAAA
The DNA here is from genome assembly GCF_014754425.2 of Oryx dammah. Lineage (NCBI taxonomy): Eukaryota > Metazoa > Chordata > Mammalia > Artiodactyla > Bovidae > Oryx > Oryx dammah. The sequence continues at coordinate 142,015,888 of NW_024070186.1, forward strand.
CCACTAGATCATTCAGGTACGACTTAAATCCCTTATGATTATAAAGTGGAAGTGAGAAAAAGATTCGAGGGATTAGATCTGATAGAGTGCCTGAAGAACTATGGACTAAGGTTCATGACATTGTACAGGAGGCAGGGATCAAGACCCTCCCCAAGAAAAAGAAATGCAAAAAGGCAAAATGGTTTTCTGAGAAGGCCTTACAAATACCTGTGAATAGAGGAGAACTGAAAGGCAAGGGAGAAAAGGAAAGATATACTCATTTGAATGCAGAGTTCCAATGAATGGAAAGGAGAGATAAGAAAGCCTTCCTCAGTGTTCAGTGCAAAGAAATAGAGGAAACCAATAGAATGGGAAAGACTAGAGATTTCTTTAAGAAAATTAGAGATAGCAAGGGAATATTTCATGCAAAGATGGGCACAATAAAGGAGAGAAATGGTATGAACCTAAGAGAAGCAGAAGATATTAAGAAGAGGTGGCAAGAATACACAGAAGAACCATACAAAAAAGATCTTCACTATCCAGATAATTATGATGTTATGATCACTCACCTAGAGCCAGACATTCTGGAGTGTGAAGTTGAGTGGACCTTAGGAAGAATCACTATGCATAAAACTAGTGGACGTGATGGAATTCCAGTTGAGCTACTTCAAATCCTAAAAGATATTGCTGTGAAAGTAATGCACTCAATATGCCAACAAATTTGGAAAATGCAGAAGTGGCCACAGGACTAGAAAAGGTCAGTTTTCATTCCAATCCCAAAGGAAGACAATACCAAAGAATGGTCAAACTACCACGCAGTTGCACTCACCTTACATGCTAGCAAAGCAGTGCTCAAAATTCTCTAACACAGGCTTCAAGAGTCAGTGACCCTTGAACTTCCAGATGTTCAAGCTGGTTTTAGAAATGGCAGAGGAACCAGAGGTCAAATTGCCAACATCCATTGGATTATTAAAAAAGCAAGAGTGTTCCAGAAAAATATCTACTATGCCAAAGCCTTTCACTGTGTGGATCACAATAAACTGTGGAAAATTCTGAAAGAGATGAGCATACCAGATAACCTTACCTGACTCTTAAGAAACCTATCTGCAGTTCAGGAAGAAACAGTTTAAGAACCAGACATCAAACAACAGATTGCTTCCAAATTGGGAAAAAAGTATGACAAGGCTGTGTATTGTCACCCTGGTTATTTAACTTCTATGCAGAGTATATCATGTGAAATCACATGCTGGATGAAGCAGAACTGGAATCATGATTGCCGGTTGAAATATCAATAAGTTCAGATATGCAGATAACACTATCGTTATGGCAGCAAGTGAAGAGGAACTAAAGAGATTTCTTCATGAAGGTGATAAAGGAGACTTAAAAAGTTGTCTTAAAACTCAACATTCAGTAAACTAAGATCTTGATATTTGGTCCCATCACTTCATGGCAAATAGATGGGGAAACAACGACAATAGTGACAGACGTTATTTTCTTAGTCTCCAAAATCACTGCAGATGTTGACTGCAGCCATGAAATTAAGAGACGCTTGCTCCTTGTAAGAAAATCTATGGCAAACCTAGACAGCATATTAAAAAGCAGAGACATTACTTTGACAACAAAGATCTGTCTAGTCAGTTCAGTTCAGTTAAGTCTCAGGTGTCACTGACTCTTTGCGACCCCATGAACCACAGCACGCCAGGCCTCCTTATCATCACCAACTCCCCAAGTTTTCCCAAACTCATATCCATTGAGTCTGTGATGCCATCCAACCATCTCATCCTCTGTCAACCCCTTCTTCTCCTGCCCTCAATCTTTCCCAGCATCAGGGTCTTTTCCAATGAGTCACCTCTTCACATCAGGTGGCCAAAGTATTGGAGTTTCGGCTTCAACATCAGTCCTTTCAATGAATGCCCAGGACTGATCTCCTTTATGATGGACTGGTTGGATCTCCTTGTAGTCCAAGGGACTCTCAAGAGTCTTCTTCAACACCACAGTTCCAAAGCATCAGTTCTTTGGCGCTCAACTTTCTTCACAGTCCAACTCTCACATCCATACCATCTATTCAAAGCTATGGTTTTTCCAGTAGGCAAGTATGGATGTGAGAGTTGGACTATAAAGTAAGCTGAGCACCAAAGAATTGATGCTTTTTAACCATGGTATTAGAGAAGACTCTTAAAGAGTCCCTTGGATTTAAGGAGATTAAACCAGTCAATCCTAAAGAAAATCAGTCCTGAACATTCTTTGAAAGAAGTGATGCTGAAAATGACGTTCCAATATTCTGGCCACTTGATGTGAAGGACTGACTCATTGGAAAAGACCGTGATGCTGGGAAAATTGAAGGCAGAAGGAGAAGGGGGTGACAGAGGATGAGATGGCTGGTGGCATCACTCACTCAATGGACAGGAGTTTGATTGAGCTTCAGGAGTTGGTGATGGGCAGGGAAGCCTGGCATGCTGCACTCCATGGGGTCGCAAAGAGTCAGACACTATTGAGTGACTGGATTGAACTGAGTAGCCCACATCTTATAAAGCTTCTCAGTATTTTGATTAAGAATAATTTAAACTTGTATTTATGTATTAGAATTTTGTAGGAAAAAAGGATCACTTGGAAAATATATATAAATATAAAGAGGGTTATATTAAGAAAAAGCTCATGCAGTTAGGAAGGCTGAGAAATTTTACCATCTGCTCTCTGAAAGTTGGAATCAGGAAAGTCAGTGGTGTAATTCAGTCTAAGTCTTAAGGCCTGAGAACTAGAGATAATGATCATATAAATTCTAGCCTGGATATGAATATGTAAGGGAAAAAGAGGATTTTTTTTTTTTTTCCCCACTGCAAACAACTGGGGAGAAAGGAAAGTTTTCCTTTCTTAACTTTTGTTTGTTTTCTTGTTTTTGTTTTGTTTTATTGTTCAGGCCCTTGGTTTAGATTGGGTGACACTCCCACTTTCAGATGGCAAAATGCTTCATGAGTCTGCTGATTCAAATGCTAATTTCATTCATAAACATCCTTAAAAACACATCCAAGAGTGATGTTTAATCACATATCTGTGTATCTTACAATCCTGTTAAGTTGGCATGAAATTAACTGTCACAGTGTGTGACATACATTTGTAAAAGAGCCCTGGGATTTTTTTTTGGAAGTAATGATGCTAAAGCTGAATCTCCAGTACTTTGGCCACCTCAGGCAAAGAGTTGACTCATTGGAAAAGACTCTGATACTGGGAGGGATTGGGGGCAGGAGGAGAAAGGGACGACCGAGGATGAGATAGCTGGATGGCATCACTGACTCGATGGACATGAGTCTGAGTGAACTCTGTGAGTTAGTGATGGACAGGGAGGCCTGGCATGCTGTGATTCATGGGGTTGCAGAGTCGGACATGACTGAGCGACTGAACTGACTAACTGATGCATTATTAGTGATTTTTTTCACAAATTAAACACACCTTTCCAGTATACAAATCAAGAAGCAGAACATTACCAGGGTTCATAAATCTTTTCTTCTGTTCTCTTCCACAATTTACCTACTTCTCATTTCCCAGCTAAGGCTAAATGTTATTTTGACTTTTAGCAACATAGAATAGTTTTGCCTGGTTTTGACTTTTGTATGCAACAGAAACTATACTTTGTCTGTTCTTCCATCTACTGTTTATTTACTCAACTTTATGTGCAAGAAAAAGAGAATGTGATCATTGAGTTGAAAAAATAAAGTAAAATTTTTAAAGTTTATAAAAACTGTTTAAATTCCCTTTTTTTCTTTCATTTATATTGTAAAATGTGTATATTTGTACCCTCAAAACCCTAAATCCAATAACTAGCAAAAACATTAATTCACTAGTTAAAATTATTACAAAAACTCAAATAAATAAATTAAAAAATACAAAACAAGTAATTCCAGTATATTGTGATACCACTGATTTCTTTTTTTTACATTTGTGAACAAGTTTTATATATATTTAAAATTTATTTTTAATTGGAGTATAACTGATTTATAATATTGTGTTGGTTTCTGCCATACAGCAACATGAATCATATGTAAGTATACATATGTCCCCTCATTCTTAAACATTTCTCCCACCTTCCACCCCATCCCACCCCTTCATGCTGTCACAGAACTCTGGATTTGAGCTCCCTGTGTCATACAGCAAATCCCCACTGGCTATCTATTTTATATGGTAGTGTACCATTGATTTCTTTATCTTAAATTTACACTAAAATTTAGTTCAAGGATTAAACTCATCTTTAAGCTTTCTGAGAAGATTGAGTTACTTCCAGCATCAATTATCACTTATAACAAGTCTATGTCTATCTTTATATTTAGCATATGAAGAATCATTTGGAATTCCATTTTTCTCTCTTTATCCTTTTATAGAATTTTAGATGGAACTAAAACACCAGCCTAACATTTACAAATATAAATATAAATGGTTATTAATATATATAAAGTGAATTATGACCATAACATTTATTTTCATGCATATAAATGCCTAGTTCTTAGCATTTCTTATTTTATTCAAATAGTTCAAAGATCTGAAATCATGTGTTCTATTCTCGGTATACAGAATTAACTGTAGCTCTGTTACTCATGAAACAATAATTTCAATCAGAGCCTCTTCCTGTTACATACCCAATTGGCCTAATTGATTATATATGAGGCATCTCAAAATGAGTATGGAAAAAAACAGAACTTTTTACTTGTGGGAATACAGATCTATACTGAAGAGTATAGAATATTCAAAATAATAAATAATGAACATACATGTATGTATCATTATATATATAATAATTTCTTATTAAATCTTTTTTCAAATAATTTGTTGTTGAAATAAAAATAAAATAATGAAAATATATGTATACATAGGTAAAACATAAGATAATAGTTTCATCGAGAATAAAGGGGAAAAATTGAACTACTTATGTTATATGGGAAATCATATAATACCAATTAAAGGTGCATTGTGACAAGGTAAAATATATACTTCAAACCCTTAAACGATCACTGAAATAACAAAATAAAGAGTTACACCTAATAAGGCAAGAGAGAGGAAAAAGCAGACTTACTAAAAAAATTTTTTTATTCTATTTATTCAAAGAAAAATTTAAAAAATATATTAGAGAGAAATGGCATAAAGATCAGATAGGACTAACATAAAAATAAAAATATAATAGACTTAAACCTAAATACATTAGTAACTGAATTAATTATAAACAGTATAAATAACCCATTTAAGTCTCATACTAAGAAAAAACTGCAACACCAAACTGCATTATAAGAAAAACACTTTTAATATTAATATACCTAAATGCATGAAAAAAGAAAAACACATATATGTTGTAACACAAATTATGTATAATTAAGCACAAAACAATTATGTAAACTTTTTATATGATGTTCAAATCTAATTGGTGGCCCCATGTTTCTTTTCTTTTTTTAAGGAATCTAGGCATAATAACTTTAAGGTCTAGAAGTTTTATAAGGATAAAGACAAAAATAAATGGAATTCTAATGTGTAATTTCAAAATACTCACAAGGCATATTTTATCTTTATTTTACTAAGATGCCTAAACTTTGATTGATATAGGACTTCAGGAGGGGAAATATAAACCAATAGAGTATCCTTTAAACTTTCAAGTTATTTACAGTCAAAGGTAGTATCCTAATAAAAACATCAATGTATATAAGTAAAACTCTTTGTGACCCCAGGAACTGTAGCCTACCAGGTTCCTCTGTCCATGGGATCTTCCCAACCCAGGCACTGAGCATTGCAGGCATATTCTTTACTATCTGAGCCACCAGGGAAGTCCAAGAATACTGGAGTGGGTAGCCTATCCCTTCTGCAGAAGGTTTTCCTGAAGTGGGATCAAAATAGGGTCTTCTGCATTGCAAGATGATTCTTTATCAGCTGAACTACGCAGAAAGCTCAAATCATTAGAAAAGACCATGATGGTGGGAAAGATTGAAGGCATGAGGAGAAGGGGATGACAGAGGATGAGATGTTTGGATGGCATCAGTCACTCTGAACATGAATTTGATCAAGCTCAGGGAGATGATGAAGGACAGGGAAGCCTGGCGTGCTGCTGTTCATGGGGTTGTAAAGATTTGGACATGACTGAGCAACTGAACAACAACAAAATATGTAAGTTCCTGTGTAATTTTCAGTAACTCTGTCATTCTGAATTAGCTATGACCTGTTAATGTACCAAGTAAGACTTGGAAATATATTAAGAAGTACTCTTTAAACACAGGTCTTGTTATCAAATTTTTAGCAGATTAGTGAGAGATGTAGTCAAGTTGGCAAGATCACCAATCTTGTGACTTCTGCTTGGCAGCAAAATCAAGATATATTTCAGCTGCCATAAGAAAACAGGAGATAGAATTTATAAAGATGGTAATGATAACCCTCTATGCGAGACAGCAAAAGAGACACAAATGTATAGAGCGGACTTTTAGACTCTGTGGGAGAGGGAGAGGGTGGGATGATTTGGGAGAATGGTATTGAAACATGTATACTATCAGGTAAGTAATGAATCGCCAGTCTATGTTCGATACAGGATACAGGACGCTTGGGGCTGGTGCACGGAGATGATCCAGAGAGATGATATGGGGTGGGAGGTGGGAGGGCGGTTCAGGATTGGGAACTCATGTACACCAGTGGCTGATTCATGTCAATGTACGACAAAACCAATACAGTATTGTAAAGCAAAATAAAGTAAAAATAAAAATTTAAAAAAAAAAAACAGGAGAAGGGCAATGACCCCAAACTGAGAAAAGGCAATAATACAATTTCCATTGACATGCAACACGAGTTTTAATGAACAGGAGTAATTGAGAAAAGTTTAAAAGAGAAAAGGGACTTCCCTCGTGGCTTAGATGGAAAAGAATCTGCCTGCAATGTTGGAGACCTGGCTTTGATCCTTGGATCAGGAAGATCCACTGGAGAAGGAAAAGGCTACCCACTCCAGTATTCTTGCCTGGTGAATTCCATGAACAGAGGAGCCTGGTGGGCTACTCATCGTGATCCAGGGGTAATGATGAGTCAGACATGCTTGAGTGATTAACACACACATACCAAAGGGGAAAAGTACCTATCAGAGAACAGAAATAGCTTCTGCCAAAATTGGAGAAAAGAAAGAGCAGAGTCTATGGGTCTAGAGAGTAGGAAACTTTTTAGGATAAGTGGAATAGAGTATTCTATGTAAGATCAATGTATTCAGTAAACAAATCATGAGGCCTTCCATGTGCCATACATACTTTTTATATCATTTCTACCTTTTGCATTTTCCATTTTATTTATTTTTTTTTCAAACACCTCACATTACTTCTACAGGTGTCAATGGAGAAAAATATATGATTTAGAATATTTTGTTTCAGCTTACCTAATTGCTCACATGGAAATTTTGGCAAGGCCCCTTAACTTATTTGAGTTTCTGAAACTTCATCTGGTAAATATGCATAATTATATATGTAGATCTGCCAATAATACAGAAAAATCATTAATTGCAGTGTGAGAAAGTATTCTAGAGAAATCAACATGCTGCATAGGCTTAAAGAAGCATTACTAATCATTGCTAACATTTTCAGTACATAATTACATATTTTTGACAAACCAGAAATGTTATCAATTGAAATTAATGAGACAAAGAGCAAATAAAAAGTTTTTAAACCATATGCAATATAGATAGCCAGGAGCAATTTGTTATATATGCAGGAAACTCAAACCTGGTGCTCTGTGACAATGTAGAAGGGTGGGATGCGGTGGGAAGTGGGAAGGAGGTTCAAGATGGAAGGGACATATGTATACCTATGGCTGATTCATGTTGATTGATGACAGAAACCAACACAATATTTAAAGCAATTACCTCCAATTAAAAATAAATTTAAAAAATAATATCTTAAACAGTATTTTTATTTCCCAAATAATTACTCTTTTATAAAAGTTAAAGAGCATTTTAGGATTGCTGATGTTATTTTAAATTACCTGTTGTCAAGGTAACCTGTTCGTTGGGATTTGTGCTAGAAGGGATTTTTCCAAATCACAGTCAGAGTCTCCATGGGTGTTAGTCAGATAACCACCTGCTACATCACAGATTTGTTTCTTGATTCTGTTCTCTAAAGAAAGAGGTATTGTTTAAACAATATATAGAATATCTCCAAACTATGAGATAGCTTTTTAAATGACATTATTTTATGAAAAGAAACACAAATGCCTTTAGATTGATATGATTATAAGCTAAATATCTTTGAACAAAAATTTGCCTTTGCTGTAGAACAAATGTGACACAAACCAAAGAAAGACAAACTGTCATGAAAGCTGTTATAAACTACAAGCAACTACATCAATATGATTATAAATTCAGGTAATCCAAAAGAGAATAGTCAGGGGCCTATAGACATCAAAATTGATTTTATAGTAATTAGATCCAAAGTGTATATATTTCATCTTTTAGAAGGTAAAAAAGTATCATTAATTATAGTTGAATCAAACCAGATCATGTCACAAAAATACAGTATATCAATAATTTGCAAACAAAAATTATAGGGGAAATGATTCCAGTTTAGAAGTCCTAAATGTGGATTTGGCTACTATGACAATTTAAAAAGATTCATAACAGATTGAACAGGTTATTATTTTTTTATGTTTGATAAGAAATAAATTTTGCAGGAAATTTCCTCTGATGGTTGTGGAGTAAGCTAGTTTAAGCAATGTTTACAGAAATAGTTCCTTATTGTTAGATGCATCCTATGAACATTTGAACAAGTTATTCTCTGCCAATTTATACCCTCTTTGTGAAAACGGATAAATCTCATTGTGGACACTTGAAAAGACACTATATTTCTAAGGTCAAACTAAAATCACATTGACAAAATAATATGAGCATGCACAGTCAGAAGGCAAATAATCTACTTCCATGTCAATGAAGTAAAGAGGAAATTAAATTTTATGCTAATTTATATCTTGGTTATTTTTATTTCATACTGAAGCAAAATCAAAGGCTTGTTAATTATAACTTGGAAAATGTATTATACAACTGTTAGTATTTCCTATTTAAATCACACTAGTGAATGTAGAGTTTCAGTTCTGATTTTAATAAATTCCCTTGGACATAATTTTTAGTACGTTTATAATCAATTTGTTGTAATTCATAGTTTCATTGATATCTTAAAAGATTCAAGTGATAAACATCTTTGACCTTTAACCTTAAAAAGTAGGGCTTCCCTGGTGACTTATTTGGGGGAAAATCTGCCTGCCAATGCAGGAGAAACAGGTTCAATCACTGATTTGGGAAGACTTTGTACTAAGGAGCAAGTAAGCCCCAAGTCCCTGTGCCAAAACTACTGAGCCTGTGCTCTAGACTCCAGGAGCCACAGCCAGTGAGCCAGGTGCCCTAGAGTTTGTGCTCTCCAATAAGAGAAGTCACCGCAATGAGAACCCTACACACTGCAACTAGAGAGTAAACCCCGCTTGTCACAACTACAGAAAAGCCTGTGCAGCAACAAAGATCCAACATGGTCAGAAATAATTCTTGAATAAATATTTTAAAAAATTGAATCTATTCATTTAAGTGTTAGCTTTGTATCTCTGCTGATTAAATAATGGGATTAGTGTAAATTATCTTTTACCTTCCAGAATTTAAAAATAAAATATGTGTTTAAGAGTGACTTCTCATTTGATCTTTGATCAGAAATATTTTTTTGGAAAATATTCAGTTCAGCTATTGTTTTGATAGTTGCAGGGCAGTAATATAGTTTCTTCCTTTGGGATAGTGTACATTTTCATATTATGATTTACATGATGCAATTTTGGTGTTTTATATTAGGAAAACACTTAAAATAAAATTGATGAGGATCCAATTTTAAGGAAATAAGGCTGTGTAAATAAATATTTTCCAGTCAGAATATCCAGCCTTTTGAAGCACATGAATTTACATCAGTGGTTATCATCATTTTCCCTATTTTAACTGAAAACTTATGTTCTTATCAAGGCTGCAGATTGGCTACAGCATCTGCTCTGCTGTGCAGATTTTTTTAAAAATGTATTAGATTTTAGTAGATTTTACTTAGAAGAAGATGCTAGAATAAGAGTAATTGTTGATTCTGAGTCTTGTTTTCTAGACATCTTAAATCAGTAGTTCAATTTCAAAGCAAAAATAACATTATTTTTAAAACTCACTCAATGTATGCAACATTATTCATAATGGGTATAATATTTATTACACCCCTTAAAAAGTTGGTATTCATGTGTTCATTCAAATACCCAAAAGCAAAATAAATAAATACATATTCAATATATAGCATTATTCCCAAGGAAGTAAAAAATAGAAGAAAATATATAAATAAAAATAATTCAGGAGAGTGAGGAAATATTTCAGTGTCATATATTTGATACAGATATCATTGTTCAATTTATAATTTTTATACTCACTCAATAAAATAATCTGAAATAAAAATGGTGTTCATGCATCCATGTAACTAAACTCTAATCATTTAAGTATAAATCCTATCTCCAAAATCATCTTTAATTTGAAAGTGTACCTTTACCAAATTTCACATAAAATTAAGGGACTTGGCAAGCATTTACAAGCTTATGATTTCAACATAATTACTTTTCAAGGAGAGATATTTTTATACCAAAGTTTCCCAGTTTTCATTCATGAGAATGAAGGAAATGAAATAGAATATACTTAACAATTAAGAACAGCGATTTAGAGTTGTCTTAATGTAGATTAGCTTAAGAATATACTCTAACACAAGATATACTTTGGCTTGGGCTTGCCACCAGTGAGTTCCTTATTTGTTTGACAAGTCAGAAAAGCTGACTCTTTGAGTAGAGATAACCTGTTAGTTGCCAACATCCCTGGGATCATGGAGAAAGAAAGGGAAATCCAGAAAAAACCTACTTCTGCTTCACTGGCTACACTAAAGTCTTTGTATAGATCACAACAAACTGGAAAATTCTTGAAGTGATGGGAATACCAGGCCACCTTAACCTGTCTCCTGAGAAACCTGTATGCAGGTCAAGAAGCAACAGTTAGAACCAGACATAGAACAACTGATCCAAACTGGGAAGGAGTACAAGCCTGCATTTTGTCAGACTGCTTACTTAACTCATACATTTTGCAGAGGACATGTTGCTAAATGACTGGCTAGATTAACCACAAGCTGGAATTAAGATTGTCAGGAGAAATATGCAACCTCAAATATGCAAATATTACCACTCTAAAGACAGAAAGTGAAGAGGAATTAAAGAGCCTCTCAATGAGGGTGGAAGGAGAGTGAAAAAGCTGGTTGAAGCTCAATATTACAAAAAACTAACATCATGGTATCCAGTCCCATCACCTCTTGGCAAATAGAAGAGGGAAAATTGAAAGCAGTGACAAATTTTATTATCTTGGGCTCCAAAATCACTGTGGACAGTAACTGCAGCCATGAAATTAAAAAAAAAAAAAAAATGCTGGCTCCTTGGAAGAAAACCAGTGACCAACCTAGGTAGAGTGTTAAAAAGCAGAGACATCATTTTGCCGACAAAGGTCCATATAGTCAAAGCTATGTTTTTTCCAGAAGTCAGGTACAGATGTGAGAGTTGGACCATAAAGAAGACTGAGCACTGAAGAATTGATACTTTCAAATTGTGTTGCTAGAGAAGACTCTTGAGAGTTCTTCAGACAGCAAGAAAATCAAACCAGTCAATCTTAAAGGAAATCAACCCTGAATATTCGTTGGAAGGGCTGGTGCTCAAGCTGAAACTCCAATAGTTTGACCACCTGATGCAAAGAGCCAACTCACTGGAAAGAATCCTGATGCTGGGAAAGATTGAAGGCAAGAGGAGAAGGGCACAGTGGCAGAGCATGTGGTGGTTAGACAGTATCACCATCCCAATGGACATGAATTTGAGCAAACCCTGGGAGACAGTGGACAGAGAAGCCTGGTGTGCTGCAGTCCATGGAGCCTCACAGAGTTGGACACAACTTAGCTACTGAACAACAACAGATATTCTATAGGAATAAAAAAAAAAAAAAAAAAAAGTACCTACATTAATAGATTAGAAAATGGCTGCCATTGAAAGGAAAGTCTGTTTCCAAGATTCGAAGGCCTGCCATGTCATGTAGGGTCACACAGGGAAGTTGGTGGTAGGGCTGAGGGAAAGTATATGTTAAAATCTTTCAGTGGCTTCCACAGAAAGGAATAGGCAAGAAAGGGTAAGCAAGTTTAGGATTTGCTTCGTTGTTTAGCCACTAAATTGTGTCTGACTCTTTGTGACTGCACGGATTGTAGCCCACCAGGCTCCTCTGTCCATGGGATTTCCCAGGCAAGAATACTGGAGAAGGTTGTCATTTCCTTCTCCAGAGGATCATCCTGACCCGGGGATCGAAGCCCCGTCTCCTGTACTGGCAGGTTGATTCTTTACAACTGAGCCACCTGCAGCTGCCCCAGGGTTTCCTTCATCTTGCCCTGGGGGGATAAGGATGGGTGAATAAAGGCATATCTCATAGATATTGCAGGTTTGGTTCCAGATTATTGGAATAAAGCAAATGTAGCAATAATGCAAATTACATGAATTTTTGGTTCCCAGTACCTATAAAAGTTATGTTTATACTATAATCTATGAAACTAAAAGACACTTATTCCTTGGAAGGAAAGTTTTGATGAACCTAGATAGCATATTAAAAAACAGAGACATTAATTTGCCAACAAAGGTCTGTCTAGTCAAGGCTATGGTTTTTCCAATAGTCATGTATGGATGTGAGAATTGGATGGTGAAGAAAGCTGAGCACCGAAGAATTCATGCTTATGAACTGTGGTGTTGGAGAAGACTCTTGAGAGTCCCTTGGACTCTCTCCTTGCAAGGAGATCCAACCAGTCCATTCTAAAGGATGTCGGTCCTGGGTGTCCTTTGGAAGGACTGATGCTAAAGATGAAACTCCAATACTTTGGCCACCTCATGTGAAGAGTTGACTCATTGGAAAAGACTCTGATGCTGGGAGGGATTGGGGGCAGGAGGAGAAGGGGATGATAGAGGATGAGCTGGCTGGATGGTATCACTGACTCGATGGACGTGAGTCTGAGTGAACTCCAGGAGTTGGTGATGGACAGGGAGGCCTGGCATGCCGCAATTCATGGGGTCACAAAGAGTCAGACACGACTGAGTGACTGAACTGAACTGATTAAGTGTGCAATATCATTATGTCTACAAAAAATATATATATTTATTAAAAAGTAAAGCTGCTGTAAAACACTTCCAATAAACTTGCTCAATATAAGGGAAAAGTGTACCTGTAAATCTATAAACTTTTTAAAAATATATTTTTAAAAAAGTTCTATAAGAAAGTATTATAATCATTTTAATTTAGATTTATGTCTCTCTCTTATATCACTGTTTGTGGCCCCGCAGTCCCCACTGTCCATGGGATCTTCCAGGCAAAAATCCTGGAGTGGATTGTCATGCCCTCCTCCAGGGGATCTTCTGGATCCAGGGATCAATCCTTCATCTCTTACATCTCCTGCATTAGCAAGCATGTTTTTTACCACTAGCGCCACTTGGGAAACCCATGGAATTGATAAATTATTCTTAATATTTCACTCTCCCACTCCATAATAAGCTTCTGTCCTTATTAATTCAGCAATTAATACCTGAAATAAATCTTCACATGTAAGTAATAGGAATGAATTAAACTTTACTAAAGAAAATAAGGAAAAAATGGATGTGAAGACAGAATATGCATATAAACTTGTATAAAAAGCATGATCATTCCTTCATTATTTCCACATAATATTATAGTCAAGTGCATTAACATTAGGTAAAATAGGTAAAATTTTGACACTAGGAAGGGTAAGTTTTTTATGCTCTAAAAGGTAACTTGTATAAAATGTGCTTGTGTGTGTGTAGGTAGCATTACAGACAAAGCTAATGAAACATTTCAGAGGTTAGAGAAAAAGGCCACAGGCTAATATCTGAATAGGAAGAAGAAACAATAGCAAAGTGTGTATATTCTCTGAAGGCATGTGCCAATATTTAAGTCAATGAATTTTAAACCACCAGCAAACAATGAGGATTATTTTCTGAACTAAGTCAAAGAACAAGGAAGGCACCTAGGATGGTCCTAGATCTAGAATTTTTCCCTGGCCCTGCTAAAAGAAATCATAAATATTTGCAAGTAATAGCATTGATTTATGCTCCCAGACTTTTCATTAGGTAAAGATAAATAGAACATAAGCTATTAAAACAAGTAAGCCAAAAATCAAACAAAGAACAAAGTCAATAAGCAGTAGAACTAAGACAGAAACTCAGGTAGACTGGCTCCAGAATATGCTTTTAATCTGGAAATGGCTAATTGTATTGGTCAGCTAGAACTGCTATAAATATATAAATAAAGTGGACTAGGTGGCTTAAACCATGTAGTTTAAGCAACACAAATTTATTTTTCACAGTTCCGGAGGCTGGGAAGTCCAAGATTGCAACTGATATCCGAATGATCAGCTTCTGGTGAGAACCCTCTTCTTGGCTGTCAAATGACTGCCTTCTTGCCATATATATACACAGGGGAAGAGTGAAGGTAAGATAGAATCTCTCTTATGTCTCTTCCCATAAAAAATATAATCTATTTCATTAGGGCTTTACCCTCCAGACCTAAGTTCCAAACAGAGACTTCACCTCCAGGACAGATTCTGAAATGTAATGTTTTAATAATGAATATACTGTGGTTTTGGTGTCAATGTCTTCTTTCATAATAGAATGCCTAAGGTATAGATGGTTGATTTTTCAGTTTAATAACTCTTTATTTTTAATTTGTCCAAGGTCACCCCTCTAGGATATAGTAGTGGTTCAGGAAAGGGGACTCCTTCCAGGGCCAAGAGTGGGTTCTTGTCTAATATTTGGAAATGAATTGTCTGAGAAGACACATGTCAACGAAACAAGAGACTTTATTGGGAAGGAGAGCAGGAGGCTAAGGAAACTCATGGCTGCCACATGGCTTGCCATCTGATTTTGTGGTAATGGGGTTAGTTTCCAGGTTGTCTCTGGCCAGCCACTTTTCTTGATCCAAAGTCTGACTTAGGGGCCTTTCTGGTGGTGCACACATCTCTCAGCCAAGATGAATTCGGGAGCAAAGGATTCTGGGAGGTTAGTAGGACCTATGGATTGGAGTCTCCTGTTTCCTTTTGATCTTTCCCAAATAACAAGTGGTACCTTGTTAGTTCTGGGTCCTTATCAGGTCCTCTTATTGTTAAATAATTCATGCAAGTGGTTATTATCGGGGCTGATCAGGGGAGGCAGTTTCATTCAGTGGGTCTTCTAACAGTAGAATTAGTATTTTAATCTAGAGTTGAACTCCAGAAACCGTGTGCTTGACTGTTAAAGTAGTATCATACAGTATTGCTTGTGGGTATCATTTAACTGCACTTGACTGAACTTACCTAGGTTTCATTATATCTAAAATGTGATGAGATAAGGGGAAAAAAAATTGCCACTATCTCTCTTGTTACAAAATATCAAACTAAACAAAAAGTATCAGTTGTTATCCCTTTTTTCTTTATTATTAGTATTATTTTTATTATATTATTAGTATTTTTATTATATTATTATATTATTAGTATTATTTTTCTATATTCCACAATATTCTCATTGTGCAAAAATTTTAGTGCCACTTAGAAGTAGTTTTTGTGAAATTCACTGAAAACTAGCTTGCCAGAAGAAAAATGAGACTTTATTGCTCCTTTAATGAGTAGAACTAACTTATAATTGACCTATCCCTTTAGGAATTCTAAACAAAAACAAGAAAATGGGGTTCTCTGTGGGAGCTCATTAAAGTTCTATATACAAAAAAGAGTCATCAATCATTTTCTAGACACTCTGGAAATTCACCTAGTGCTTTGCTAACCATAGCCTGGACTTGCCCAGCTTGAAAGATGAAAAGACTCTTACCCCTACCAGTTAAAACTTGAGGAAGTTGAAGTCATAGTTGCTCAATCTGACAGCCCCACCCTTCTAAGCTCCCTTGGAGAAAAAGAGGATCCAGGGTGGGGAAAGTGGGCAGGGAAAGTATTAGAGATACATTCTTAAGATAATTTAAAGAAGTATCAGCACAGACAAAGAGGAGTTGGCATGGGGGAAGAAATAGATATCACAGGACTCTTTTTCTTCTTTTTCTTCTTCTTCTTTTTGCTCAAAATCCCAATTGAAAGAAATACTCTACTAAGACATTCTTCATATCCTGATCTTTAGCGTTGTGGTTGACATCTATCTAAGAAGTGTTATGTGTGTAGTACAAAATGTTCTGTCTGTGATTTTATTGTTTCATAGGGTAGGACTGAGGTAGTTTTGAGACCTCTCTTTGTCCTGTGTTCTGCTCTTGTCCTAAATTTAATAGATGTGGCTCTTTCTCTTATTTTTTTTTCTCCTGAAGTGTATTTTATGAAACGAATAGAAGCATGTTTAACTGACATGAAACCAAAAATTTCATCTTTGTTTTAATGTCAGAATCTTTAGCTCCCTGAAAATAAGAATCAAAAAATAAATAAATAAAATAACAGAGCATCACATCATATTACAAGCAGCACATTAAATTCAAAGGAAGTAATAAAGTTGCAGCTGCTACCCTTTTAAAAAAGAACATTCTAAGCCATCATTGTTCATATTTAGAAAAATGGTTATTAGCTGAGGAATCATGTAATTTTCTCTACTTCTCCACCTCTTCTGTTGAATTCCAAAATACATTACTGAATGAGGTGGGATCTATTCTTATTAGCTGTTCCCTTGATTATTAGTGAAAATAATTTTCAGTGGTTCATACTGAAAATATATTTTTAAATGCTATTATTACCTTAAAATACTATTGATGAGCATTTCTTATCTTAAAAATCAGTCAATAAACCTCAATTGACATTTTTTCAGAAATTTCTTAAAGGAAAAGACATGATTTAAATATTTAACACAGTGAACAAACCAAAAAAGAGTAAAACATTTTAAAATCATGGTGTAGAAAATAACGGAAACAATGTCTTCTTTCTTATTAAGGGTTTCTTTTATTTTTTTCTTGTGAAAGGTGTTTTTTATAAGGTTTGTTTTTATATGGTTTTACAAAGGATCTTTTTTATAAGGTTGCTTTTATTCTTTTATTTTTACTCGCCTTCCTTGTTGGCTCAGCAGTATAAAATCCACCCACCAATGCAGGAGCTTCAGGAGACATGGGTTCAGTCTGTGGGTTGGAAGATCCCCTGGAGGAGGAAATGGCATCCCACTCCAATATTCTTGTCTGGGAAATCCCATGGACAGAGGAACCTGGTGGGCTACAGTCCATGGGGTCCCAAAGAGTCTGACTGAAGCAACTGAGCACCTAGCACCTTTTGTTCTTACAAGAACAAGAGAAGCAAACATAATGGAAAAGGGCATGGAGTTTGACATAATTTAGGACATCATTTAAGAATGAGTAAACAAATTTCCTATACTATAGAAAACACAAGTAGTAGTAGATACCACATAAACTTTAAAAAGTTTTGAAATATTTTTAAATTGTAATTTTATATTAGAGTATAGCTGATTAACAACGTGTTAGTTTCATGTGTGCAGCAAACTATTTCACTTATATATTTATCTATTATTTTTCAAATTCTTTCCCATTTAGGTTATTATAGAATATTGAGCAGAGTTCCCTATGCTATACAGTAGTTTCTTGTTGATTACCTACTTTAAAAATAGTAGTGTATATGTGTTAATTCCATATTAAAATTACAAAATAACATAGAAAAGGAATATTAAAATATGTTTAATAGTCATGCTATCTTTGGGATGCACTTAAGTTCTGTGAGCTGACTTCCTTGCATTAAAAAAATGAGAACAGTAGTGAATTAATCATGCCCATTAAATTGTTATTTATAAAGCAAATATTCTTTGTTCTGGCAAAAAGTAGGTACTATACACATGTTCATTTTACTATCACTTATAGAATGATTCAGTTCAGTTCAGTCACTCAGTCGTGTCCGACTCTTGGCAACCCCAGAAATTACAGCACGCCAGGGCCCCCTGTCCATCACCAACTCCCAGAGTTCACTCAAACCCTTGTCCATCGAGTCGGTGATGCCATCCAGCCATCTCATCCTCTGTCGTCCCCTTCTCCTCCTGTCCCCAATCCCCCCACAGCATCAGGGTCTTTTCCAATGAGTAAACTCTTCGCATGAGGTGGCCTAAGTATTGGAGTTTCAGCTTTAGCATCAGTCCTTCCAAAGAACTCCCAGGACTGATCTCCTTTAGAATGGACTGGTTGGATCTCCTTGCAGTCCAAGAGACTCTTAAGAGTCTTCTCCAACACCACAGTTCAGAAGCATCAATTCTTTGGTGCTCAGTTTTCTTCACAGTCCAACTCTCATATCCATACATGACCACTGGAAAAACGATAGACTTGTCTAGACAGACCTTTGTTGGCAAAGTAATGTCTCTGCTTTTGAATATGCTATCTAGGTTCGTCGTAACTTTCCTTCTTGTTAAATAGTTAACTAAAAAAAATCACTGTTCTATAAAAATTTTTGTAGCCATGCGTAAAATAGTGAGGGTGATTTCTGACCATTTGGTGATTAGCAAGTAGCTGGGGTGGCAAGTACTTCCCAATTTATTTTCCTTGATATATCATATATTTCTTATACAATTAGGATGAAAATTATTTGTAGCAAAGGCCAAATTAGGGTAAATAACGTGGTGGTACCTCAGTTGTCCCCTCAAAGCTGAAATGAATTCAAGTTTCCCAGGAATGTAGATTAATGCAGCAGAAAATAAAAAGGAAATGCTGGAGAAAAACTGATAGACTTGATCCAGGTTCATAATTCTGTGCCTACTGTTTCTTAAAGCAGACACATCACTTTGTCAACAAAGGTCCATATGCTCAAACCTATGGTTGGTTTTTCCAGTAGTCATATATAGATGTGACAGTTGGACTATAAGGAAGGCTGAGCACTGAAGAACTGATGATTTTGAACAGTGGTGCTGGAGAAGACTCGTGGAAGTCCCTTCCACAGCAAGGAGATAAAAGCAATTCAGGGAAATCAACCCTGATTATTCCTTGGAAGGACTGATGCTGAAACTGAAGCTCTACAACTTTGACCACAAGATATGAAAGAGTTGACTCATTGGAAAAGACCCTGATGCCAGGAAAGATTGAGGGAAGGAGGAAAAGTGTGCAACAGAGAATGAGATATCGTATGGCATCACTGACTCAATGGACATGATTTGCAGAATCCTGGCATGCTGCAGTTAATGGAGTTGCAGAGTCTGACACAACCAAGTGACTGAACAACAACTGTTCCAATAAGCAAATAGATTGTGTTATAATATAATTTGATAACAATGAAATGATCACGTCAT